>NC_052070.1:80263902-80565557 GCF_015852505.1 Tachyglossus aculeatus
TCTGAATATAGTAAACTGGATTATAGAAGTCTGGAAATATCTCTAAATGTAAAACTGTCTCTAGCATAGGAAATCAATGAGCTGTTCCTTCCATCCTCAAGAACATAAGCAATGCCACATTGCATCAGAGCATTGGTCAATCCAGCCCAGGATTCTGACTACAACATTGAAAACAAAAAGTGTTTGGAGGAATGGTGAAGTGACCATTCTTCAACATCTTTATCCATGGTTAATTAACTGTGGTATTTATTCATTCATTCATTCAATCATATTTATTGAGTGCTTACTGTGTGCAGAGCACTGTACTAAGCTCTTGGGAAGTACAAGTCGGCAACGTATACAGACGGTCCCTACCCAACAATAGGCTCACAGTCTAGAAGGGGGAGACAGACAACAAAACAAAACATGTAGACAGGTGTCAAAATAATCAGAACAAATAGAGTTATGGCTATATGCACATTATTAACAAAATAAATAGAATAGTAAATATGTACAAGTAAAATAGAGTAATAAATCTACAACTATATACAAGTGCTGTGGGGAGGGGAAGGAGGTAGGGCATGGTGGGGATGAGGAGGAGGAGAGGAAAAAGGGGGCTCAGTCTGGGAAGACCTCCTGGAGGAGGTGAGCTCTCAGTAGGACTTTGAAGGGAGGAAGAGAACTAGCTTGGCAGATGTGTGGAGGGAGGGCATTCCAGGCCAGGGGAAAGACGTGGGCCAGGGGTCGACGGCGGGACAGGCGAGAATGAGGCACAGTGAGGAGGTTAGTGGCAGAGGACCGGAGAGTGTGGGCTGGGCTGTAGAAGGAGAGGAGGGAGGTGAGGTAGGAGGGGGCAAGGTGACGGAGAGCCTTGAAACTGAGAGTGAGAAGCTTTTGCTTGATTTGTAGGTTGACAGGCAACCATCGGAGATTTTTGAGGAGGGGAGTGACATGCCCAGAGCATTTTGCTTACTAGGTGCTGAGCACTGCACTAAGCACTCGGGTAGATACAAGATGATCCATTTGCACATAGTTCCCGGCCCTCACTGGACTCACAGTTTAAGTAATGGGGAAAAGAGGTATTGAACCTCCACAGTACAGGTGAGGAAACTGAGGCACATGGCAGAGCTGGGTAGGTACAACATAATCAGTTTAGAAACAGTCCCCAGCTCGTTCTGTAGACTGTAAGCTCACTGTGGGCAGGGAATGTGTCTGTTGTTGCATTGTACTCTCCCAAGCACTTAATATAGTGCTCTGCATAGAGTAAGCTCTCAAATATGAATGAATGAATGAATAAGTCTTGGGACTGACAGTGTATATAAAAAGGTTATGGTTGTCCAAACATCCCTTCCCTTATGGTATTTAATCCCTTACTACATGTCTGACACTACTAAGCGCTGGGGTAGGTACAAGCCAATCAGGTTGGCCACAGTCTTAATCCCCAGATGAGATAACTGAGGCACAAAGCAGTTGTGATTTGCCCAAGGTCATATAGCAGACAAGTGGTGGAGCCAGGATTAGAGCCCAGGTCCTTCTGGTGCCCAGGCCCATGGTCTATCCACTAAGCCACTCTGCTTCTTTACACAGGGTTTGATCTATACCGAGAGCAGTGTGCCAAGTCCAGTTCTGGCTCCAAGGTTACAGAGGGATGAAGAAAAATGGGAGAGTTTCCCAAACACGGCCACATATGATTTAAAGGTTTAAAAAATCAGATCAGTGAGAAGAGGCTCAAGCAGCTAGGATTATCCAGCCTGGAGAAGGTGGGTGGTTATTCTAATAGTCTTCCATGTGGAGAAAGGTGACTTGCTTTTTTCAGCACCACTGGTAGCCAGACAAGAGGAAATGGGTTTAAACTGCACCAGGAGTTGGGTAGATTAGATATGCAGTAAACTATCCCAACAGTGAAGCTTGTTAGAACAGAGCTGTGTACTGGGACGGGGGTGGAGGAGGAGGAATTGAGAGACCTCGAAGGACAGGATTGTTCTTCATCTCCTCAAGGTTGTTGTTGTTTTAAATAATAATATTGGTGATTTTTTTTTAAGTGCTTACTATGTGCCAGGCACTGCACTAAGCAATCCCCAGTGCTTGGATACAATTTGCTTGGAAACAAGCAAATCGAGTTGGACACAGTTCCTGTCCCACCTCAGGCTCACAGTCTTAATCCCCGTTTTACAGATGAGGGAATTGAGGCATAGAGAAGTGAAGTGACTTGCCCAAGGCCATACAGCAGACAAGTGCAGGGCCAGGATTAAAACCCATGACCTTCTGACTCCCAGTTCCAAGCTCTATCCACTACACCATGCTGGGTGGGTTTTTTTGGTGCCCTCTTTTCTGGAGAGCAGGGATTAGACAATTTGACCCCTGAAGATCCATTTTAATTGGGAATTTGCTGAACTAGTCCAGTTTTCTGCAGGCAGCATTAGCTGACTTTCTAGACCACCTGTGGTGTCCTCCTGGAATTCTTTCATCCTCATCAACAGGACTCTGAGGCAGAACATGGTCTTTCCTTGTCTCTTAGAAACTAGGATATAGGGGACCCAGCAAAAGGAGGTGACCTGCTTAAGGTCATCTGGAGATTGTGGCAAGCTTTCCAGTGTCATCCTAGTATAGCTGGACCCACTCCCGAGGTGAGAGACCTCAGTTTGGACCAAACAGAAATCTTCCTGGGCTTCTCTGGGCCTCTGCAGCCCAATTCAGTTCATCTCTGTTGAGCAGTCCTGGAGTGAAGAAACGGGGTGCATAGAACACAATCGATCAACATTCACTGAGCAGCCAATGGGGTAGAGAATCGTACTAGGAACACTGGCACTTTGCAGGGAGAGTGGAAGTACGTTTCTGCCCTGGAGGGTTTATAATCTAATTATTTTGTAGCTACCCCACTGTCTAGCGAAGTACTAGGGATTTAGTAGGTACTTGATAAGCAGCATAATAAACTCAGCAAATTGAGGAAGATAGGCACCCTCACAAACAATAGCAGCATATTCAGTGAACAATCAGGCTAGGTATGAGTGTTCAGACATACAGGTAAGTACAAAGTGTGTAGCTGGAAGGATTGGAGTGAAAGGTGTCCAGGTTATTGCCTGGCAAGAATAGAAGGTTGGTGACTCAGGCTAGAATGGCTTATAGTGAATTAAAACTCAAGGGAAAGTGAGCAGGCTTAGAAATATGGAAGAGAAGGGGGATTGAGCAGGGGGAATCAGTGAGCCCACCAAAGTAATGAAGTGGGGAGGGATTAGATAACCCATGACCGCTATTAGGAGATGATGGAGTAACAGAAGGGCTGTGGGAGAAGTCTGGCACTTGTGGAGGGGAAAAGGAAGAAAAATATCTCAAATAGTTGACCTCATTTATGGGGAAATTATGTATGCATACATCTTCATACTCAGTTGCTTCCCCTACCACTAACTTTAATGTCTGCCTCCCCTGCCACAGTGGCTTACTGGAAAGTTCATGGGCCTGCGAGTCAGAGATCCTGGGTTCTAATCCCGGCTCCACCACTTAGTTGCTGTGTGTGACTTTGGGTAAGCCACTTCTCTGTGCCTCTGTTGTTCATCTGCAAAACGGGGATTCATTACTTAGATTGTGAGCCCCATGTGAGACTTATCTTGTACCTACCCCAGTGCTTAGAACAGTGCTTGGCATATAGAAAGCACTTAACAAATACCATTAATATTACTGTAAACTCCTAGAGAACAAGGGCATGTCTACCAATTGTAATTTCCCAAGCTCTTAATGCAGCTCTGTACAGAGTAAATGCTCAATAAATAATATCAATGGAGTAAAAACTGAGTAAGATTAAGGAAGTTGTGATGAGAGAAGTGATTAAGGGATGAAAGGGCTTTGGGTTGTCAGTTCTCTTAAATACATCTTCCTTCTTCCAGCCTCCAGTTCTGCAGTCTCTCCATAATGCTTAATCCTGCAGTGTTAGGCTCCAGGTTTTGACTACATGGATATTGGAGAAAATTCCTAAGGGCCTCCTGGTGCTCTCTGCCTTTAAGTTAAGAAAGTTCTTCCACAGAGCTTTGCTGAGCACCTAATGAGAGGAAATAGGTCCACTGTGCAGCAAGAATTGAAGGGAGATATAATCATTCAATCTTACTTATTGAGTGCTTGTTGATAATGATAATGATGGCATTTGTTAAGTGCTTACTATGTGCAAAGCACTGTTCTAAGCACTGGATTGTACTAAAATCTTTGGAGAGCACAATATAAAAGAATTGGTAGACCTGTTCCCTGCCCACAGGAGCTCACAATCTAGAGAAGAAGCATCCTTCTGATAAAAGGACTTGTTGGGCAGTAGAAGACGGAGTGGAGCATTGTGGTATTTCTTTCTACCAAGTGTATGAATAATAATATCAATGTCCACCTTGCAAGGATAAGGTAGGTCAATCTACGCACAGCCCAAACACCTTCAAATTATTTTCCAGTCGTTTGTACCTGTGCATTTTGCCCCTCAAAGTTCAGCCTACGGAAGCAAATTTCTAGCCAACATTGGTTGTCCTCTACCTACCTGGTGACCTAGCTGCCTGCGATCTCATGTCTCGCTGTTTTTTGCCTTTTTTTATGACATTCGTTAAGCACTTATGTGTGTTAAACACTGTTCTAACCACTTAAGTACAAGTTATTAGGTTGGACACAGTCCTGGACCTGCATGGGTCCCACAGTTTAAGTAGGAGGGAAAATGGCTATTGAATTCCCATTTTCCAGTTGAGGAAACTGAGGCTAAGTGAATGTCCAAGATCATACAGCAAACAGTTGGCAAAACCAGGATTAGAAATAAGATCCTTCTGACACCCAGGGCTGTGTTCTTTCCTCTGGGCCATGCTGCTTCTTACTTTTCGACTTTCTGGCTTTGGCCAGGAATACTTTACCCAGTTCCTTCAACATCAATTTTCCCAGGCTTCTCCCTAGTCACCTCTAGGTCATTCTCTATCTTTCTATAACCAATCCTGCTCAAAGGCCAAATTTCATACCTCTAGGTGTACAGAAGAATCAGCTTCTCCACTGTGCCCTGAGAGTTATTGAGCAGCTTGGCGGTCTGCCAGCCGGGTGTTGTGATGTGGCATCTCTCACCCTCTCTCCCTCCCACTCTCTCCCCTCTCTCTCCCTCCCACTCTCTCTTCTCTCTCTCTCTCTCTCTCTCTCCCCCCACTCTCTCTCCCCTCTCTCTCCCCCCCTCCCCTTCTTTCTCTCTCCCTCCCCTTCTTTCCCTCTCCCTCCCCTTCTCTCTCTCTCCCTCCCCTTCTCTCTCTCTCTCTCTCTCTCTCTCTCTCTCTCTCTCTCTCTCTCTCTCTCTCTCTCTCTCTCGCCCACCCAGAAGCAATGCCGTTTACTTAACACGCTTATTAAGATGAATATGCTGACAATGATTCAATTCAGAGAAAGACCTTGTATGCTGAAAGGTTTCCAAAGGAGAAAGCCTGGTTTTGTCCTTGACTCTTTGGCTCATTTGTTGCTGCTTTTTTGGAAGGTAGTGGCTTCTCTGTTAGTGTGTGGCCAGAGACAGTATGAGAGTCCCATGTTTAGTGTAAGAGACATTTGACCCTGGGCGGGGAGGGGAGTTTGGACAAATGATCTGACTGGCACCTTTTCTATGGAGAGTGAGGGCTAGATGGTGGTGGAAGGAACTCCTGGGTTGGGGGTTTCTGGGAGAACAGGTGGAAAAAATGGCAAGGAAAAGATGCTCAAAGAGTAACATTTATTCCCAGGCAGAGAGCCAAGGTCCTTTAGTCCAAAGTGGGAGGCAGAGAGTGGAGAGATAGAAACGAGGAAGAAGAGTGGAGACTGAGAGAGCACTTTCCTAAGTGCTTCAGACAATGCTTTGCACTCAGTAGGTACTCAACAAATACTCTTGATCTGGGACTGGACTGAGAGTGGCTTACCAGTGGGACAGGAAAAAGAGAAGGATGGATGGATGGATGAATGAATGAATCCAGAGGAGGTCTCTTCCCTGAGCTGGTGCCAGATCACCGTGGGTCTAGGTGAAGCAGCTTTTTATCCCCTATGACTCTGGCCCCATCTCCGTCTCCTGCGTTCTATGGATGTGAGTCAGTCCTGACTGCTGGGGGCTGAGGTGTGGGAGAGAGGAAGCCAGGCCTGAGCCAAGACAGCCCCCGTGGCCACCAGACAGGCTCAACCCCCAATCGTTTTTTGTTTTTGTTTTTGTTTTGTTTTTTAATGGTATTTATTAAGCATTTACATTGTGCCAGGCACTGCGCTAAGCGCCGGGGTGGATTCAGGAAAATCAGGTTGGACAAAGTCCCTGTCCTACATGAGGTTCACAGTCCTGAGCCCCATTTTACAGATGAGGCAATCGAGGCCCAGAGATGTGAAATGACTTGCCTAAGGTAACACTGCAGATAAGTGGTAGGGCCAGGATTAGAATCCAGGTCCTTCTGATTTCCAGGCCTTTGCTCTATCTTTGCACATAGTAAGCGCTTAACAAATGCCATTATTATTATTATTATTATTATTATTATTATTATTATTATCTATTAGGCCTGATTGGGTGAGCGAGGGTGAGCCCAAGCAGGGCCATTCCTGGTCAAGAAGAGGTTGCTTGGTGATAATAATACTAACAATGAATAATTATGGTATTTAAGTGCTTACTCTGTGCTAAGCACTGTACTAAGTGCTGAGGTGGGTACAAGCAAATTGGGTTGGACACAGTCCCTTGTCCCACACTGGGCTCAGTCTCCATCCCCATCTTACAGATGAGGTAACTGAGGTACAGAGAAGTGAAGTGACTTGCCCAAGGTCATTCAGATAAGCGGCAAACTGGGATTGGAATATATGACCTTCTGATTCAATCCCACTATGTCATGCTGCTTCTCTAGGGCTCAGCTATCCTTGAGCTCTGGTTTTACTGTTGATGATATGGTAGTTGTGGTATTTATTAAGTGCCTATTAGTCAAGCACTGCAGTGGATAGAAGATAATCTGGTTGGCCACAATCCTTGTGTCACTTTTTAAGGTGGAAGGAGAACAAGTATTGAATCCTGATATTATGAGGAAAGTGAGGTACAAAGAAGTTGTGACTTGCCCGAGGTCACACGGCAGGCAAGTGGTGGAGCTGGGACTAGAACCAATGTCACATTACTCCAAGACCCTATGCCCTTCCACTAAGCTAAACTGCATCTCCCTAAAGCTGTTGCTTAGGTGTAGTAGTAAAAATAGGATTTATTGAGCCTATCTGCTATTTCTGTCCATACTCTTGCAAGTGCCTAGTACAGTGTTCTGCATATAATTGGCACTCAGTAAATATTGATTTAATATCCACTGGGTGCAGCGCACTGAGCTAAGCATTTGGGAAGTATAAATCAGATAAGTGGCCCTGTCTACAAGGATCTTCCCCTCAAATGGAAGAGAGTGACATAAAAATATGTACAAATGGAAGAATCAAAGTAATTATATAATTAAACATTCACAAAAGTGCTGAGGGTGGGTGTAAATAAGTGCAGAGGTGGTGGAGATGGAGGGGTGGGCTTGCGTAACTTGGGGTGTTGAGAATTTTCTAGACTGTAAGCTTATTGTGGATAGGGAATGTCTGTTGTACTCTCCCAAGCACTTAATACAATGTTCTGCATTCAGTTAGTGCTCAAATACAGTTGAATGAATGAGAACTCTTCTGGAAAGCCTCTTCCATTTTTTTTTCCACATGTCCCTCCAAGCAAAGCTCTTTTGTGATGATGGTGTCTGTGTCACAGGACTTAACTGGGATCCTGTCTTTACATAATGAAAATAATCATAATAATTGGATTTCTTAAGAGCTATGTGTCAGGCACTGTTCTAAGCACTGGGGTGGATACAAGCAAATCAGGTTGGACACAGTCCCTGTCCCATATGGGGCTCACAGTCTTAATTCCCATTTTACAGATGAGGTAACTTAGGTACAGAGACATTAAATTACTGGCCCAACGTCACACCGCAGACAAGCGGAGGACACTGTTTGAGTCTTCCTACCCCAGAAAATATCGGACTCAGCTTTGTGCAATTTCAGTTTGGTTTGAAACCTGATGCCCCTCATTAAACTGGCAGCCTGGTCAAATGCATACTGGCTACCTGGATTGGCTGGGTTTTACTGATTGGTATACAGTTTGGCTTGTGGAACTTGGTGTGGCCTAGTGGAAAGAGCACGGGGCTTGGAATAGGAGGACCCTGGGTTCTAATCCTAGCTCCGTCACTTGTCTGCTGTGTGACCTTGGGCATGTCACTTAATTTCTCTGTGCCTCTTACCCCATCTGTAAAATGGAGGTTGACTGAGGCCCATGTGGGGCATGGACTGTGTCCAACCTGATTAACTTGTATCTACTCCAGTGCTTAGTACAGTGCTTGGCACAGAGTAAGTTCTTAACAAATATTATTATTATCATCATTATTTTCCCCAGCACTTAGTCCAGTCTTTGGGATATAGTAAGCACTTAAATATCACTTTTTAAAAAACTTGGTAATGGCAGTATATTCTGGCCTGTGGATGAAAATCTTTGTGGGTAATGTATCCTTTGTGCACGCTGTTACGTCCTCTCGGTTTTCTCTGTCTCATTGTCAGTTCTTAGTGTCTCCATGATTCTGTAAAGCCCTAGTGATCACCTGCCAGTCTTGTGTATTTTGTTTCTAAAAGTCAGTCATCAGCATTTAGTAGCGCCTCGATGACTCTCCCCACCCCGGTGGTAATCCTCCGTTTAAGTTCGAAGGATTTTTCTCTGAGAATGAATTGTTGTACCTTCACAGCCAGGACTGCCCCTGTATCACACAGTGTTTGTTACTGAGAACACCCTAGCCCCCTGCCCCCTCTGTACCTGGGACCAGGACCCAGAGTTGGGGTCATCAGGGGGCAGGGAGGGGAAGACCGAGTCTCCTCTGCAACCTCCACCCATCTTTTAGTGCCAAGGTCAATCTCTTGCTCTCCAGGTCCCTATTAGCCTCGGGGATATTGAAACTGCTGGCAGGAGCTTCAGGTTCTCAGGGGATTAAAAGTATTTGTGTCCTTTAATCTACCATTTTGGAACTGCCTCTTTTGGTTCTATTCCTCTAGATACCAAGGTGATATGACTCAGGGTACCATGTAGTAGATCACAGGAAGATCTCAGATTAAGTAGATCTCAGAAGCTGGAAGCTTTTAGACTCTGTTCCACTGGGAGTTTGCTGCAGGCCCTTTTGGAATTGTGACTATTTACCTTGCCTCAGTTTCCTCATCTGAAAGAAGGGAAATATAAAATGGTCTCTAGGTATCAGGGCCTGGCTCCTAGGGTTGGGGGAGGGGCAGGGGGCAAATGAAAACCTTTGTCCAATGTTGCAGTTGTGCCCACTCCCCACTGCAGAAAATTCTGAAGCATTGATGGGGGTGGGGAGGGGAAAGAAACAAATTACAGCATAAATGCAAGCCCTGTAAACCTGGTTTCCTTGCTGTTAACACCTCCCTGCTACTGAGGAGGCACAGGACTATTTCTTTTTAACGAAACTGTGAAACTAGCCTGGAGCCCAAAATATGCAGTACCTTTGATGTCAGAGGGCTCTGGAGTTTGTTTTATCCTGCAATCAACTTAGGCTTTCCTTGTTACTCTTTCATGGCAGAAGTCTAGAAATAGAGAGAGGGCCCTAGGGTACCAGTAGTATCCTGCACCTTTTTCCCCACCTTCGCTCTGCAGGAGCTCCAAGCATTTCATGGGCCCAGTCTCTACCCTCAACTAACTTGGTTCCCCATCTGACAGATGGAAAAGCTGAGGCATAGAAGAGGAAGGCAATTGAACAACGCCTCCCTTCAAGTTAGAGAGAGGAGGCAGTTCAAATAAAAATATTAAGCATGCACTGTGCCAAGCAGACATAGTCAGTATCCTATATGGGGCTCACAGTCTTTCAGCTACCAGCAAGAGCATCCCCATCACCTGCTGGGTGACCTTGGGCCAGTCACTTAATTTCTCTAATTTAAATTCTGTCATCTGAGAAATGGAGATTAAATACCTTTTCTCCTTCCTCAAAAGACTTTGTGCTCCATGTGTGACAGGGACCTTATCTGATCTGACTGTATCTGCCCCAGCACTTAGTACAGTGCTTGGCACATAGTAAGTACTTAACAAATACCGCTGTTATTGTAACTATTATTGTTAAGAGTGTGAAACCCCACCCCACTCTCTTTAAGCCCACCAAAGTCCACTCTCCAAATGCTGTAGAAACAGAGCAAAAGAAAGTGCATCACAATGAGTACACATAGAGGAATACAGCCGGCTTTGTTCCATTGTAAAACTTGTAGGAAGAAAATGGAAGATGGGGGAAAAAAACTGTGTGTGTGTGTGTGTGTGTGTGGTGGGAAGGGGTTGGGGGAGAGAAGAGGGGCAGAGGGTAGGTGGAAAAGGAATTGGGTTACCCACATTTTCCTTTGCAAGAGGACTGATTTAGTTCAAAGCCTCTCCAATACTTCAAAGGGTCAGCAGGCATTTTCATCTATGTTGCTGGTGAATTGGTACTGAGGCTGATTGGGGGAGAAAAAAAAGAAACTTCAGAACTGGGTTGTTGGGGACATGTTTTTTGTAAATGAAACAGTGGCCATAGAATAAAGGCTTTTCACCCAGTGCAGGTACATTTATCTTTGCTTGATGTGAGAGTGTGTCAAACATATTAAAGTCAAGTCCCACTCCTTTCAAATTTTCTTTCCCAGTAGACAAAACTCTTCTGCATGGACATTAGAGAAGCCTTAGTATGCACCAATGAGGATGAAAATGGTGGTGATGCTACTTATTGAGAACAGGCCAGAGCTGACTGGGATCTGAGAACTCCCTTATCTTACAATAATAATAATGGTATTAAGCACCTACTATGTGCCAAGAACTGTACTACCCTCTGGGGTAGGTAGGGACCGTCTCTATATGTTGCCACCTTGTACTTCCCAAGCGCTTAGTACAGTGTTCTGCACACAGTAAGCGCTCAGTAAATACAATTGAATGAATACAAGATAATCAGGTTGGACACAGCTCACAGTTTAGGAGGGAGAACAGGTATTCAAACTCAATTTCGCTGGTGTGGAAGTTAGGGCATGGAGAAGCTGTGACCTTCCCAAGGTCACATAGTGAAGTGGAGGTGGTGGTTTTGAGATTAGAAACCAGGTCCCCTGAAATTGGAACCCAGGTCCCCTGACTCCAAGGCTCGGGCTCTTTCCACTAGACCACACTGTTTCTTATCCAAGCTGTCACCAAAACCTGCTGGTCTCAGCTCTGCAACATTGCCAAGATCCGCCCTTTCCTCTCCATCCAAACCGCTACCCTGCTTGTTCAAGCTCTCATCCTATCCCGTCTGGACTAATGTATCAGCCTTCTCTCTGATCTCCCATCCTCGTGTCTCTCCCCACTTCAATCCATACTTCATGCTGCTTCCCGGATTGTCTTTGTCCAGAAACACGCTGGGCATGTTACTCCCCTCCTCAAAAATCTCCAGTGGCTACCAATCAATCTGCGCATCAGGCAGAAACTCCTCACCCTGGGCTTCAAGGCTGCCCATCACCTCGCCCCCTCCTACCTCACCTCCCTTCTCTCCTTCTACAGCCCACCCCGCACCCTCCGCTCCTCTGCCGCTGATCTCCTCACCGTGCCTCGTTCTTGCCTGTCCCGTCATCGACCCCTGGCCCACGTCATTCCCCGGGCCTGGAATGCCCTCCCTCCCAACATCCGCCAAGCCAGCTCTCTTCCTCCCTTCAAGGCCCTACTGAGAGCTCACCTCCTCCAGGAGGCCTTCCCAGACTGAGCCCCTTCCTTCCTCTCCCCTTTCGTCCCCCTCTTCATCCCCCTCATCTTACCACCTTCCCTTCCCCACAGCACCTGTATATATGTATATATGTTTGTACATATTTATTACTGTATTTATTTTACTTGTACATATCTATTCTATTTATTTTATTTTGTTAGTATGTTTGGTTTTGTTCTCTGTCTCCCCCTTTTAGACTGTGAGCCCACTGTTGGGTAGGGACTGTATATGTTGCCACCTTGTACTTCCCAAGCGCTTAGTACAGTGCTCTGCACACAGTAAGCACTCAATAAATATGATTGATTGATTATCACTTTCCCAAAAACACAGTTTATGCAGACCATCAGGCCTTTGAGACCAAACAAAGAACAGAGAGCTCAGCAAGTTGTTTTGTCTAGGGAGGAGGCAACCCTGCTTTTAGAGGAATAATATCTGTACATTGAGGAGCAAGTATAGTACTTATTGAAATAGCCCCTCCCTGGCTGCCATCTTCAACTGTTCACTCTCCAGTGGTTTCTTCCCCACTGCTTTCAAACATGCTCATATCTCTCCTATCCTAAAAAAAAACCCTCCCGTGACCACACAGCTCCCTTCAGTTATCACCCCAGCTCCCTCATAGCATTCCCCTCCAAATTCCTTGAGTGAGGTGTCCACAGTGGCTGGCTCCACTTTCTCTCCTTGACTCCCACCTTCAATCTGGCTTCCAGCCCCTTCACATTCTACATTCCAGCTCCGTGCATAGATGCATGCGCTCCCTCCCTTCTCCTTCCCCCCCTCTTTCCCCATTTCACAAGCCCATAACCTTTGTGCTATCCTCTACTACTCTCTCATTCAACCCACATAATCAATGTCTTCAAATTATTTTTTTCACTCTTTAAAACATTGCTAAAATCCACCCTTTTCTCTCCATCCAAATTGCAACCACATTAATCCAAACACTTATCCTATTCCATCTTGAGTACCGCATCAGCCTCCTTGTTGACCTCCCTACCTCTTGTTTCTCCCCATTCCAGTTCATATTTAACTCTGCTGCCCAAATCATTTTTCTACAAACCATTCCCCACTCCAAAAGAATCTTCATTGTTTGCCCATCCATATGGAAGAGGAACACCTTATATTGGCTTTAAAACACTGTCGTGTTGCCCCATCCTATCTTACCTCCTTGATTTCCTACTACAACCCATCCCACATATTTCACTCCTCTAATGCCCACCTACTCAGTGTACCTCGATCTCATTTATCTCACCACTGACCCTGTGCCCTTGTCCTGCCTCTGGCCTGGAATACCCTCCTTCTTCATATCTGACTGTTGATCTCTCTCCACCTTCAAAGTCTTAATAAAAGGCACATCTCCTTCAAGAGGCCTTCCCTAACTAAGACCTAATTGTTTTCTATTCCTCTCTTCTGCCTTACCCTTGCACTTGGATTTGCACCCTTTATTCATCCCTCCCTCAGGCCCACAGCACTTATATGCATATTATCATTAATTTACATTACAGTCTAGAGTGAAAGACCAAAACTGTGGGAAAGGAACATGTCAACCACCTCTGTTATTTTGTACTCTTCCAAGTGCATAGTACATTAAGCACTCAATAAATACTATTGAGTGTTGATTTGGGAATAGGGCAAAGATGGTAACTTGTTGGACTGAGCCCTAGTTTAAAAATCTGATATCAGGAAGAGTCTGATTAATTGGTTGGTGTCCTTTTGGGCTGTGTCCAAGGCCTCATGGAAGCTCCTCGACTTCTGTCCACCATGTTTCTTATCCAATTGGCTCAGAACCAGTGAAGAGAGAATGCCCTTTCCCTCTATGCCCTTGAGGGTTTGTTCTGGCATTTGCTGGTCAGAATTTTAGAGTTAAGCTGGGCTTGTTGATGTTAGCGTGTGCCTAAGTGGATTGTAGGAGTAGAAATCAGTCGGTCACACTTATTGAATGCTTACTGTTATGCAAAGCACTGTGCTTGGGAGAAGACAGTTTAACAGAGTTGGTGAACATGTTCCATGCCCACAAGAAGCTTACAGCCTAGAGAGGGAAATGGGCAGAGAACTTAATGGGTTCCTTTTCTATCATTGCCACAGCATCACAGTGGTTAGGAGTGCTGGGAGATGAGAGGACCCAATGCACAATCTATTCTCTGCCTCTTATTCTTTAATCATCAAAAGGGGAATGGTCATCATAGTTCTTGACTGGCATGCTTTGAGGTTGGTGAATTGGTATTTGAAAAGTGATTTGAAGTCTGGGGAAGAAAGCAGGCCACTAAAATGTACAAAGTATTGGTACTGCCCAGCTAATTTCCAGCCACAAAATGGAAAAGGCCCAACACCCCAGAGTTGCGGAAAGTTTAAAGTAAACTGATAAAAGCAAGTAAGTGCATGGATTGTTCATCCTAATCAAGCAGCTGGAAAGAAATTCCCATCTTGCTACCAGGAGCTGAACCATGTCAAGTCAATGTTTGCTACTGGTGCTGAGTGAGGCTATCAGGTACAAAACCATTTTAGGATCCTGCAGAACATTTCTATGGCACAAATCTCTGGAGAACAGGTGCCCCAGTGTGGTCTGGTGGATAGAGCATGGCCTTGGGAGTTAAAAGGACCTGGGTTCTAATCCCAGCTCTTCCACTTGTTTGCTGTGTGACCTTGGGCAAGTCACTTAACTTCTCTGGGACTTAGTTACCTGATCTGTAAAATGGGGGTTAAGAGTGGGACAGGGACTTAGTCCAACCCGATTTGCTTGTATCCACTCCATTGTTTACTACAGTGCCTGGCACATAGTAAGCATTTAACAAATACCACTATTATTATTGTTATTACTTCATGCCCATCCTCTTCCCCAGGGCATAGCTTGAAATCGATGCATGGGTGCTCATAGGAGGTGGTCCCACTCCATTCATCATTCGGTTGTATTTATTAAGTGCTTCCTGTGTGCAGAGCACTGTACTAAGTGCTTGGGAAAGTACAATACAACAATAAATGGTGACAATCCCTGTCCACAGTGGGCTTATAGTCTTGAGAAGGCTCAGGCTGTGCCATGTGTCATTTCCCTCCTTTCAAAAGAGAACTCCAATGTTACCAGGATTTCAGAAGCGTTAAATGTGTGTGCCAATGGCAGATATGATTCTCTTTAAGAAAATCAAATAATTAGATACATTTATGATATTGGAGATGTGACACAGTCTACCCCCTCTTGAGAGTAAAGTAATGATCCATGCTGTAGTTAAACACTCAAATCCAGCTAGCCTCAAGTCTTAGACTTGCTGAAAAGCCTTACCATTCTCTTCTTTACAGGATTTTCTGTGGGGGGAAAAATGATATAGAGGAATAATAATATTAATCAGAGTATTTAAGTGCTTAGTATGTGCTAAGCACTGTATGAATGACAGGGATAGATATGAGATAATCAGGTTGGACATAGTCCTTGTTGCACACGTGGCTTACAGTCTGAGGAGTTGTCTAATCCCCATTTTACAAATGAGAAAGCCGAACCATAGAAGTAAAGTGACTTCCCCAAGGTCACAGAGCAGGAATGTTAGATCATAAAATCTGGAGAATGTAGCTATTTTTTTTCCTATTACCAATTGGAGTCCACAGTCCCTCCACGTGCCTGAACCAAAATGAAGGCAAGGGATCATGTCTCTTTACTCAGTTATACTCTCCCAAGTCCTTAGTATAGTGCTCTGTGCTCAATGAATACATTGATTGATTGAATATGGGTAAAGAAAGCTCCTTCACCATTGTGGGCCAGCCTATTACATTAGGTCTACCCCATCTCTAATCTGTAGAGTACAGTAGGAATGAGCCCGTTGTTGGGTAGGGATTGTCTCTGTTGCAGAATTGTACTTTCCAAGCACTTAGAACAGTGCTCTGTGCACAGTAAGTAATCAAAAAAATACAACTAAATTAATGAATATTGCTTTTTCCAAAGGTCCAATTTAAAGAGCCTGACGTGTGTGTGTGTGTGTGTGTGTGTGTGTATACACACACACACATATATCTATATGTATATATTTATTTTGTACATCTCAATTGTCTCATCCCTATCTGTTCAAAATGGGTCAAGGGTTATAACTCCTCTAGCTCAGATAGATAAACTGAGGCCAGAAACAGGGTAGAAAGGTCCTCCCTATCCTGTTCCCCTGACTTATTCAGTGAGTGTGTGGAAGAGTAAGCTTCACCTTTCTATCTCCCCATCCAGACTGTGAGCTTGTTGTGGGAAGGGAATGTGTGTTGTACTGAACTCTCCCAAGTGCTTAGTACAGTGCTTTGCACACAGTAAGTGCTCAATACATTCGATCAAATTAATGAATCTACAGGGGCTGATGGCTCTTCAGAAGGCTTGACCTATGATCCTGGGATGCTAGTTTGGACCCGAGATGGAAAGCTACGCTCCCCATCACTCCACAGTGGGGGAGTCACTGGGGCATGAGCAGTAAGGAGGGAGTCAGAATGAGTCTTTCATATTAAGAACTGTGGGTTGCATGGCTGTCCCTGCAACAGCAGTTATTCTGTCTCAAGTTGGAAAGAGGAAGAAAAATTAACTTCACATTCATTTTTAAAACCGTTCTCCTTGAGGGTTACTGGAAGACTACTGGTCAGCCATGCCAAGCAGAAAGGGAAGAGTGGGTGAGAGTCTTGCTTATTTGCTCATGGCTATTTTGTACTATAATTCTTCTCCCTGTCAATCTCTGACACCTACTGCCCTGCTAATCCTTTTTTGACTCAAATGCAGCAAGTGTCTGCTTGTGGGGAGTTGCTCAGTGCCCCTTGGAATGGTGGATGCATATTTATTTATGCAATTACTTCAGAACAGTCTTTTTATTGGATTTCATTTTCAAGATTGTGGTATCCTTTCATTCCAATCAGTGGCAGAATTAGGTTAGCCTCAGAGATTTTTAAGCATGGGGATTTGTTTTGCAAGCGCAAATCATAACATTCGTAAAGACTGTTGTCTTCCTGCTGTAATGCGCTTAAGACTTGAGATTTTATTTTTTCAGTGCCTTAGAAAGCTCTTGAATGTTTCTTTTCTCTGAATAGTCTGGCATGGCCAGCACTATAAATAGCATAAAATATCCAATTGTGCTTTTGTGATGCTTATGATTTCCCCTACTACTGAACCTCTTGGAAGGAAGTTCAATCTCTCATCCTATCCTGACTGGATTACTGCATCAGCCTCCTCTTTGATCTTCCATCCTCCTGTCTTTCCCCACTTCAGACTATACTTCACGCTGCTGCCCAGATCATCTTTGTGCAGAAACGCTCTGGGCATGTTACTCCCCTCCTCAAAAATCTCCAGTGGCTGCCTGTCAACCTACGCAGCAAGCAAAAAGTCCTCACTCTCAGCTTCAAGGCTCTCCATCACCTCGCCCCCTCCTACCTCACCTCCCTTCTCTCCTTCTACAGCCCAGCCCACACCCTCCGCTCCTCTGCTATTAATCTCCTCACTCTACCTTGCTCTTGCCTGTCCCGCCGTCGACCCCCGGCCCACGTCCTTCCCACGGCCTGGAATGCCCTCACTGCACACATCTGCCAAACTAGCTCTTTCTCCATTCAGAGCCCTACTGAGAGCTCACCTCATCCAAGAAGCCTTCCCAGACTGAGCTCCCTTTTTCCTCTCCTCCTCCCCAGCCCCCTGCCCTACCTCCTTCCCCTCCCCACAGCACTTGTGTATATGTTTGTACAGATTTATTACTCTGTTTATTTTACTTGTACAGATTTACTATTCTGTTTTGTTAATGATGTGCATTACACTTTAATTCTGTTTGTTCTGATGACTTAAACACCTGTCTACATGTTTTGTTTTGTTGTCTGTCTCCCCCTTCTAGACTGTGAGCCCATTGTTGGGTAGGGACTGTCTCTGTATGTTGCCAACTTGTACTTCCCAAGTGCTTAGTACAGTGCTCTGCACACAGTAAGTGCTCAATAAATACGTTTGAATGAAATACATTTCTCTTTTTTTATAGTGCAAGATACATGTTAACTCAAAATTTTGAACTCCTAAAAATGATTCAAGAAGCTTAAACTGGTTAATTTCATTTACAGCTTTGGTCTGGGAAAGGGTTGGGTGGAGGGGGTGGTCATGCAGAAATTCGCTCTATGGTAAAACGTGGGTAGTCCCCTCTCATTGAGTCATAAGGTTGGCAGAGATTTTACTCATTCCCGTGCCTGAGGGAGGCAGCATGTATATCACTTCAGAAGAGAACCTAATAATCTCCCTACGTGTCTGTCTAAATTATCCAGAAGAGACAATCATGAGGGCCCTCATCCATTCTCCACCTGCATCTACTCCCTTGGAGAACTCATTTGCCCTGATGACTTAAACTGTCATCTTTACACAAATAATTTTCAAATCTACCTTTCCAGCCCAACCTCTCTCCTTCTCTGCAGTCCTGCATTTCAGTCAATCTGGTATTTACTTAGTGGTTATTCTATGCAAAACACTGTACTAAGTGCTTGAGAGTGTACAATCCAATAAAGTTGGTAGACACGTTCCCTGCTCAAAAGGAGCGTATAGCCTAGAGGAGGAGACAGATTAAAATATTTCCTCCTGTCTTCAGTGCATCTCTGTTTGGCTGCTCCTCTGACACCTTCAATTTGTGTAAAAGAGAACCCCATATTTTCCCCGCCCAAACTCTGTCCTCACATAGACTTTCTCATCACTGTAGACAACATAACCATCATCCCTGTCTCACAAGCCGATAACCTTGGCTTTATCCTTGACTTAGCTCATTCAGTCTGTCCCTAAATCTTGTGTGTTCTACTTTCACAGTATTTCTAGAATCCACCCTTTTCTCTCAATCCCAAAGAGCTACCATGCTGATCCAGGCACTTAGATCTTGCCTTGACTACTGCATCAGCCTCCTCGCTGACCTCCATGCTTCCTGTCTCTCCCCACTCTTCAAAAATCTCCATTTGGTGCCCACCTACCATTGCATCAAACAGAGTCTCCTTATCAACAGCTTTAAGGCACTCATTCAGCTCTTGCTCTTTCATATGACCTTGCTGATCACATACTACAATCTAGCCTATGCATTTCACTCCTCTAACGCCAACCTACTCACTGTACCTCGATCTCATCTGTCTTGCCACTAACTCCTCGACCACACCCTCTGTCTAGCCTGGGAAACCCTCTCCCTTCACTCTCCCCATCTTCGAAACTGTGCTAATATCACATTTCCTCCAAGAAGCTTTCCCTCACTAAGCTCTCATTTACCTTACTTGCATTCTGTCCTGTGTTGTCTTAACCTCTTAGATATGTACCCTTTAAGTACTTGATATCCACCCTACCCTTAGCTCCACTTGCATATATATGCATATATTTATATATTGACTTTTCCCCATCTGTAACTTATTTTATTGTCTGTCTCCTTCTGCAGACTTTAAGCCCTTTGTGGGCAAGGGATCATGTCTACCTACAGTATTACATTGTACTCTCCCAAGTGCTTAGTATAGTGCTCTACACACAGTAAGTGCTCAATAAATGCCATTGTGGTTTTATGGTATTTAAATAGTTTGTACCAGGCAGTGAACTTAGTGCTGAGGTAGATACAAAGATAATCAGGTTGGACACAGTCCATAAGGCTCACAGTCTTAATCCCCATTTTCCAGATGAGAGAACTGAGGCACAGAGAAAAGAAGTGACTTGCCTAAGATGACAGAGCAGACAAGCAGTGGAGCTGGAATTAGAACACAGGTTCTTCTGAATCCCAGGCCCATGTTCTTTCCACTAGGCCAGGCTGCTTGGTTGAGCCTGGTGGTCAGATTCACAGACCTTTGAACAGCTGGAGGCCCCTCCAGGCCATCCTCCTTCTGAGAACCTTTGAAACAAACTGTGATTCCAAAGAAAAAAGAACTCTTTGGGCTCTTTATTTTGTCATTCAAAAGGCAACTGGAGGCTCGGGAGGAAAGGGAAGCTGGGTTGGGCAAATGGGGTCATGGGCTGATATAGCTGGACAACTTCCATGGTGTCTTTTTGTAACCTCTAATGATCAAAAAGTGAGCTAAATCTGCTTGGGCCAATAGCTTTTATACTTTCAGGTGGGTATCTCTCATCTGAAAATACACTTGAGCTCTGTGACAGAGTATCGAAGAATAGGCTCCTATTTTGGAGGAAACACACACAACAGCAGCACCTAATCTGGCACCAGTGGCTCACTGGCGCTGATGCTTTTCCTCTACAATAGTATTGCATCTAATCAGATGACTAATTGGTGTTAATTAGACAGAACACCAGTGGGGCTTGAGTACTGCGGAAAATTAAATGTTCCTTCAGTACACCAAAAAAGGCTGATGGGGAAAGTGTGTGAACCATCCTGATAACACACACTTCTGTTGTCTTCAGAGCCGAGAACAGCAGGCAAGTGTTACCCAATCTGGCTCAGGAAGGCGGTGATGATGTTGGAGCTGGGAAAGCAGTGCAAGAACAGGGCTCTGTTGTGCTGCTAGAGCCTGGGATCAGCTATGCTGATGACATGGGTCTGGCAACCTTGAATCTGTAGGTGGATAAATGATTGCAGGGGGAGGTAGGGAAGTGCGAAGATTCCTCCTTTTGGAGATGCCAGATTTACTTTCTTCATAAGAATCCCAAGGCTGGATAGCCTTCCCGAAAGTCATGGAGGAGCTTAGCCTATTAGAAAAGATTAGATTTTTTTAAAAAGCACCAGAGAACCATCTCTAATGAACACATTTTTGGATTCATGAGCTTGGAGTGGGCAGGGAACGTGTCTACCAACTCTGCTGTAATAATAATGATGGTATATAAGTGCTTACTATGTGCCAAGCACTGTTCTAAGTGCAGGGGTAAATACAAGGTAATCAGTGTGTCCCATGTGGGGCTCACATCTTCATCCCCATTTTACAGATGAGGTAACTGAGGGTCAGAGAAGTTAAGTGACTTGCCCAAAGTCACACAGCTGATAAGTGGCAGACCCAGGATTAGAACCCATGACCTCTGACTCCCAACCCTGTGCTCTTTCCACTAAGCCATGCTGCTTCTCTTGTACTCTCACATTCAAATTCGTGAAGCATTCCATATTGTTCCTTCAAAGCCCTACTGAGAGCTCACCTCCTCCAGGAGGCCTTCCCAGACTGAGCCCCCTCCTTCTTCTCCCCCATCAATCAATCAATCAATAGTATTTATTGAGTGCTTACTGTGTGCAGAGCACTGTACTAAGCACTTGGGAAGTACAAGTTGGCAACATGTAGAGATGATCCCTACCCAACAGTGGGCTCACAGTCTAGAAGGGGGAGACAGAGAACAAAACCAAACATATTAACAAAATAAAATAAATAGAATAGATATGTACAAGTAAAATAAATAGAGTAATAAATATGTACAAACATACGTATATACAGGTGCTGTGGGGAAGGGAAGGAGGTAAAACGGGGGGATGGAGAGGGGGATGGGGGGAGAGGAAGGAGGGGGCTCAGTCTGGGAAGGCCACCTGGAGGAGGTGAGCTCTCAGTAGGGCCTTGAAGGGAGAAAGAGAGCTAGCTTGGCGGATGTTGGGAGGGAGGGCATTCCAGGCCAGGGGGATGACGTGGACCGGGGTTCGACGGCGGGACATGCGAGAACGAGACACAGTGAGGAGGTTAGCGGCAGAGGAGTGGAGGGTGTGGGCTGGGCTGTAGAAGGAGAGAAGGGAGGTGAGGTAGGAGGGGGAGAGGTGATGGAGAGCCTTGAAGCCCAGGGTGAGGAGTTTCTGCCTGATGCGCAGATTGATTGGTAACCACTGGAGATTTTTGAGGAGGGGAGTAGCATGCCCAGAGCGTTTCTGGACAAAGACAATCCGGGCAGTGGTGTGAAGTATGGATTGAAGTGGGGAGAGACATGAGGATGGGAGATCAGAGAAGAGGCTGATGCAGTACTCCCCCCTACTCCCCCTCCCCCTGCCTTACCTCCTTCCCCTCCCCACAGCACCTGTATATATGTTTGTATGTATTTATTACTCTATTTACTTTACTTGTATATATTCTATTTATTTGGCTTATATGTTTTGTTTTGTTTGTCTCCCCCTTCTAGACTGTGAGCCTGCTGTTGGGTAGGGACCGTCTCTATATGTTGCAAACTTGTACTTCCCAAGCACTTAGTACAGTGCTCTGCACACAGTAAGCGCTCAATATGATTGAATGAATGAATGAATACTCTCCCAAGTGCTTAATACAGTGCTCTGCACTCAGTAAGTGCTCAGTAAATACCATTGATCCCTTCTAAGGTGGGACAGTTTGTGAAGGCAGTTCTGAATACTTGTTTCTGCCAGTGGCTCTACAGGTCAGACTGGAAGATGTCTATGGCCAGCTTTGCTGAAGGTGTCTTGGGAGCGATACTTGAGATTTCCTTGCTCCTTATTTTCAGAAACATAACCAATTTCCCCATGTTTTATTCTGTCTCACTCTCCCAGCATAGCATTTTTAGGTTTCTTCTTTCTTCTGGCTTTCACTAGGAGCATTAGACAGTTTTCTAGTGCTCAAAAGTCCTTCACAATTTAGTGGCCAGACCTCTCATTTCAGGAGCATTTTGAAATATGGAGTTTTACCCGAATTACTACCTCTTAAGGGAATTTCTTTAGCACTGGGATTTAAAGTTGCTGGGGAAAAATGGATTATCTGAATCATGGTCAGGTCATATAGTTGGAAGAAAGGTAAAGACAAAGCTTGGATAACCAACTAAATTGGGTGTTGGTATGTCCAAAACCCAATTGTGTTTGGTTATCTGATCCAGCCTCTCTCCCTATTAGTGTAATAGTGAACTCTTGACTGAATTCATTCATTCATTCAATCATATTTGAGTGCTTACCGTGTGCAGAGCACTGTACTAGGCACTTGGAAAGTACAATTCGGCAAGAGACAATCCCTACCCAACAACGGGCTCACAGTCTAGAAACAGGCTCACAGTCTAGACTGAATGTCTACTTATAAAGAGAAAGGTCAAGGCAATGATTTAGGATGACTAATTTGTGTCCTGGATAACATTCCCAAATCACTTTATTTCTAAGAGCCATTAAATACTGACAAATGAGCATTTTGGAGACAGGAGAACAAATAGGGAAAGACATAAAAATTATCTTTCAACTGCATATGTCTCCCAACTCAGGAGAGGCTGATGCTTTGCTCTGTAGGCTAACAGAGGCAACTTCTCAGCTAATCGAGCAATAAAGCACCTTTTGAAACATCAGTCTTCACTCTGGTTCCTTCAAAGGATCCTTCATCTAAAAGAGTGCTGTCACCTTGACTTTAATTTTTTTCCTTCTCTCTCCTCTTGGGCTTCAGGGACAGAGGTTGATTGGTACTGACAACCCCTGATTATGCAAAACACTTGGGGCTCTGCATTCTGGCTTAATGGTCACAGACTTCAGATGGACTGCTCTCTCACATCTCTACGCATTTTTCAAGATCCACAAGAAATCCACACAACCCCTTTTAAAACCCAAATCAGTCACCACCACCCCCAAAGACAACCAAAACAAAAAAAATCTCTGGACCCTGATGATTATATTAAAATTTTGTCAGTCAAAAATATTTTTCCCAACCACCCCTCAGGTTAGGGGACCTTTGGAAGCTAGATGGTGGCTCTAGGGCTGGAGAAACCTTGGAGAAAAAATGGAACAAGATCAACCAGGAAATGATGTATCAGGCTGTGATTTAAGACCCCCCTAAAGAGAAGGTTGGGTAGGTGACTGCCTCATAGAAACCTGCTGAGATTTCATGGAGGTATTTACAAGGCTGTTTACCCTGCTATTCATGGGGAAACTATGGTTACTATGACAACACTCATCACATGATACCACACAGGTGCTTTGTATGAGCAGAAAAGCTGCCAACACTGGGGAGTGAGGTTCATCCAATTTCTTCCCAATCCGATGGGCTTTTTGGCCCCTGAGGATGCCTGACCTTCTTCCTGGAAGCAGTCTATCATAGTCACAGCAGCTGTGGAGGACATTAATAAGGGAGACTTCCTAGGCAAGTGCTTTCCCTTCCTGTTCTGAGAACAGAGAGGGGAAGTAGGGTTGCTAGTCACTGCGGCTTGCTGGCGCTTTCTGGATGATCTGACAGGGAGGGCATTTCTAGGACTGCTCCTCATTCTGGCATTTCTTTACTCTTCAGTCTTTCTCATCATCCAATACCTCATCTCTGCTCGTTGGACCATAACGTTAAGATTCCAACAGTTCTCTGGTCCTCCTGAGCTTTCAGCTCCAGGTGAAGTTGCAGATTTTAGATTGGAACTAGGATGATCACCGACACCCCTTGTGAATATTGGACAAAGATGCATGTGAAGGATTCCCCTGGGCACGCAGTGTAATGTGATGACATCAGGTGCCATTTTGTGAAAAATACTGACTTTTACAAGATTCTAGAGCATTTCTAAGAGGGAATGTTAATGTTGCATGTGAGCTATGGAACTCAGTGACAGGAGCCACAACGGAGAGAGGCTATCAATGAGCAAGGTCAAAGCCAGGACAGGGTGCTCTAGAATCCTGAGGAGGCTTGGCAGGAAAATCACCTCGAAAGAATGGGAAAATAGAAACCCCAAGGTATATTGAGGCTAGTTTTGCATATGCTTTCCAGAAACTAAGGGGTCATTCCTGTAGAAAACTGGATCTTCTGTGTATATAATGGGAAAGTGGCTGAGTTTTCCTGAGGGAGAAGCTAGAGAAGGCAGATGGCTTCCAGCTGTGCCTGCCTCCTCCGCTGAGACCAAGCCCAAAGAGGCCTCCTGATAGTAAAGTGTTCCTCTCAGTTTAGCTTCCATTCTGCTTTAGGGAAAGCCAAAGGCAGTTTAATATGGGGTTATCATAAACCCTCTATCCAGCCAATTCCCTAACCAAACTCTTTGGCAGACACGTGGCTGAAAACATGGTCTCTGACTTCAGATCATCACCTTGACACTGTCAGTCTTGAGCCCAGGTGGCAATAAACCAGTAGACTTAAGCATTTCCTGTTATCCTTTCCAGTTTGTGGTGCTGCTTATTTATTCATTGTCATATTTAATGAGCACTTATGGTGTGCAGAACACTGTACTAAGCACTTGGGAGTGTACAATATAACAATAAACAGACACATTTCTGCCCACAACAATCAATCAATAGTATTTATTGAGCACTTACTGTGTGCAGAGCACTGTACTAAGCGCTTGGGAAGTACAAGTTGGCAACATATAGAGACAGTCCCTACCCAACAGTGGGCTCACAGTCAGTGCTTACTGTGTCTAGGATCTGCTCTGGCCATGGTTCCTGGGGCCTTTACTGAGTTCAGGAACTGGGGTTATTTGGCCTGAAGAAGAAATAGCCAGGGGTTGCAGTGCTAATGATCTTCAAGTATCCTAAGGGTTATTTTCCACACCTGAACTGTCTTCATCCAAGGCAACGGAACTGGAACGGATCCAAACATTTCAAGAAACATCCATCCCAGCACAAGATGTGTCCAATTCCTGCAGGTCCCAGCCTCTGTCTGACACCCCCTCTTCCAGCGCCCCCACCACCCTGGGCTCAGCTCTGAACCCCAAGTGACCCTAATCCCTCCCTGAAGATACACCTTAGAGAGGGAAATGCATTTCTTTCCCTGTTCTCATTTCCTCTTTGTTTTTCAAATTCATTTTTTCCTCTTTGTTTTTCAAATTCATTTTTTCCCCCTAGGCCAGGTTTATGCAGCTCAGTGGGAATTCATTAGCCAAGGCCATTATTGCATCTTTCACACTGCAGGTCTCCCCAGGCGCTTACCTGGTGAATTCACATCAAAGGAGAAAACACCCTTTGTTCTGAGGAAGAGGAAATATTCAATTGCATATTTTGCAAGTGCACAGCCACCCTTTTCAGTCAAGCCACATTTACCTCCCCTCTCCTTAAACTTAGTAGAAAATAGTCAGATGGTGGTTGTTGCTTAGCATCCAGCACTGAGGTTGATGGGAGATCATCAGGTCAGGCACTGTCCTTTCATTCGTTCATTTATTCAATCATATTTATTGAGTGCTTACTGTGTGCAGAGCACTGTACTAAGTGCTTGGGAAGTACAAGTTGGCAACATATAGAGATGATCCCTACCCAATAATGGGCTCACAGTCCTTCTTCCACATGGTCTCACAGGGTAGTTAATCAAATTTACTGAATGCTTCCTGTGTGCAGAACAGAGTACTAAGCACTTGCTAGTACAATAAAACATTTTGTAGACATGTTCCCTGCCCACAGGTGCTTAGAGTCTAGAGAAGCAGCATGGCATAGTGGATGGAGTATGGCCTGGGAGTTTGAAGGACCTAGGCTTTAATCTCTGCTCCTCCACTTGTCTGCTATGTGACCTTGGTCAAGTCATTTTACTTCTATGTGCCTCATTTTCCTCATCTGTAAAATGGGGATTGAGATCAGGAGCCCTATGTGGGAGAGGGGCTGTGTCCTATCTTTTATCTACCCCAATACTTAGTACAGTGTCTGGCACATAGTAATCACTTAACAAAAAACATTATTATTATTATTATTATTATTATCATTATCATTATTGTTATTATTAATAGGGAGACAGATATTTACATAAATTACAGCTATGTATGTAAGTGCTGTGGAACTGATATAGGGGTGAATAAAGGGTACAAATCCAAGCACAAGGATGATATAAAAGGGAGAGGGAGTAAGGAAAATGAGAGCTTAGTTGGGGAAGGTCTCTTGGAGGGAATGTGATTTTAATGAGGCTTTGAAGGTAGAGAGTGATGGTCTGTTGGATATGAATGGGGAGGGAAATCCAGGCCAGAGGTAGGATGTGGGCTCTGGGTCCCCACTGAGATAGATGAGCTTGAGGTACAGTGTGTAGGTTGGTGTAAGGGGGTGAAGTGAGTGTGCTGGGTTAGATAAGGAAATCAGAGAGATAAGACAGGAGGGGGTGATCGAGTGCTTTAAAGCCAGTAGACAGGTGTTTCTGTTTGATGTGGTGATGGACGGGCGGGCAATCATTCTTGAATAAGAGGAAAACTGAACCGTTTTTCTTGGGGGCGTGGGCGTGATGTAGAAAAAAATATTCTGGACAGCAGAGAGAAGTGTGAACTGTTGTGGGGAGAGATAGGATTTGTAGTCAAGGTGGGATGGGATAAATGCTCCTACCCAGTATCTCCGTTTTACAGATGAGGAAATTTAAACCCTGAGAGATTCAGTTCCTACATTCTGTGGTGTTTGAGTGACTCCTGCATGCAAATAAAGGATGAATAAGCCATGGTCTCTGGCCCTCAGGGGCTCACATCTGAAAACAGAGCCTGGAAGTTGGCTAGATTAAAGATGGAAAACCTAGAGATAAAACAATTTAGGAACACAAGGGCATCCATGAATATTGTGTCTGAAGGAGTTTTGAGATCCTTGTGGTACAAGCACGATTGTTCAGAGTTGAGCAGCCCCAGCCTTTCTGGTATAATAAAATTTGTACTACTGGCACTGCTCCAGTCTTCTTGCTCTGCTCCAGGATGGCACAGGAGAAGGGCAGCCTGGGTTTTGACTTACCCCAGACATGATCTAGTGAAATGATCATGAGTCTGAGAGCATGGGCATAGGAATCAAATGGTCATGCACTCTAATCCTGGCTCCGCCACTAGTCTGCTGTGTCACCTTGGGCAATCTCTAGACTGTGAGCTCATTGTGGACAGGAATGTATCTGTTGTTATATTGTACTCTCCCAAGAGCTTAGTACAGTGCTTTGCATACAATAAGCACTCTAAAGATGATTGAATGAAGTCGCTTTACTTATCTGTGCCTGTTACCTCCTCTATAAAATGAGGGAAGAGGTTGTGAACCCCACATGGGACAGGGACCGTGTCCAACTTGATTTGCTTGTATCCACCCTAGCAATTAGTACAGTGCCTGGAACATAGAAAATTAACAAATACCATCATCATCATTATGGGTTCCAGAGTTGTAATCCTGGCTCTGCCACTTTCCTGTTGTGTGACAATGGGCAAGTCACTTAACCTGCCCCAGTTTCCTCATCTGTAAAGTGGAAGTTAAATTCTTGTTCTCACTCTGTCTTAGATGTGGGACAGGGACTGTGGCCAACCTATCTTGTACCTACCCCAGTGCTTTAGTACAGAGCTTGGCACATGGCAAGCACTCAACAAATACCACCATGATATATCATTAGATCAGTGGCAGAACTAGAAAGGTAACCTGGGTCTCCTCCCACCCACATTCTCTTTACACAAGGTCATGCTTCATATATGTTGCTGACTAGATACGAGGCTATCTAGTCAGGAACATACATGCACATCATTGCAGTCCCTCATGTCTTTTTGGAAAGACACAGTCAGGCTGAGGTATCGTTAACAGACCGTGTAGATCAGTATTCGGCTCAACTTATTCCTGAGTGGGCTGCATCATTTGCTGTAACTGTGAGCCCAAAGCACACATCTGCAGACTATTAACAGAAGCGAATCAGAGTCAAAGGGGCACTAGGGGCCCCGATGGGCCTCAGAGGCATAGGCAGCAGGACTTAAATCCCTTGCAGTTCTCACTTTCTGGTCACGAGGCCTGTATCCAGGGACTGTTATAAACCTTCCCTAGAAGCCAAGAGGGGAAAGCTATGAAAAAGAATTGCAGTCTAGCAGGGCATGGCTGTGGCTTGAAATCTCAGCCTGAATCCATCTATTCCTCTGAAACGGGCTGACTATATTGGTGTTTCTGGCTATCCTGCTAAACAGCAAGAGGATGGAGACAGCCAACCACTGGCTTCAACCTTGCTATTCTTGGCAGTATTGCTGGGCCCTTTGGGAGTGGTATATTTGGAGTGCTGCATCGAGCTACTGAACATGTCTTGTGGCACCTCCCCTTGGAAGTCTGAATACTTTTGCATTCCAGGATGTAATAGTGTAATGGTAAAATCAGTTTCCCCTTACTCTAGGAGGATACCTTCTTGGACAGGGAGTTCAGCCTATCTCATCATCATAATAATTGTGGTATTTAAGTGCTTATTATGTGTCAGGCACTGTACTAAGTTCTGGAGTGAATACAAGTGAATTGGGTGGCACACCGTCCCTGTCCCACATAGGGCTCACAGTCTTAATTCCCATATTACTGAAGGGGTAACAGGCACTGAGAAGCAAAGTGATTTGCCCAAGGTCAAACAGCAGACAATCTAGACTGTAAACTCTTTTTGGGCTGGAAATGTGTCTGTTTATTGTTGTATTTTGTGCTCGCCTAAGCACTTAGTACAGTGCTGTACACACGGTAAGCACTCAAATACGGTTGAATGAATGCAGTAGCAGAGCTGGAATTAGAACCCAGGTCCTTCGCGACTTAGGTAAAAGTAAATGCATTTATCTCTGTAAGACACCCGTGGGCATCATTGCCAGTTCTGGGATGGGCAGCATCCGACTGCACCTGTTCCTAAGGGCATGAGGCTCAGCTCCACTTGGATTCTGCTCAGAAGCTCTATTGGTGGCTAATAATTCGAATGTCATCTCAACGTCAAACAGGCCCAGCTCTCCCCATATGTGATACCATTCCTGGCAGCATTTTATAGGAAGATTTTTTTTTTTTAAGTGACCTTCTCTTGGATTATTGGGCTCTGCTTTTTTCAGCAGATCTGGTTCTAGCCGTGCAAGTTGCTCTGCCTCGGAAGTGGTAATGCAAAGCATTTTATAGAGTTAGTAAATGGGAGAAAAATTGCATTTGTCACTTTTTTTTCTTGTTAAGCATTGCTTTCAAGGGAATTCTGCAAAGGGCCAATCAGACAGTCTCTGCCCCCGCTGTTAGGTATCCCTACAAAAATAGGCTTTTTGAAGGAATGTTACCTGAAATATGAAACTTATAACCCTTTTTTTTCCTGTTAGGATTTCATCCTGTCAATCACTGTTCTGTCTGGGTTGTCTCTAAGCACTCCCAGAGTTGGCTTCTTAAAAAGAGAAATTTTAATAAGCTAGTCGCTAAAAATGCTCCAGATCTAATATTTTTAGAAAACTGGTATTTTATAAATATTGCAATTTCACATCAACCAGGATTGCTCCAGCATGCCTTCAATTTTTGATATGTTGTGACACACAGCTTCCCTTTGAGAAATGCAATTTGATAGACTATCCCAGTCATCACCCAACATGCTTGAGACTGGTTTTTTTTTTTCAAGTTTTCTAACAATATTGTCACAGTTGATCAGAAATTCAGTCACTTGGGCAAGTCACCACTCTGCATTTAGGCTTCACAGAGTAGAAAGAATGAGGGTTTGCCTTAATCTCTGTTGCTCGAGGCTTGGGAGGTGGCCTGATCTTGTAATAGTATTTTTTAAGTATTTGCTCTGTGCAGAGCACAGTTCCAAGCATTGGGATAGGAATTCCTACACAGGAAGGAATTAGACGCAGTGTCTTGGTCTTCAAATGGCTCATGGTCTATGAATATGTCAGGGAGAGGTGACTGGAGACAGATGCATCAGGAGTGACGAAGCAACATTAGACAAGGACAGATATAGATTAAAAACAGAAGCCAGTAGGGCTCTGTGGCTAGAGGAGCAGGATTTCAAGCTCCTTGTGGCACAGAGCCCAAGGAGCATCTGTAGCCACTGCCACTGGTCTGCCCACGGTTTAGAGGAGTTCTTGAGCTGTGGGTGTTTTTCTCTTTATAGCCAGGAGGGTGAAAGGCAAGTAGGGATTGAGTCTCCTCAGGGGTGTCATTGGAGGAGGTTGCCCCAGTTCCCTGAGAGGCAGCATGACTGGCTATTAGGGGTGTGGTGGGGAGGGGAACACAGAGACCCCATAGCAGCTGCTTTGATCCTCGTGGGCTGGCATGCACAGAGCATGTCAGGAAGGGGGAGGGAAGGCAAGAGCGTTCCCTGTATTTTCACTTAGACACCGTGGAGAGGGGCTGGGAAAATACAGGGAGATGAAGCTGCAGTTGCCAGTTGCTTGGCACAGCCATGGTGGAGCTTGTAATAATAATGATGGCATTTAAGAGCTTACTATGTGCCAGGCACTGCATTTAGTGCTGGGGTAGGTACAAGCAAATCTAGTTGGACACAATCCCTATGCCATGTGGGGCTCACAGTCTCAATTTCCATTTATAACTGATGCCCAGAGAAGTGAAGTGACTTGACCAAGGTGACATAGTAGACAAGTGGTGAGCAGGGATTAGAACCCATGACCTTCTGACTCCTAAGCCCATGTTCTTTCTACTAAACCATGCTACTTGTGATTAAGTACTCTAGGATGATCTCAGAGGGCAAGTGCCCAAAGAAAGAGAATGGTTTATGTTGCCTTGCTTATCCCTGATGAGACAGGAAACTAGTTGCCGCTCCCTTGGACAAATTATTTTCTTGCCCAGCCTTCCAGTGGCGGGACAGTTTTGTGGCAAGACAAGCTCTGTTGCTCAAAGCTTGTATCTACCCCCAGCCCTTAGTACACTGTCTAGCACATAGTAATCACTCAAGAAATGCCATAAAAAAGAACTGTTCAACAGTTGATGATGATGTAACTTTTATGCTTTTCTAAAAGACACCAAGGGAATGAGGCATTCCACAGCCTCCACTGGGAGCCTGAGCTGGGAATGACAATTTTTTTTCTCATCTGTCAGTTCTGACTTTATTCAACCAAGGGATCTCTTGCTGGGGCACGATACAGTGTCTTTTGGAATATAGAGGTGGGTTTTTGAAGGAAATTCAAGAAAAGAGAAAGGAGATTCAGCTTCCTGTTGTGTAAAGATTCTAAGACCAGCAGAGCTGTAGTACATTGCTCTGCACACAGTAAGCACTCAATGAATACAATTGTATGAATGAATGAATAGTAACTAGTAACATAGTAACTCATTCCCCCATCGGTAAAGAGAGGAAGCTCTGAATAGCAATTCCAGAAATTTATTGAGCACATACTGGGTGCAGAGCTCTGTACTCAGAGATTGGAGTACAATAGAATTTGTAGACATGATCTCTGTCGTCAAGGATCTTAATCTAGCAGCCTATAAATCTCTTTTTCCTCCTGCCTTCTATCCCATGTTAAGCAACAGGGTAGAGGCCTGCATTAACCAAGAAGCTGGACTCTAGAATTCAGCTGACATGTGGGGTGTGATGTGTTTGGCACAGTACAGAGACATGTAACCACCCCTATATAATTGTCCTGCATGGCAGCACCAGCCCAGAGTGTTCGAAAATTCAACTATTTTTCTGCTTTTCAAGGAAGGGAAGAATATCTCACTGAGCTAGTGCAATTTGCCCCTTGTTTGTCACCCCAAGAGCAATAATCACTTTATGAATGTTGTTCTTGTTGCTGTACAAATTATAGTAAGGATTCAGTCCCTTGACCTTCAGGAGTTTACCAGCAAAGAGAACACTGATATGTACAGCTATGAAGGATGGACAAATTTATTGATTATCTACAATGTGCAAAACATTGTATGATGTATCTGGGAGAGAACAGTACAGGTAAAGTACACTGAATAGACCTACTGTAGGAACCCTACCGAGAGGAGAGGAGAGAGGTGATAAAGGGAAGCAGCATGGCCTAGTGGAAGAGCATGGGCCTGGGATTCAGAGGACCTGGGTTCTAATCTCAGCTCTGCCGCTTGTCTGCTCCGTGACCTTGGACAAGTCACTTCTCTGCCTTAATTCCCTCATCTGTAATATCTGTTCTCCCTCCTACTTAAAGGGTGAGCTTCGTGTGGGATCTGAGTATCTTGGGTCTACCCCGCCAATTAGTATAGTGCTTGGCATATGGAAAACACTCAATAAATGGTATTATTATAATAATAATACTAACAACAATGTGATTTGTTTTTCTTTCCAAGCCCGCTCCTTGCTCAGATCTCTGGGAGTCATGTTGTGTATCTGGGTTGTCAATTGTGTTTTCTGTGTCATTTAGAAGTGTTCATTGGAACCCAGATGAGCCTAAAGCCCCCTCTACACTCTTTACAGTATGAAACAAGCTATCTGGAGTGAATCCCAAAGGTTCCTTTAGGACAAAGCCACAGAAGAACCCAAAAATTTGAGAACCACTTAGCTATGAGTGGAGAGTCACACATCTAACTCAGTGGTAAATTCCCCTAAGTCTGATGATTTAGAGCTTCATTCTGGTTTGGCATGTCACTGTTTGGGGGCAGAATCACAACGACTTGTCAAAACCAATTAAAACGTATACTGCTTGTAGAGAATAGACAGCTGTTTCTTCTAGACTGTGAGCCCGTTTTTGGGTAGGGACCATCTCTATATGTTGCCGATTTGTACTTCCCATGCGCTTAGTACAGTGCTCTGCACACAGTAAGTGCTCAATAAATATGATCGAATGAATGAATGAATGAAAATAGTTAAGTAGGTGGGTTACAAGTCCATAAAGTTTTGTTTATGATTTGTCATTCTGTTGACTTAAATCTTGGCCAAGGGATAACTCAAGTTGGGTCATTATGAATGTCATGAGTACTCTTAGCTGAGGCTTTGGAATCCAAATTCAAATCTTGATAAATAATTGCTCAGGAGTTTTCCAGTAGTAGTAGTAGTAGTAGTAGTAGTAGTAGTAGTAGTAGTAGTAGTAGTGAATACTCTTTATTTAGCCCTTGAGAAAGTACAATAGAAGCATGAGATGTTCCCTGACCGCAAGCAGTTGGTGGTATTTGAGTGCTTACTGTATATAGAGTAAGGCACTAAACATTTGGGAAAGAAGACTATAACAGTGGACAAACACAGTGATAGTATTTATTAAACACTTACTGTGTGCAGAGCACGGTACCAAAGTTGAACAGAGTTGGAAGACACATTCCGTGCCCCCAGTGATCTTACAGTCTAGAAAAAAAATCCCTGCCCACAAGGCCCTTAAGGTCTACAGTGGGTGGGGGCTGACATTAAAATAGATTAGGGATAGGGGAAATGGTAGCATATGAGAGTATTTACATAAATAGTATGAGGTGGAAGTGAGCGTCAAATTGCTTAAGGGGTAAACAGCCAAGTTCATAGTCAACACAGAGCAGTTAGTGGATAGGGGAAATAAGGGTTTTATTTTAGGGGAAGCAGCATGGTGTAATGGGTAGAGCACAGGCCTGGGAATCAGAAGGTCATGGGTTCCAATCCTAGCTCTGCCACTTGACTGCTGTGTGACCCTGACCAAGTCACTTCACTTCTCTGGGCCTCAGCTACCTCATCTGCAAAATGGGGATTAAGACTGTGAATCCCAAGTAGAACAGGGACTGTCCAACCTCTTTTGCTTGTATCCACCCCAGCACTTAGTACAGTACCTGGTACATTAAGCACGTAAGTACTTTTTTAATTATTATTAGTTTGGGAAGGCTTCTTGGATGAGGTATTTTAGGAGGGTTTTAAAGATGGGAAGAGTGGTGGAGTGCAGGTATGAAAGGGGAGGAAGTTCCAGGCTCAAGGAAGGAGGTAGGTAAAGGTTTGGTGGTGGAATAGACAAGTTCCATGTACAGAGTGTGTTGGTGTTAGTTGAGTGTGCAGGTTGGGTTGTAGTAGGAGTAGTAGTTGTTGTAGGAGTCTTCTAGACAGCCCGCTGTTGGGTAGGGACCGTCTCTATATGTTGCCAACTTGTACTTCCCAAGTGCTTAGTACAGTATTCTGCACACAGTAAGCGCTCAATAAATATGATTGAATGAATCAATGAGGTTAGGTAGGAAGGAAAGAGCTGATTGAGTACTTTAAAGCTGAATGTAGAGTTTCTGTTTGAGGCAGTAGATGGGCAACCACTGGAGGATTTTGAAGTGTGAGGAGATATGGACTAACTGTTCTTCTCAGAAAAATGATCTGGGCAGCAGAGGTAAGATGCAGGGAGGTCAGTGAGGAGGCTGATGGAGTAGTCAAGAAACAGCATGGCTTAGTGGCAAAAGCACAGCTTGAGAGTCAGGTTGTGGGTTCTAATCCCAGCTCCACCGCTTGTTGGCTGTGTGACTTTGGGCAAGTCACTTAACTTCTCTGTGCCTGTTACCTCATCTGTAAAATGGGGATGAAGACTTGAGAGCCCCACGTGGGACAACCCAATAACCTTGTATCTACCTCAGTGCTTAGAAAAGTGCTTGGCACAGAGCACTTAACAACTGCCATTATTATCATTGATCAAGGTGGGAAATAATGGGTGCTTGGATCGGCATTGTAGCAGTTTGGAGAGGAAAGGGTGGAGTCTAGAGTTCATTCATTCATTCCATCGTATCTATTGAGCACTTACTGTGTGCAGAACACTGTAATAAGCGCTTGGGAAGTACAAATCGGCAACATATAGAGACGTTCCATACCCAACAATGGGCTCACAGTCTAGAAGAGGGAGACAGACAACAAAACAAGTAGACAGGTGTCAATACAATCAAAATAAATAGAATTATAGGTATATACACATCATTAATAGAGTAATACATAAGTACAAATATACACAAGTGCTGTGGGGAGGGGAAGGGGGTAGGGCACGGGGAGGAGGGGGTGGTGGGGAGGGGAGGAGAAGGAGAGTAAAAGAGGGTCTCAGTCTGGGAAGGTCTCCAGGAGGAGGTGAGCTCTCAGTAGGGCTTTGAAGGGAGGAAGAGAGGTAGTTTGGCAGATATGTGGAGGGAGGGCATTCCAGACCAGGGGAAGGACATGGGCTGGGGGTTGACCGCAGGATAGGCTAAAACGAGGCACAGTGAGGAAGTTAGCGGCAGAGGAGCAGAGTGTGTGGACTGGGCTGTAGAAGGAGGCCCTACTGAGAGCTCACCTCCTCCAGGAGGCCTTCCCAGACTGAGCCCCCTCCTTCCTCTCCCCCTCTTCCCCCTCCCCTCCCCCCCACCTTACCTCCTTCCCCTCCCCACAGCACCTGTATATATGTATGTTTGTATGAATTTATTACTCTATTTACTTTATTTGTGCATATTTATTCTGTTTTGTTAATATGTTCTGTTTTGTTCTCTGTCTCCCCCTTCTAGACTGTGAGCCAACTGTTGGGTAGGGACCTTCTCTATATGTTGCCAACTTGTACTTCCCAAGTGCGTAGTACAGTGCTCTGCACACAGTAAGCGCTCAATAAATACGATTGAATGAATGAAGCAGCGTGGCTCAATGGAAAGAGCCCAGGCTTTGGAGTCAGAGGTCATGGGTTCAAACCCCGGCTCCACCAATTGTCAGCTGTGTGACTCTGGGCAAGTCACTTAACTTCTCTGTGCCTCAGTTACCTCATCTGTAAAATGGGGATTAAGACTGTGATCACCTTGTAACCTCCCCAGTGCTTAGAACAGTGCTTTGCGCATAGTAAGTGCTTAATAAATGCCATCATTAATGAATGAATGAAAAGGAGAGAAGGGAGGTGAGGTGGGAGGGGGCAAGGTGATGGAGAGCTTTGAAGCCGAACTTTGAAGTTCTATAAGGGAGTTGGTGTAAATGGAGAATAAAAGGGGACAAAGAATTGAACCTTGAGGCTCGGTTCTTTAACAGTAAGTGGCTGGAAGGCAACGGAGGAATCTGAAAAAAGACTGACAAGGAGCTATCAAAGAGATAGGAAAACAAGGAGAGGGCATTGTCAGTGAAGCTAGGGTCAGGTAATGTTACATGAGAAGAGGGTGTGGTCCACAGAGCCCAAAGCAGCAGGAAGGTTGAGGGGAATTAGGCTGGAATAGTAGCCAGCGAATTTGGCAGAAAGAGATCATTCCTGATTGCTAAGTGTCTGTTTCCATGGAGAGGCCAGATTTCAGGGGATAAAGGAAGAGGGTATGAGGAGAGGAAGTGGAGGCGAGCAAACAACTCAAGGAGTTTTAAGAGGAATGGTAGGCTTGATATCTGGAGGTAGGTGTTGGGTCAAGGGAGGATTTCTTTAGGATAGTGGATTCATAGGCATGTTTGAGTCCACTGGAGAAGAAGCCACTGGAAAGTGAGTTGTTAAAGATGGTGGTCGAAGAGAGAAGATGTGACGGGACAATTGCCCTGAGTTGAGAGGATGTGGTCGGAAGCAAAGGTGGAGGGGATAAAATTTGAGGGGAAGCGAGAGGTTTCCTCTGGAGATACTGCCGGGAAACATCGGAGAGTCAAAGAGGGGGCTGGAAGAGGAAAGGACTGTAGAGGAGCAGGGGAGATTTGGGGGAGGCCCCACCTATAATCAGGATAAATAATTAACTGGGCAATTGAGAGAGAGAGAGAGAGAGAGAGAGAGAGAGAGAGAGAGAGAGAGTGTGTGTGTGTGTGTGTGTGTGTGTGTGTGTGTGTGTGTGTGTACACTCACCTATATGTATTTGCAGGTGAACTCTGAGCTTTTAAACTGCCCCGGCTAAGAAAATAGCCTCTGGTGCCAGCTTGGGACATGATTGAATTGTTCTACAGTCAGGTACCACCAGGACTTATTTTAATCTCTCCCAAACACAATACAGGTCAAATCCTTCACTCTGTATCTGGTCCAGGCCATTGCCAAGGGGAAATCCAGAATGAACCACCTCTCGATGAACATGTTGCTGGGAGATGAATCTGTTACATCACCTCGAGCTCATGCTCCCAGTTGGAAAATTGAGTGGAGCATGTCATGGCTGCCAATGTAGAAGGTGGCTCTAAAGAACATGAATCTGGCCACCTCATGATGACCTTCCAGCCTCTAGAATGTAATCTTCCTGTCCCTGGGTAACTGCTGTAGTAGGAGCAGAAAAGACTTCCCTCCAGCTTTTGCTTCTCTGCTGTCAGAAACCCTTCCTTTTAGTTCATCCAGTCAATAATATTCCTTTTTCCTGTAGTTATGGTTTGCATCTTTGCTCTGAGAGGGCTGGACTAGAGGTTTGGTAGGGAATTAGGGAGAGGAAGGAGGAAGCGAAATGATATCACAAGGTTCCAGGATATAAACCTTTCCCCGTTTTCAAATCTGCCAGCTGTCAAGCGACAGATCCCAGCAGGTTCTGAAAAATGCTACAGCTTGAAAGGTAGAGGCCAGAGAACACCTCATTGTGCATGTCAGAAATTTGATTTAACATTACCCTCCTGCAGGTGAGCAATCTCTGGTGTTCTGCAGTGGAGTGTTGGTCCAAAAGCCACTGTACTGCAACCTTTAAAACCCACTAGCTCTGTTTAAGCAGCTTCAGGAGATCATCCTTGTAGCTAGTAGAGGATAGCAATACTGAGGAAAATTCCACTGAAGAAAATCACATCAGAGGAGAATTGCGTTCTCTAGATGATGTGATAAACCATGCGCTCAATTAAGGAAATCTCCCTTAATTATTGTTAGCTGAGGAAAATTTTTGTTCAGATTGCCTGACAAATAAAGCAACTTTGAAAGCAGGCTATAGCATGGACAGATTGGTATCCACAAGAGTGCCAGCCACAAAAAAAGCAAGTACGTCTGAAATGTATTGAAAACTAAAGTATGGAAAATTACTACAAAGCATCCATACCCACTTATTTGCACTCCCCTCCCCCTTTCTTAAAACTGTGGGACTTGTGTTTTCCCTTGGACACTGGGCAGGAACAGCCTTGTCGGGGAGGGAGTGGGGATATGGTGGGAGATACTGGAATTCAAAGGGTGTGGTACCAGATGAAATCTGGGAACTTTGGTGTCAAAACTTGTTAATGGTGATCTTTTTTTCACCATTTATCAAAGGAAATGAAAAACAAACAGTGCTGCAGTTTTAATTACTCTGCATGAAGGAGGTGATCAAACATGCGGTGACTTTAATTATGGGAGCTAAAGATGGGCTATTCAACTGAGGCTTTGTTGTAGGTAGGCAGAGCACTTGAGGCTTCAGAGCATCCTCTTCTGCATGCAGGAATTCCTGATCAGAACTTTGACTCTTTGGTGCATTTAGGAGGTGCTGGTTCTGCTGAAGTAAAATCTTGAAAAGAGCATAAAGAAAATGTCTTCTTGGAAGCGTCCCTCAGAGACAGGTTGGAGGCTGTCAGTCAGTAATTTACTGAAGGCCTATGATTTCAGGGTAATGTACTATACTATAATTATTATACTATAATATCCGTTATTACGGTACTTGTTAAACACTTACTATGTGTCAAGCACTTTTTTTTTGGTATTTTTTAAAAATGATATTTGTTAAGCATTTTGTGCCAGGCACTCTGTTCTAACCACTAGGGCAGATACCAGTTAAGAAGGTTGGGGACAGTCCATGTCCCACATGGGGCTCACAGTCTTAATCCTCATTGTACAGAAGAGGTAACTGAGGCACAAAAAAGTTAAGTGACTTGCCCAAGGATATAGAGCAGATGTGGTAGAGCTGGGATTAGAACCCAGGTCCTCAGACTCCCAGGCCTATGCTTTTTCCACTTGGCCATGCTAGGCCACGAGTGCTGGAGTAGATATTCATTCATTTAATTGTATTCATTGAGCGCTTACTGTGTGCAGAGCACTGTACTAAGCACTTGGAAAGTACAGATTGGCAAAAGAGACAGTCCCTACCCAAGAACGGGCTCACAGATATAAGTTAATCAGGTCAGACATAGCCCCCGTCCCACATAGGGCTCACAGCCTAAGTAGAGGGGAGAACAGGCATTAAATGCCCTTTTTACACATGAGGAGACTGAGGCTCAGAGGAGTGAAGTTACTTACCCAAGGTTGCAGAGCAGGTACATGGCAAAATTGGAACCCAGGTCCTTTGCACTCTTTTCCCTAGGCTACATTTATTTATTCATTCATTCATTCAATTGTATTTATTGAGTGTTTACTGTGTGCAGAGCACTGTACTAAGCGCTTGGGAAGTACGAGTTGGCAACATATAGAGACGGTCCCTACCCAACAGTGGGCTCACAGTCTAGAAGGGGGAGGCAGAGAACAAACAAAACATATTAACAAAATAAAAAAAGTAGAATAAATATGTACAAGTAAAATAAATGAATAAATAGAGTAATAAATATGTGCAAACATATATACATATGTGCTGTGGGGAAGGGAAGGAGGTAAGGCGGGGGGATGGAGAAGGGGAGGAGGGGGAGAGGAAGGAGGGGGCTCAGTCTGGGACGGCCTCCTGGAGGAGGTGAGCTCTCAGTAGGGCCTTGAAGGGAGGAAGAGAGCTGGCTTGGTGGTTGTGGGCACGGAGGGCATTCCAGGCCAGGGGGATGACGTGGGCTGGGGGTTGACAGCGGGACAGGCAAGAACGAGGCATGGTGAGGAGATTAGCGGCAGAGGAGTGGAGGGTGCGGGCTGGGCTGTAGAAGGAGAGAAGGGAGGTGAGGTAGGAGGGGGCGAGGTGATGGAGAGCCTTGAAGCCAAGGGTGAGGAGTTTCTGCCTGATGCATAGGTTGATTGATAGCCACTGGAGATTTTTGAGGAGGGGAGTAACATGCCCAGAGCATTTCTGGACAAAGACAATCTGGGCAGCGGTGTGAAGTATGGATTGAAGTGGGGAGAGACTGGAGGATGGGAGATCAGAGAGGAGGCTGATACAGTAATCCAGATGGGATAGGATGAGAGCTTGAACGAGTAGGGTAGCAGTTTGGATGGAGAGTAAAGGGCGGATCTTGGCAATGTTGCGGAGGTGAGACCCGCAGGTTTTAGTGACGAGAGAGAAGCGTCGAGGATGACACCACGTTTGTGGGCTTGTGAGACTGGAAGGGTGGTAGTGCCGTCAACAGTGATGGGAAAGTCAGGGAGAGGGCAGGGTTTGGGAGGGAAGACAAGGACTTCAGTCTTGGACATGTTGAGTTTTAGGTAGCGGGCAGACATCCAGATGGAGATGTCCTGAAGGCAGGAGGAGATGCGAGCCTGGAGGGAGGGAGAGAGAGCAGGGGCAGAGATGTAGATTTGGGTGTCATCAGTGTAGAGATGATAGTTGAAGCCATGGGAGCGAATGAGGTCACCAGGGAGTGAGTGTAAATCGAGAACAGAAGGGGACCAAGAACTGAACCTTGAGGAACCCCTACAGTAAGGGGATCGGAGGGGGAGGAGGAGCCTGCAAAAGAGACTGAGAATGAATGACCGGAGAGATAAGAGGAGAACCAGGAGAGGACGGAGTCTGTGAAGCCAAGGTTGGATAGCGTGTTGAGGAGAAGTGGGTGGTTCACAGTGTCGAAGGCAGCCGAGAGGTCGAGGAGGATTAGGACAGAGTATGAGCCGTTGGATTTGGCAAGCAGGAGGTCATTGGTGACATTTGAGAGGGCAGTTTCGGTGGAATGTAGGGGACGGAAGCCAGACTGGAGGGGGTCGAGGAGAGAGTTGGTGTTGAGGAATTCTAGGCAGCACATGTAGATGATTCATTCAAGGAGTTTGGAAAGGAATGGTAGGTGGGAGATGGGGCGATAACTGGAAGGTGAACTGGGGTCAAGAGAGGGTTTTTTTAGGATGGGAGACACATGGGCATGTTTGAAGGCAGAGGGGAAGGAACCAGTGGAGAGTAAGCGGTTGAAGATGGAAGTTAAGAAGGGCAGAAGGGACGGAGCGAGAGATTTCATGAGATGAGAGGGAATGGGGTCAGACGCACAGGTGGCCAGAGTAGCACTTGAGAGGAGGGAGGAGAGCTCCTCTGAGGATACTGCTGGGAAGGATGGGATAGTATCGGAGAGTGATGAGAGCCGGGGGGTTGGAGAAGGTTGGGGGGAGTGACTTTGGGGAGCTCAGACCTGATGGATTTAATTTTATTAATGAAGTAGGAGGCCAGATCGTTGGCCTCACTGTTCCTCACTTTTAAGCACTCAGAAGAGAACAGCAGAATTCTTAATAAAGAGGTTAGGAAAAAATGGTAAACATTTAGGAACCTTTTGAAAGGAGCTCTGGGTGTGCAGCTTATCTGTAAGTGGTTATCAGGTCAACTAGTCTGTGAATTATTCAGAGACCTCAATAAAGGAGCCTAATGACCTGGGCAGGTTTATTGTGAACTTGTATGCTCAGGGCTTTGAAAAGACTGCAATTAATACCGGCACAAGTCTTCTGATGGAAGATATCTTGTTTTCTCCTTAATTCCAATTCCTTCCTTCGTCAGCCTTTCTCCACTTCCTTCTGATCTTCACTGTGCTCTGCTCCATTCTTTATGGACCCCAGTTGCACAGCTAGGCTAGTTTCTTTTCACCTCTCTACCTGCACCTTGTAGCCTCTTAATTTTTAAAGAACAAGTGCACTTAACCTGTAAGGTGGGAACATTTCACAACTGGCCCTTTGCATTTACTCTCTGGTTGCTGACACAGTTTTTCACAGTGTTCCGGTCCAAGGCACTTGGGCTTCTTTGTGTAGGTGTCAAAAGAATTCCGCATGAACAAGAGCTTTTTCTTGTTCTGCAGTCAAACATCGAAGGGCATTGCTAATTTTTTTTTGCTGTTTTCTAACTCCCTTGTTTTAGACTGATCCAGTATTTCAGAATGACAAGTTGTGAACTGGAACTCACCAGCCACATAATGCAGAAAAATATGAATGTTGAGTGGTTTGTAATTGCCTCTTGATTAAGGTGACTAGGCACTGAGATTTTAACAGGGTAGTTTTGGAACTTCAATTCTGAGTTTTTCAAGTCTTATTTCTGTCCCTCCTCCCCCTCCAAAAGCAAACAAATAAAACCAAACGCCCTTTGTTTACACCCCCCACCCCCGAAGCAATGATATTTATTGAATGCCTTCCGCAGGCTGAACTCTGAATTAAGTGCTTGGTGAAAGTATAATTAAGAGTCATTGACTCTGCCATCAATCAATCAGTGGTATTTACTTGGTGCTTATTATGTGCATATCACTACACTAATGCTTGGGAGAGTACAATGCAACAGAATTAGCAGACGTTCTCCACCCATAATAACTTTACAGACTAGAGACAAGTTCAAGGAGTTTAATAGGGGAAAAGGACAAAAATGAGCAGTTGAGATGCATATGCAACCCAGCCACTGGGAAAGGTGAAGTGAGATGAGGCTGGCCCCTGTCTCCCTCTCTCTGGGGAAAGGGAAGAGGTGTGCCAGGAGAAAAAACATAGATGCCCAGGCCAGACTTTCAAGGCTGCCATGGCTACCCTCCAAGAGCCAAGCCAATGGGACCACCATCCACTACTGTCACAACCTGAGCAGAAGTGCAAGGCAACCACAGCTCAACTGGCCTGTCTTGGGGTCGCTCACTGGTGCTACTTCAGTTTCAGTTGCAGCTTGACATGGGCCAGTTCAGCTAGGGCCACGATCATGACAGAAGTGGTAGCCTCGTAGGCTCTTAGAAACTGTCCTGTTTTGGGCTGTGTCTCTGCTGGGCTGCTGTAATGAGGAAGTGATGGAGGAAGAGGTGGTGGCAGGGAAAGAGGCAGCTGAGTCAAGCATCACTTTCCCCTCCCTTTCCTTTTAAAACTGTTGTTGGGGCCAACTGAATCTATCAGTCAAGAAGCAAAGCTGGTGATTTAGGAGGGAAAAACAATTATGGGAAGCTGGTTTGGGAAATAATTGAAAGGTGAGCTCTGGATGCTACAGAGCAGATATCTATTGGTGTCCATGCACTCCATCTAGAGAAGTCTTTGGCTCTGCAATCTTATTTTCAAGATGAAGTGCAAACAGATTGGGTTCCAGTTTACAGCAGGGGATTGCTCACTGACTTTGTAGCTCAGATCTATGGCACTGCACCACTGAGGAGCAGGCCAAAGCAGTACCTAATTCCATTTTACCATGCTGCACCATGCACACTCTTCCTTGGTTCTTTCCCCTCATGTTTTTCTTTTTCTCCAATACTTTCCTTCCATTTTTCCCTCCTCTTCTCTGCTCCTTCCTATACCTTGGTTTATCTGTGGGCAGCTCCCAGAATTAAAGAAGTAGTCTGACCCCAGTTATAAGAACTTTATCCTTTTAATTTCTTAATTTTGAAAGATCTCCTAATTCCTGTTCTTACCTGTTTAACTTAATAATAATAGTAATGGTGTTTAAGTGTTTACTGTGTGTCAACATTGTGCTAAATGCTGATGTAAATACAAAATAATCCAATCGGATGTAGTCCCTGCCCCTCTAGGAGGAGGGAGAGAAATCCATCTCCATTTTACAGGTGAGGAAACTGAGGCTAAGGTTGAGTTGACCAAGGTCATGTGTCAGACAAGTAAGTGGTGGAACTGGGAGTAGAACCTGTGACTCCTGACTCCCAGGACTGTGCTCTTTTTCCCTTGGCCATGATGCTTAATGCACTGTACATTGCATGCAGACCTCATGTGCATTGGAAGTCAAATATAAGATTTTCCCCCTGAAATGTGATGTAGTGCTTTACTGAAGTTTTTTCCTAGCAATTATCAAGAATTGGAATCTACATCATTTAGCTATTTCAGTTGTAGAAGTTCTTGGGTAAACATGTCCTTTTGTCGCAGTGTTTCAAGTGACATTTCTCATGACACTCAAGATGATTCTGACATTTGTAGGGGAAAATTGAACTGGGGGGTTGGTGAGAAGGGGGGAAAGCTAAATAGTCTTGGATGAGGTGCCAACAGAGAAAGAGTTGAGACTAATCCACTTTTTTAAAAATACCAGGAGACAAAGTCACCCCTATTAGGGATGGAGAAATAAGGTCTAGAAATTTGGAGTTTGAAATATTTACAGCTCATTCTCTACCGTTGATACTGGCTCTAAAAGGTGAAGTTCTTCATCCAGTAAGTAAAGGGAACATGTGTGCTTCAATTTATGCCACTGGTTTCAAGGGAGAATTAATCTTTGGAGGTAGAACTGTCTCTTGCAGTGAACTGAGCAAATATCTGGAAAGTGTTAGCTGTGTGTGTGGTTTTTGGTTTTTTTTCCCTCCGCCCCCCACCCCCTCCCCAGCTAGTCTGACCACTGTTAAGAACTAATATGGCAAAAAACACCTTTGTCAGGAAAAACTCAGGCTTCTTATGCCTGGGCTTAAGGAAGCAATGTTACCTTCTGGAAAAAGCATGGAATTGGGAGCCAAGAGACCTAGGTTTTAATCCCAGGTCTGCCACAGTCCTGTGACCTTGAGTAAATCCTAATCTCTCTGGGTCTGTTTCCTCCCCTTTAAAATTGTGATAAGATACCTACTCTTTTTACCTCTTAGATTGGGAGCCTCCTGAGGGGCCAGACTATGCCTCATTTTATATCTACCCCAGCACTTTGCACAGTTTTAGCATTTAATATGGACTTAATAATACAATAATAATATTTATTATCCTTTCCAGCCTCCAAGTTTATAAGGCCTTTGGATGAAAACTCCATGGCTTTGGGCAGGGGATCAGGAGTCTTTCTCCTCTCCTTACCCCTAACTCCCTGCAACTAAAGGTTCTGCAGGATGTTAGAGAAGCAGTGTGGCCTCATGGATAGAGCACAAACTTGGGAGGCAGAAGGTCCTGGATTCTAGTCCCATCTCTGCCACCTGTCTGCTGTGTGACCTTGGGCAAGCTACTTCTCTGTGCTTGTTACCTCACCTGTAAAATGGGTATTAAGACTGTGAGCCCCTTATGGGACATGGACAGTGTCCAACCTGATTAGCTTGTATCTACCCAGTGTTTAGAACAGTGCCTGGAACCTAAGCACTTAACAAATGCTATTATTTGTTATTATTATTATTACTACATTATGTTGTGATATCTATAAAGTACATTGTCTACCAACTCTGTTGTACCCTCTTAAGCACATAACACAGTGCTCTGCACAGTAAGTGCTCAATAAATACCATTGATTGATAATGTAATGTTTGTATTGACAACAATGATAGTGGAATTAAGTGGTCATATCTGCCAGTGACTGTACTAAACACTAGGATAGATACATGAGCATCAGGGTAATAATAATAATAATAATGGCATTTATTAAGCGTTTACTATGTGCAAAGCACTGTTCTAAGCACTGGGGAGGTTACAAGGTGATCAGGTTGTCCCATGGGGAGCTCAAAGGCTTAATCCCCATTTTACGGATGAGGGAACTGAGGCACAGAGAAGTTAAGTGGCTTGCCCAAAGTCACACAGCTGACAAGCAGCGGAGCCAGGATTCAAATCCATGACCTCTGACTCCAGAGCCTGGGCTCTTTCCACTGAGCCACGCTGCTTCTCAGACACACACCCACATGGGGATAACAACCTAAGTATGGTGAAAATAGATATTTAATCTCCATTTTGCAGATGAGAAACTGAGGCACAGAAAAGTTGTGAGCTGCCAGAGATTGCACAGCAGGAAAAGGGTCTGTTACTTCGTTAGGCAAAGACCTGTCCAGTGGGTATCTGTAATGTTGTCAGTGTCCTCACAGGGTCTTGGACCCAGGACTGGCTGTTGATTTGCGTAGTGGTCCTTGTATCTCCATAGTGTGGGACTGAGAGGGGATTGGGCACAGAGGTCACTTGGGGCTAGGCTTAATGTCTGTAATTATTTATATTAATGTCTGTCTCCCCTTTCCTTGCTGAGGGAAGAGAACAGAATGTCCAGGATATTTCCTCTGCTCTCTTTACTGTTTCTGAATTTCATTGCTGCAGACCCACTTGAGGAGACTTCTTTCTTTTTTAAATTTAAATCCCTAGTTCTGTAGCTTCTGAAGACCAGCCAAGGGCCAGCCAGTTCAGGGCCACATAATTAATACATTTTTCTTGTAGTGGCTTAAAGTGGGATCAAGTGATTAGGAGTGTCTAATTGCATTTGGATTCCCTTTATAATTCTCATAGGACGAGGCAGCTCATAAATTATTACTTGTGTGTGACACACCCCTTCTCCTGCCAAAATCAGATGCAGTAACCCAAAATGCATCTAGGACAAAATTGGATAGAAAACAGCTGGACTCTTTTTTTTTTTTTTTCCTTTTTCCTGCCACAGAGTCTGGATTTGGATCCAAAACCTTACCTTAGTTTTCTTGAAGAGAGATGGGGTCATGAGGGGAGGAGAAGTCAAGTGGAAGACTTCTCGAAGGCCTGAAAAGACTGACAAGTTCTTACAGATTTGTGGAAGAACCCGTAGGGGTATCTTTCGTCAAGAGACCTGGAGCCGGAAGGCAGGGGACTGGAAGAGGGAAATAAACTAGGTAGGGCCTTGATTCTCCTTTTCTTGACCCTGGCCCTTATCCAGTTGGCATATACACCCCCAGGGGAAGTTGAAGGGACTAAAGTAAGAGAGCACTGTTTAGAAACTGTCTGCTCTGGCTAACTGTTCTTCACAGGATGAGTATCAATTAATCAGTTGTATTTATTGAGCACTTACTGTGTGCAGAGCATGGTACTACACTTGGGAGAGTACAGCAGAGTAGATTTGGACATGTAATCCAGTGGACATTTGGGGTATTAAGATGGTCAGTGACAACATTCAGATATACAAGACCCCAAGATGTGTGAGGAAAATAAAAAATACTAATATGAAAGTGTTGAATCAGTGGTATGTGTTGAGCACTTACTATGAGCAGAACACTGTACTTGGATCTGTGCCCTTTGGACATTTGATATTTGCCTCAATCCCACAGCATTTACATGTCTACATATCTTTTTTATAGTATTTAAGTACTTACTATGTGCTAGGCACTGTTCTAAGCGATGGGGTTGATACAAGATAACCAGGTTGGACATAGTCCCTGTCCCACATGGGATTCACAGTTTTAATCCCCATTTTACAGATGAGGTAACTGCAGCCCAGAGAAGTGAAGTGACTTGTCCAAGGTCAAACAGCAGACTAGTGGCAGAACCAGGATTAGAACCCAGGTTTTTCGGATTCCCAGACCCATGATCTTTAAATTATACATTATGCATTACTTATTCATGCTAATGTCTGTCTCCCCTGCCCAAAACAAGATTACAGTCCAGAGAATACTGTCTGTTAATTCTGTCCTACTCACAAATACTTAGTGTAGTGCTCTGCACATAGAAAGCGCTGAATAAATAGCATTGATTGACATATGCTTGGGAGAGTACAATCCAGTAGAGTTGGTAGTATGATCCCTGCCCTAGAAGACCTTAGAACCTAGGTCAGTCCTGAATTCAGACCAGGCAGTTGACAGATCATTTGGAATTCCCAATATCTGGACCTTCTCCTGGCCTCTGGCCTGGTACTCCCTCCCATTCCAACAGACCACTACTCTCCCCACCTTCAAAGCCATATTAAAATCACATTTCCTTCAAGAGGCCTTCCCTGATTAAGCCCTCTCTTTCTCCTCTCCCTCTCCCTTCTGCGTTGCCTATGCACTTGGATACGTACCCTTTAAGCACTTGATATTCATCCCACCCTCTGCCCCACAGCATTTATGTATAGATCCATAACATATTTTACAGTGTAGAGGGGGAGACAGACATTAAGCTCCATGTAGGGAGGGAATATTCCTACCATGTCTCCTTTTGAAATCTACCAAGCACTTAGTACAGGGCTCGGCACACAGTATGTGCTCAATAAATACCATTGATTGATACAAATGAAGGTGGGGCAAGCTGTAGTCTGTCAAATTTGAAGGGGAAGGGAGTTCCATGCAGTGGAGAGGGTGTGAGCAAAATGTCACCAGCAGCAGAGTTGAGAACGAAGCACAGTGAATAGGTTGGCTTGAGAAGAGTGGATAAGGAGCAGAGTGAGAGTTGATTGAGTGCTTTAACACTTCAGTGGTCAGGAGTTTCTGCTTGCTGTGGAGGAGAATTGCTAACATTTGAGGTTTGAGAGAAGTCGTGTGCCAAACAGAATTTTAGAAAAATGATTTAGTCGTCAGAGAGAAGTATGGACTGACAAGGGTAGAGACTAAAGGGAGGTAGATAAGGAAGGCAAGGGGGCCCCTTTCTAGCATACTGGTCATAATAACGATAATAAAGATGGTATTTAAGGGCTTACTCTGTGCCAAGCACTGTACTAAGCACTGGGGTAGATAAAAGTTTATCAGGGCAGACACATTCCCTGACCCACAAAGGGGTAACTGGCTAAATGGGAGGGAGAACAGGATATGAATCCCCATTTTATGGGTGAGGAAACTGAAGCTCAGAAAGGATATGACTCACCTAAGGTCACTGAGCAGGCAAATGGTAGAGCTGGGATTAGAACCCAGGTCCTCTGATGCCCAGGCCTGTCCTCTTACTCCTAGGCCATGTTGTTTCATGTAATGGACTTGCCACAAGAAGGCATCAGACTGAGAACTTCCAGGATTTAAAGGATGTAAACTCTAGGAGATGATTCCAATATTCTCCAGGACTTTTATGATCAATCTTAAAGGCTCAAGTGAAAGATCTAGAGACCTCCTACTTTTCATAAGAGTTTCAACTTAATGGTATTTATTGAGCAGTTAGTATGTGTAGAACACTGGACTAAACACTTGAGAGAGTACAAGATCACAGAGTTGGCAGACTCATTCCTTGTCCTTAAGCTTATAGTCAGAGGAGAAAGACATTAATAAAAATAATTTATAATATTTAACTTAAAGATATGTACAAAATGCTGTGGAACTCAGGGTGGGGTGCATATGAAATTCCCAAAGGTCACAGATCCAAGTGCATAGATGACTCAGAAGGGAGGGGAAATGAGGGCTTAATTGGGGAAGGCCACTTGTTGGAGATGTGACTTTAGTAATAATAATGATGGTATTTAAGTGCTTAATATGTGCCAAGCACTGTTCTAAGTACTGGGTACTGTAATGCTTTGAAGGTGGGGAGAGTGGTGGTCTGGCATATATGGAGGGTGAGGGAATTCAGACTAGTGGGAGGATGTGGGAAAGTGTTCGGCAGTGAAGTAGACAAGATTGAGGCACAGCAAATAAGCTGGCTGTAGATGAGGAGCTTGCAGGCTGGATTCTAGTAGATCAATGAAGTGAGGTAGGAGAGGGAAAGCTGATTGAGTTCTTTAAAGCCAGTGGTAAGGAATTTATGGTTGATGCAGACATGGATGGACAACCATTGGAGGTTCTTGAGAAGTGAAGACACAGACTGAATGTTCTTGTTAAAAAAAAATGAGCCATGCAGCAAGTGAAGTATGGACTGGAGTAGGGAGAGAAAGGAGGCAGGTAGTTTAGGGAGGAGGCAGATGCAATAGTCAAGACAGGATAGGCTGAGTGTGTTTGAATCAGTTTAGTCACATTTTGGGTGGAGAATAAGGGTGGACTTCAGCAATATTGAACAGGTAGAATTAATAGGATTTGATGACGGATTGAATATGTGGATTGAATCAAAGAGATGAGTTGAGGATAATGGGATTGTGAGACGGGTAGGCACTATCATCTACAGTGATGGGAGGACAGGGCTTGGGTGGGAAGATAAGGAATTCAGTTTAGGACATGTTAAGTTTGAGGAGTTGATGGGACAACCAGATAGAGATGTGCTTAAGGCAGGAGTAAATGCAACACTGCAGAACAGGAGAGGTCAGTGCTGGAGACGTAGGTTTGGGAATCATCCACCTAGAGATGGTAGTAGAAGCCATGGGAGTGAATGAGTTCTCCAAGAGAGTGGGGATAGATGAAGAATTCATTCATTCATTCAGTCGTATTTGAGTGCTTACTGTGTGCAGAGCACTGTACTAAGCGCTTGGGAAGTACAAGTTGGCAACATATAGAGACGGTCCCTACCCAACAATGGAAGGGGACCTAGAACTGAGCCTTGATGGACTCCCCCCCCCCCCCCCCCCCCCCCCCCCGACTGTCAGAGGATGGGAGGAAGCGGAGTCACCCATGAAAGAGATTGAGAAGGAATGGTTAGAGACAGGAGGAGAACCAAGAGGTGACAGTGTCAATGAAGTCAAGGCTGGATAAAGTTTTAAGGAGAACAGAGTGGCCTACAGTGTTGAAGACAGCTGAGAGTTCTAGGAGGATTAGGAAAGAGTAGAGGCTGTCAGATTTGGTGAGAAGTGATGGGGGAGATCAAGGGAAGGGGACTGAGTAAGGGGAAAAAAACATCCGGAGCTGCAACAGTTGATCTGTAGAGTCCAGTGGCCAACACAGCTTCCTCTAGTAGGTGGCAACTCAGAAACTCCCAAGTTGGGGGGAATCCACCAGTACTGAATTGCGATTAGTGAGTTATAGCCACTGTCCAAACTGAATGGGTGAGTGCTATCAAGTTGTAATCGGTGATTCTTGACACATTATCTCCTTGGTGAGTGGCTGTCCTCCGCTGGGTTCTGGGCCCTGGTGTGTGAAGGGGTTGGGGTGGGGGATTTGTGATTACTTCCTAGTTCAGTCCCAAACCCATGGTGCATGGATGGGGGTGCTAGGGGGTGAGGGTACTGGTGTCCCCTCCCCTGGTGCAGTCCTAGGGCCCAAGAGTGGAGGAGGGGCCAAGGGGGTGGGATCTCTTCCCTCTTTGCAGTTGCAGCCTCTGGTGAGGAGCTGGGGGGAATGGCCCTCCCCTTCGCTTTGTCTTTAGGTACCCGTGTGCAGAGGGAGATCGTTCCCTCAGACGTGATCCTAGGCCTACAGTGTGAGGGGGTGGGGTTGGAGCATTCAGTGTCCCCTCCTGAGCGATTGATTCCAGGTCCCCTGTGGGGATGGGGGGTGGCAGAAATCCTCACCTTGGCTCAGTTATTGGCCCTTTTCTTGGCAGCTGGACACTGAGGTGATTGATCACCCTTATCCTAGGCCTCTGGGGTGAGGAGTAGGAGGATTCGGCACCCTTTCCATCCTTTCCGGTCCTAGACACCCACCCCCCCGCAACACAGCCTGGAGTTGGCAACCATTCCCCTTTGTGCATGGCTCTGCAGAGGTTATTAATTCATTCATTCATTCAATCGTATTTATTGAGCACTTACTGTGTGCAGAGCACTGTACTAAGTGCTTGGGAAGTACAAGTTGGCAACATATAGAGATGTTCCCAACCCAACAACAGGCTCACAGTCTAGAAAGGGGAGACAGACAACAAAACATGTGGTCAGGTGTCAAGTCATCAGAATAAATAGAAGTAAAGCGAGATGCACATTATTGACAAAATAAATAGAATTGTAATATGTACAAGTAAAATGAATAGAGAAATAAATCTGTACAAACATTTATACAGGTGCTGTGGGGAGCGGAAGGAGGTAGGGTGGGGGGGATTGGAGGAAAAAGGGGGCTTAGTTCCACCTCAGAGCACTGGTGCCATTGCACCTGCCTCTCTCAGCCTGGCTCCTATTGCCACCATCTTGGATCTGTTCCTATGTGTCTTTGATAAACTTCAAATTAGTTGTTTAGCTTCATTTTCCTTTCTGCATCATTTCAAGTGGGATCAGAATTTCCTAAATTCCTGAACCCCGGCTCTTCTTACCATAGTCTAATGGACTCAGAAGCAGGAGATCTTGAGGGAGAGCTCCATTTGGTAAGATGTGAAACTATTTCTGTAGTCAAAAAGAATGGCTCCTTGAAACCAGGGAAATTTACTGATTTCAAAAAGTTCCATGTTAATAGAGTTAGTTTCTTGTTCTTGCACAATCCATGGCCCCTGCTCTTGGGACATCTTTGGCTCCAGAATTTATTATCTGCCACTTGTCTGCTGTGTGACCTTGTGCAAGTCATTTTATTTCTCTTTGCCTCAGTAACCTCATCTGTAAAATGGGAATTGAGACTGTAAGACCCGTATGGTACAGGGAATGTGTCCAACCTGATTTGCTTATATCCACCCTAGGGCTTGGTAAAGTACCTGGTACACAGTAAATGTTAATAAATACCATAATAATAATTATTATTGTTATTATTAAGGTGGTGGTTGTATATGCTGCTGATGAGGAAGAGGCCGGTCAGCCTCTCCTCCACTCATCTCATTTCTGCTGCTTAGTGAATTCAGCACTTGTCAGGTACTGGTTGAAGTGTTGGGGGGCTGGTTCATTCATTCATTCAATCGTATTTATTGAGCGCTTGCTGTGTGCAGAGCACTGTACTAAGCGCTTGGGAAGTACAAGTTGGCAACATATAGAGACGGTCCCTACCCAACCATGGGCTCACAGTCTAGAAGGGGGAGACGGAGAACAAAACAAAACATATTAACAAAATAAAATAAATAGAATAAACATGTACAAATAAAATGAATAGAGCAATAAATACGTACAAACATATATACAGGTGATGTGGGAAGGGGAAGGAGGTAAGGTGTGGGGGGGGATGGGGAGGGGGAGGAGGGGGAGAGGAAGGAGGGGGCTCAGTCTGAGAAGGCCTCCTGGAGAAGTTGAGCTCTCAGTAGGGCCTTGCTCTCAGTAGGGCTCTCAGTAGGGGATGGTTGACATTGAATGAGTACTACTAATATTGATGTCATCTATTAAGTGCAAACTATTTGCCGAGAACTATACGAAATGCCAGGGTAGGTACATAAGATCAGACACAATTCCCCCCAGTGAACTCCCCCAGGGGCTCACTGTCTAAGGTCGGCGAAGTGGTTATCTTAATTCTGACTCCCAGACATACTTTCCACTGGCCCTATTTACTCAATCATATTTATTCATTCAATTATATTTATTGAGCACTTACTGTGTGAAAAGCCTGTATTAAGTGCTTGGGAGAGTACAATACAACAACAGAAACATTCCCTGCCCATAACAAGCTCAGTCTAGAGGGGAAGAGAGAAGGGTAGGGTTTACTCTTCTACTGACTCAACGAATAAGTCAGGGGAATGGGATAGATAAAACCTCTCTTCCCTGTTCCTTGCTCAGTTTATCTGAGCTATTGAGTGCTTGCTGTGTGCAAAGCACTGTACTAAGCCCTTGGGAGAGTACACTGTAACAATAAACAGAAACATTCCATGACCACAATGAGCTTACAGTCCAGGGGAGAAACAGACATTAATATAAATAAATTATAGATATGTACATGTGTACTTTCCAAGAGCTTAGTACAGTGCTTTGCACACAGTAAATGCTCAATAAATATGATTGAATGAATGAATGAATGCTGTGGGTCTGGGATGGGGGATGAATAAAGGGAGCAAATCAGGGTGACACAGAAGGGAGTAGAAGAGGAAAAGAGGGCCTTTTCAGGGAAGGCCTCTTGGAGGAGATGTACCTTCAATAAAGTTTTGAAGTGGAGGAGAGTATATCCTGTTGGATTTGAGGAGGGAGGGTATTCCAGGCCAGAGGCAGGATATGGGTGAGAGGTTGGTGGTGAGATTTATTGAGAACAAGGTACAGTGATAACATTGGCATTAGAGGAGCGAATTGTGTGAGCTGGGTTGTAGTAGCGTAGGTGAGGTAGGAGTGGGCAAGGTGAGTGCTTTAAAGTTATTTGTGAGGAGCTTTTGATGCAGAAGTGGATGGATACCCACTAGAATTTCTTGAGGAGTGAGGAAACGTGATCTGAATGTTTTTGTAGGAAAATGATCTGGGCATCAGAGTGAAGTATGGACTGAAAGTACAGCCTTGTTGCACCCTCCCCTCTCCCACTCCCCACCCCCTCAGTGGATACCCTGTATTAATTTCTAAGGAGGACAAAATAAAAATAAGGCACAACCCTGACCTCAAGGAGCTTAAATCTAAATAGAGTGCCCTACTGGAATATTTTTAAGGAGTTGGAGGAACTTGTTAATTATGACTATCCTGGCTAATATAGGATGTTTGGTCATTTTATTGAGCACATTTTTTCCTTCTGGTTAAAGTCATCGAAATATGGTCCTGCTGCAGAATTTAACTGACATTGTGGGTTCACTATGAGTTCATGGAGCAGCAATAAAGGAATAGCTAAAATATAAGTTAATAGCATTTCTGTCGTAGCCAATTGCATTTCGTCTGTGCCCTCCCTGGCAAAGCATGGTAGAACTCTGTCTCCCCAAGCTGCTTGTTTTGATCCCTTGAATCTTTGTCTGCCCTCAATCTGTCTGCTTCTGTAATGGCGGTTTTGTAAGGATGAGTTTTGTAAACAAGAAACAGTAATGAAATGATTTTATTGGTAAACCATATTTTAGGAGGCTTGCTTTCACTATCATCAAACCCAGCTGAATTTCAGCTTAAGAATATGTTCCATATTGGATATCACTGTTTTATTCAGATACTTGATAAATTAGTGAGTTTATATAGCAAAACCTCTCTGTTTTTCAGTGCAACCCTTTTAGATCATTTCTGCATGGGGACACCCTTCCCCATTTTAGTTTGGAGAAAACCTGAGAACAGGTTTCTCTTCCTTGTATTTTTTCCTGACCCCTTCTAGGACTTGTGACTTTTTAATCTCACTCTGCCTCTCTTCCATTGATTTCATTTACTTATTTATTTGATTTTTCACTCTGGTATGAAGCAGTAATCAAATTGGAAAAAACCCAAGCCTCTTGCCATGCTTGACACTTCCATCCTGTCCCCAAATTTAGAGGAGGAAGATAATGTGCTCAGCTTGCAGTAATCAGTGATGGTAACAGCCAGCTTAACTCATGGCCTCATACTTAAGCCAAGTAGCACTTTGCCTGGTGAGAGTGTCTGTTGCCTTTCTCAGTCACTTATTAAACTTAGCAAAGGGTTGGCATTTGACTCATTAAAACCCAGAAATAGTTCTTCCCAAAGCAGACTTTAAGAAGAGTCTCCCATCCTGGAGCAAATGACAGATGCTATTTTCCAAAGTCGTCCTTCCCTCCTACCCCTCAAAATACAACACCCCCCCCCAGCTGCTTGTCCATTTCAGGTCAACAGCATCAAGGAAGATTAAGATCCGCACATAAATTTTAGACATTTGGGAACCCTAGGCTTGAGGTGTCCTGTAGTGTTTCTCAATCAATCTACCATTTTGTGAGAAGCCCTGTACTAAGCACTTGGGAGAGTATAATACATTATACTTTTTTATGGTATTAAACTACTTACTGTGTGTCAAATACTGTTCTAAGCATTGGGGTAGATATAGGATAATTAGGTTGGACACCATCCCCATCCCACATGGAGCTCACAGTCTAAGTAGAAGGGAGAACAAGAAAACAGAGGCAGAGAGGAGTTAAGTTGGTAGATACCTTCTCTGCCCACAAGATGCTTACAGTCTAGAGGGGAAAACAGATATTAGGGTCCATTATGACTCCAGTAGGAATTGGAAAGGGGCATGGTGGTCACTGCTTAGAATCTGGGTTCCTTGAAGCCCCCTACAGCTTGTGATCCTGTTGGGTGAGCTGAGCCAGAGCTAGTGAGGCGGACGAGGGCAAACACCTTCCTATCCTCCCTGAGGTGATGGGTGCCCATCCTCATGGGGAGTGTGACTCGAGGGAAGGGTTGGGTGGTGCATGAACTGTCTCTCAACCTGTGGAGTTTTTGGGAAGGAGAAAGGAAGGGAGAGAGAGGACTATGTGGGGAAGAATTTGGATTGAATTTCCTCCAAAGGAACTGGAGGAAAGAACCAAAGCCAGTCTTTAATCTTCAGATTCAGGGGTGAGAAGAAGTGCCCTGTAGTGACAGATGCCTCCTAGTCAGAACTCTGTTTTACAAGTGAGATCAATGGTGTCATTAAAAGGCAATTATAAAAATGGTGTGAGTCAACTATGCAGCACCTGGCTATGCCAAGCACGGGAACAGAGAGCAATGAGGGGTGGGGAGGTTTCTTTAGAACAATCCTCAGCCTGGAAAATAACCTGCAGCTGTACTTTGGTGGAAGTAAAGTGACTCTCCAGGGAAAGTAGAAAGTGGAGCACATATATGGCTGTCCCTTTCCCCTCAGCACAGCATCCAGTATGGAAAAGAAAATGTCAGGCCAGAGCCCATGTTCCCTTTCTGAGACGCTCAGGGAAAATAAACAATGCTAACATGACTCCTCTGATCTCCCGCTTTCATTCAGAACACAGATAAGATTCACAAGTGGCATCTCTGATCCCTGCCTGTTGCCTTTCCATGATAGAAGAGATAACAGGTGCAAAGGAAACAAAAGCAGAGTTTTGAAAGAGAGGATCTTGGCCTTCATTCTCTGTCTCCCTCCTTCTGTCCTTGCTTTTTTCTCGCAAGCTTGGTCTTCATGTCTGTCTCTGTTGGTGTCATCATAGAAGACTCGAGTGCCTTTCATTACTGGAGATGGGTTTTCTAGGAAGGCAACACTGCTTCTGTCCTTGCAGTATTATCTGTATTACCTATGTGGGAGGGGAAAATTGAAGAAGGCAGGATAATTCCTGCATCACAGGCTCCTGGAAACCAAATGGGTAGCTTACACCTGAATTCTACCCTTCATAGCAGGTGGAAGAGGAGGGAATTGAGATGTATAACTTGGGTAGAGTTCAGTCTTTAAGATATTTTTATTCCACAGGTTCTGCATAGAGGCTGAAAGAGGGGAAAACATTTACTCTCCCAAGGAAGTCTTCTGGGTGGCTCTTAAGGTGAGGGCAGTGCAGTTCAGCCCAGGCAAAAAATTATATGAAAGAACAAAGATGCTCCAAAATCCTTGTGTCCTTCAGGAAGCATAATGAACCACAAAGGAGTGACCAGGAAAAGGATGAGCTCTGTCTCTGAAAATGTTTTCTTTCAATTGATCATGGTCATTTCATGTGGAATGGCACTTTGGGAATGCAGTTAGCTTTTCTGGTAAAATAGAACTAAGCTCAGTTGTCTCATTTTTTTTCTTTTGCCTTTAAATTATGGATGAACCAAAGTAGGCAATATTATTTTGCATCTCTTTTTAATCCACCTGATTTTAAAGTGGTGGGTTTCTGGTAGGAGCTGGCCTTGAAAGCACTCCTCAGTACTTGACAAACAAGAAAATCATTTCTGTATTGTTGCTTTGGACCATTACGTGCTGGTCTCTTGTTAAGCCCCATAAGGGAAGTAGTGTAAGTTTTGGGGTTGGAGACATTTGAGGAAATGCATGTCTGGCAAAAATGAGGCTGGTTACTTTTTTTTTAACCTCCCAGAGGCAGTTATTCTTTTGAGTGACTGTTGAACTAAGAGGTATTGTGGTAAGGAGAATCTATAGAATTAAGAATTATCTGCAGAACATTGTTCTAAGAATTTAGGAGAGCACAGTTGAGTTAGTGGACCCAGTACCTCAAGGAGCTTACAGTCTCAGAGGGAGGATGGACACTAGAAGCAGCATGGCTCAGTGGAAAGAGCATGTGCTTTGGAGTCACAGATCATGGGTTCTAATCCCGGCTCCACCAATTGTCAGCTGTGTGATTTTGGGGCAAGTCACTTAACTTCTCTGTGCCTCAGTTCCCTCATCTGTAAAATGGGGATTAGGACTGTGAGCTTCCCGTGGGACAACCTCATCACCTTGTAGCCTCCCCAACACTTAGAACAGTGCTTTGCACATAGTAAGCACTTAATAAATGTCATTATTATTTTTATTATTATTAAAACAAATTAAAGGAAGGGGAAAGCAACAGTTTTTAAAGTGTGTGAGTTTAGAGTGAGAAACCCAATTTGGGAGGAGGAATTCAGAGCAAGGTGCTACGTAATCATGGTGTGGGCTCCCACAGTTCTGTTTAGAAGGTTCATTTAATACCCTACCTAGAATGCCCATTTGTTAGTGAAATTCCAGGAATGATTGGAGGCGGTTGTGATTCCTTATTTCCCCTAACTCAAACCATCTAGCTTGTTGCATGCTGAGCACTGTACTAAGCACTTAGGAGAGTACAAGAGAGTTGGTAGACACAATCTCTGCTCTCAAGAAGCTCACATTTCATTGAGCTCCTACAGTTGCATCAGGCACTTTGACAAGAATACATGATCCCTATCCAAAAGGGTTCATATCAACAAGGATGGCTTTGCTGCTTCTGTAATTCCTGGGTTTTACCCTGGGTGAAGTGACATTTTGAGGATGCCATGAATCTTCTGGTTCCATTTTTATAGTAGAGAGAGGAAAAAAATCACTTATTAAAAGTCATAAAAGGGCCTTTTAAATGTAAATGATCTGAGATTTCACTGAAAAGTGGTCCTTATGCATATATCGCTTTCCTGATGAGGTTTAGCCTACCTAGCATTCTCGTATAGCACTCTTGTTGAATACGATAGGACTGTGCACAGTCTCATTAGAAGGGCTTCAGGAAACTCGAGGGGAGTATCTTGGCTACAGTTTTAGAAGGATGGCTTTGAGTCTGTTGCCTGCATATATCTGGAATGGAACATCTTAGTGGGAAGCAATGCACCGTCTCCTAGGCAATGGACCAGATGACCAGTGAGGAGTTTGCTATTTCAACAATGATTGCACCTAGTATTATGATTGGGGAAGATGCTGGTTTCCACATGTATGTGCAATCTGAGACTGTCTTTTTCACATCTAACTGCACTGGGAGTCCAAGTGAAGTAGTAAAACATTAGATGGAAGTTACCAGTTTGATTTCTGAAATTGCCACTCAAATAGGACATAAATTTAGCCTAGTTGTTAATCCCCATCCCACCCTGTGTATTTTTCTTTCTATTATATACACATAATTCTGTATCTGAATGTTTACCTAGTGCCTTGTCAATTGTGAGCACCAGTAAAAGTGGGGACTAAGAATTTCTCTCTTGCGGGTTGTCCCAGGTCATTCCTGGGCTGAAGATCTTAGAATTCCATATGGTTGACCAAATGACTGCTCAAGGCAAAGTGATGGACCTTGACAGTCACCTCTGAAAAGCTCTTCTGCCCAGGCTCTAGTAGAGGTGTGGATTGAAGCCCCTTCTGCTCCCCCTTCCTCCTTTCAGCCCCACCTGTGCATTTTAGCGAGATTCCCTGGCTTGTTATCAGAGATGTAAAGGAAACAAACTATCTTCCAGTTGGGCCTTTACCCCCATCCACCCAGTGCTCTGCTTCTAAATAGTTTAGACTCTGTTCAGCCTACCTAGTCCAGAGGAGGGTAGAAATGGCCACCTTTCCCAAAAGGATTTCAGTTATTTGGGGCTGTAGGTGAGGTTGTCAAATGATCTGAGAAGCAGCATGGCTCAGTGGAAAGAGCCTGGGCTTGGGAGTCAGAGGTCATGGGTTCTAATTCCGGCTCCGCCATTTGTCACTTGTGTGACTTTGGGCATGTCACTTCACTTCTCTGGGCCACAGTTCCCTCATCTGTAAAATGGGGATTAAGACTATAAGCCCCACGTGGGACAACCTGATCACCCCCAGCACTTAGAACAGTGCTTGGCATATAGTAAGCGCTTAACAAATGCCACCATTATTATTATTATCATCATTATTATCTGAATAAGAGAACACTTTCAATCAATCAGTAGTGTTTATAATAATAATGATGGTATTTGTTAAGCATTTACCATGTGCCAAGGACTGTTCTAAGCTCTGGGGGGAGATACAAGGTGACCAGGTTGTCCCACGAGGGGCTCACAGTCTTAATCCCCATTTTACCGATGAGGGAACTGAGGTCCAGAGAAGTGAAGTGACTTGCCCAAAGTCACACAGCTGACAAGTGGCAGAGCTGGGATTAGAACCCACAACCTTTGACTCCCAACCCCATGCTCTTTCCACTAAGCCATGTTTGATGCTTACTGTATGTAGAGCACTCTACCAAGCACTTAGTTGGGTAGGCTTCTGTTGAGAGGGGTTCATACATTAACCAATCTGGGGGCAGGGGAGCACTAATTGCCTCCCTCTGAAACTGGTTTAATCAGTTGCTCCATCTAGATCCTGAAGACCTGGGTACTTAGAGAAGCAGCGTGGCTCAGTGGAAAGAGCATGGGCTCTGGAGTCAGAGGTCATGGGTTCAAATTCTGGCTCTGCCAATTGTCAGCTGTGTGACTTTGGGCAAGTTACTTAACTTCTCTGTGCTTCAGTTCCCTCATCTGCAAAATGGGGATTAAGACCGTGAGCCCCCCATGGGACAACCTGATCACCTTGTAACCTCCCCAGCCCTTAGAACAGTGCTTTGCATGTAGTAAGCGCTTAATAAATGCCATTATTATTATTATTATTATTGCCTCCCTTCTTATTGCAGATAGGCTTCTAGACCAATAATCCTGGTTAAAAGAGTGGAAAAATTCAATGTACTCAGTTTTTCCTCTTGAATTTTTTTTAGTATACAAATTTTACAATCTGCCTTTAAAGCTATTTCTGACATGCCACCACTTTACCAAGACTCCTACAAACCTCTCGTCTGCCACATACCTTGAATATCCTTTCATAGCATTATATTTCCACAGCCAGTTGTATAATGAGAAAAGAGTGTGCAGTGGATTTTGAGATTCCTATTAACCAGGTCACCTGTGAATCTATTCTTGTGCATTTCTTTTTAGAAGTAGCAGCGAACACAATAATATTTAAGCAGTCACATACAAGAGCTGACTTCAAAAACTTGGCAAGTTTTCTTCACATTTGACATTTAAAAATGGTGCACTACATTTTTCTAACTTCACCTTTAGCCCATTTAAATTTTTTAGGATGTGAATGAAGACTATTAAAAATTAAAACCAATTTAAGAACCTGCAATTCATAATACAGTATTATGTCATGCTACTAATGAGATTGCTATAATTCTGGGATAAAATGCCAGTCTTTATTGGGAGCATACATTGTGAATCCTCATCAGTTCCTGAGTTAAAAATATATTTGGCCAGGCCTAAACTGTCAAAGTGAAGCAGAGAGTTGCACAATTTTTGTACCTAGTGAATTCAGCACAGCTGTAGTAGGAAATCTAAATAGTATGTCTCTTTATAGTCAGGTAATACGGTTATCTGGAAGACTCAGTTATCCACATTTTTCTGGGGTGCCCACTTTGGTCCGGGAAATCCAGATCATACAAAATCTAGTATAGTCCTGCTTTCTTCATAGACGTTTATTAGATGACACAATTATCAATGAGAACATAAGTTAGAGTGGTGTCCCCTTTAGACTGTAAGCTTGTTACAATCTACAAGCTGTGAGCTTGTTAAGCTTGTTAGACTGTAAGCATGGAACGTGTCTACCAACTCTGTTATAAAGTACTTTTTCAAGTGCTTTGTACAGTGCTTTGTGCACAGTAAGTGGTCAATAAATAGGATTGAATTCTGTATGAAGCTGTTTCCTTGTTGCTTGAAAATGGACTTTGTGGTACAAACAGCTCCAAATCAAAGGTAGTTAAATTACAGTGACAGCAGTTGGACCCGTATAAGATGGTTTTTTTTTTTTTTAACACTTAGTGATTCATCATGTGTGGCATTTAAAAATATATCTATATATGTGCACATTTTATTTTTATACATGTTCATATACAGGCCCACTTCACACTTCCAGTGTGTGCCACTTGGGAGTTATTCCTTGTTGAGCTACTTTGGGTGAGATTTCAACCTTAAAGGAGCTCAGTAAAACCCAAGGGATAATATGAAGCCTCTTCCTCTGTGGATGAGCACACATCGATACATGAGGTCTTTTACTTTTTAGTCCTTTCACTTTTTTATGCCATCTTATTTTCAAATGAAACAGTACATTGAATTGTATTAGATTTAATTAGAAAAATTTCATTATCCATAGCCACACTGCCACCCGCCCATTCATTCTGGATAATCGAGTTCTTAATTGCAGTTAAAAGCAGAAACAGATGTTAGGGTCACAGATCTCCCTCTCACAACCTCCCACACACCAGCAATGGGGAGTTAAGTGATTCCTGAAGGCAAGAAGATGTGGCACATGTTATGCAACCAGAGGGAATCGAGAAATTTGGCAGCTCCTTATTGGAGGCAAGGATGCACATGGAAGAGAAAAAGAGTGCCCTAGTGGGTAGAGCACAGGCCTGAGAATCTGAAGGACCTGAGTACTAATCCCAGCTCTGCCACTTGTCTGCTGTGTGGACTTGGGCAAGTCACTTCACTTCTCCGTGCCTGTTACCTGATCTGTAAAATAATGATAGCATTTATTAAGCGCTTACTATGTGTGAAACACTGTTCTAAGCACTGGGGAGGTTACACAGTGGTCAGGTTGTCCCACGGGGGACTCACAGTCTTCATCCCCATTTTACAGATGAGGTAATTGAGGCACAGAGAAGTTAAGTGACTTGCTCAAAGTCACACAGCTGACCAGTGGGGGAGCTGGGATTTGAACCCATGACCTCTGACTCCAAAGCCTGGCTCTTTCCACTGAGCCACGTAAAATGGGGAATACAACTGTGAGCCCCATGTAGGATACAGTCTATGACCAAGCCATTAAGCTTGTATCTACCCACTGCTTAGTACAGTGCCTGGCACATAGTAAATGCTCAACAAATACCACAAAAAAAGACAAAGATACATTTAGGACCATGTGCAAGGTGGCCCATCCAGGTTTTTCCTGCACTTTCCCTTGATTGGTATTTGACAAGCTGTGTGTCGTGTCCAGAAGCTCTTTAAGGTCAGATGCCCAGAGGTAGTTCCAGGGTCCTAGTTAATTACATCCAGTGTAGGGATTTTCTACAGAGCCTCTTGCTAGGTCACCCTGATATTGGCCCAACTAGTGACTCTTATATTGGAACTTGTAGAAGGCATGGGTTGTGTCTGAGATCCAGCTCTGCAGTCCTACACCTTCAAGACTGGATACTGAGGATGGAAGGAATGCCAGAATCTCACTCCCCTCTGTGAGTGAGTTTCTGCATTAGTATCTTGTCTCACATACACTCTCTAATCATTCAAACTGCTCCCACGTTAATCCAGTCACTTATCCTATCCCGTTTCTAGTATTGTAACTGTCTCCTTTCTTCCTGTTTCTCCCCATTCCAGTCCACACTTCACTCTGCCATCTGGATCATTTTTCTACAAAAATGTTCAGTCCAGGTTTTTCCCATTCCTCAAAAACCTCCAGTGGTTGCCCATCCACCTCCACATCAAATAGAAACTCCTTCCCATCGGATTTAAAGCACTAAAGCCCGGTGGGCACCGGGCTGGGCATGGGGGACGGGGGACTGATAAGGGGCGGGGGGCACCGGAGGGCACAGAGCGCAGCTGCTTCACTTCTCTGGGCCTCAGTTCCCTCATCTGGAAAAGGGGGATGAAGACTGGGAACCCCACCTTGTGCTTAGAACAGTGCTTGGCACATAGTAAGCGCTCAACAAATACCAAAATTATTAGTATTATTAGTCTTATTCTGCCTGGCGAGCAGGGATGGTCCAGGCGGCCAGGAAGGCGGTCGGAGCAGGCATCTCTCCCCCCCAAGACTGGGAGCCCCCGGTGGGCAGGAATTGTCTCTCTTTATTGCCGAATTGTACTTCCCAAGCGCTTAGTACAGTGCTCTGCACACAGTAAGCGCTCAATAAATACAATGGAATGAATGAATGAACTCAAACTCCTTGCCCCCTCCTATCTCACCTTGCTGCCCTCCTACTACAACCCAAACCACATACTGCACTCCTCTAAACCCAACCCACTCACTGTACCTTAATCTCATCTATCTCGCTGCCGACTCCCAACCACGTCCTGTCTCTGGCCTGGAAAGCCCTCCCTTTTCATATCTGACAGACAATTAACTCTCCCCCTTTCAAAGCCTTATTGAAGGCACATCTCCAAGAAGCCTTCCCTGACTAAGCGCTCTTTTCCTTTTCTTTCACTCCCTTCTGTATTACCCTGACCTGTTCCCTTTATTCATTTCTCCCACCCTAAACCCCACAGCACTTACTTATCTGTAATTTATTCATTTATATTAATGACTGTCTCCCCCTCTTGACTAAGCTCGTTGTGGGTAGGGAATGTGTCTGTTATTTGCTATATTGTACGTTCCCAAGCACCTAGTTCAGTGCTCTGCACAGAGTAAGCACTCATTAAATATGATTGGTTGTTCAACTGAAACTTCAATCAGATCCAGGAATAACCACCTTTCCCTATCCAGTGCTTATTTGTAGCTGGACCTCCCTCTGTGTCCACCCTCTGTGTCGGCTCCTGTATTCCCTTGCCAGAGCTTCTGGGCTCAATCTCCCCAGTGTCCCTTGGTATATCATCTTGCTAATCCTCAGCTTTTCTGGCTGACATCAACTTTCCATGCTTGGTCCCTCTGAACTTCCAAGATGGAGCCCTTTCCCCATGTTATGCCCTCTAGGATGCTTAAGGTGGAGTGATTCCAAAATGACTCTGTACTTTATTCTTCCCTCCCCATGCTCAGACTTTCCCCTGGGATGGGCCTTGTTACAGCAAATGTCACTGGGTGAATGATTGTCATCACACGCAAATAGGTTTTTTCTTTGATAGGGACCCTGAAGGGTGAGCAGGTGCTTGGTTCTAGAAACTGATGTGGATTAGCCTAGCTTGGACCATTATGAGGCATCATGATCAAGGATCCCAATCTTATTTTTTTTCTTAAGGGAAAGGAAAATGAACACAGGTTGAAAATACAGCTTACATGTGTTACTTTCAAGAGCTGGAAAATCTTGACTGATTTGGCTATCAGTTGAAGGAACGTTTGTTTAGCTTTCGTGGCCTAAACTGGGGATTGCAGTTGGGAAGGATTTCTTTAAGAAATTTATTGAACAAACAGGCATATGCAAAAAGACAGTGCTGTGAATTCCCAGAGTCCTTGAAGAACATTGGGTTTTAATGTTAATTTGACCTTTTATCCTTTCAATGACATGGCCAAACGTAGGATAGAATCTCAGACTGTCTTAATTCACTTGATTAAATTCACTTTATTTCAGGAGAACTCCTGCCGATTTGCAGTACTTAGGGTAATACACAGCCAATTATCTGCCAGAAGCATAAAATGTATACGTTGGTCCCAAGGTTATATTGCATCTTGTCCATTCACATTTTAAGGAAAACTTGCTTTGACTGGCTGCCACCCTAACTCCAAACGATTGTATTGATTTTTTTTTTTTAAGTCCTTAGAGGCTATTGGAAAAAAACACAACCGTTTAAGGTCATCTGGGGCTTACATCAGCATTGGGAAAATAGATTCATTTGATCTTTCTTTTTGCATTACTATAGCCAGATGAAGTCTTCCGACATTGATCAGGACTTGTTCACGGAAAGTTATTGCAAAGTATGCAGTGCTCAGCTGATCTCTGAATCTCAGCGGGTGGCACATTATGAGGTGAGTACATCTTTCTATTCCACTTACATTTCCAAGCGGAAAGCTGTAGTCACCTGTGCACTAGTTAGGGAATGCAGGAGTTGAGTCGATATAATACTTCCTGCTGAGGTGGGAGTCAGGCTTCTATGCCCAGCTGCAAATGTAGAGACAGAAACCAGGAGTATTGTCTTTTTGAATAGAACTTGAATCAAGGGGTGAAATTTCAAGTGCAGCAAAACTCTTGGATTACAGTAGATCTAAGGATGGGCCAGCACCTTCATATTGCCCTTTAAATTTGGCAAGGGATTGTTTTGACAATCCTTTTAATGACTATTGAAACCCATATTTGTGATCCTTGTAAATGAAATTTACTCAGCAAAGGATGATTTAATGCATTATGGAAAACAAGAAAACAGTAGACAATGGAGCAATTCTGGCTATCTTATATTGTTACTTGGCAATACAATTTTGAAACAGGAAACAGAAGGAAAAAAGAAAACTTTCAAAAGGGAGAAAAATAGTGTTGTGTAAATGAAAAGCACTTTAATTGCTAGTTATAGTCTATAACTGTAAATTCCCATTTTTAAATAATGGGCTTGTGCTACCACATATTTTGTTGGTGTTGGGAATGTCCAAAGTCACCTCTGCAACCTGAAGACTCCTGAAAAGTTGTTTAAGAATGTAGTTAATGAAAATTTCACCTGAGAATTAAGTAACTTGACTTCATTTTCATATTAACCAAATTGCAACACTACTGAGGAGTTTCTAATTATGCAGAGACTACATTACAGCTTGTTGAATGTATTTAAGCATAAAAGAGGTAGAGAAGATATAAACAATTAGAAAACATAAATCATTAGAGAAATGTTAGGTTTGCAATTAACAGCACTGCACATCATCAAAACAACATTAAATAAATTCCTATAAAGCATGGATGGGAAAAGCAGAGTGATATTCCACCAAGTAACTCATCAGAGTTTAGGTACGGTAAATGATAGAGAATCTGTAATCTGCCATTTCACCAAAAACAATGCAAAAGAAAATAAAGTGCCAATGGGGCTGAAGACATAGATAGCCTCCTCTCCCCAGAGTATTGCTTGACATTTTACTAGGTGATGCTGACTGTGAAGCTAATGGTCTATTATCTATATCCTGGAGAAAGGAGGGAAAAAAAGCAAATGAAAACAAGAGCTGGATTCCTAAATTAATTGCACCATGAGAAGTAGCCTAGCCCCATGGAAAGAGCACAGCCCTGGGAGTTGAAGGACTGGGGTTTTAATCATGACTGCTGCGTGTCTGCTGAATGACTTTAGGCAAGTCACAACTCCTCTTGGCCTCATTTTTCTCATCTGTAAAATAGAGATTTAATACATAGTTTCCCTCCTAGTCTTGCTCTACTTATACTGTGAGTCCCATGTGAGACAGGGACTGATTATTTAATTTCTATCCCAGTGTTAGTACAGTGCTTGGCACATAGTGCTTTATAAATACTACAGTTTTTTTTTTAATCGTATTCAGTGCCTGACACACAGTAAGCACTGTATTAAGCACAGGGGTAGGTACAAGATAATCAGTTTGGATACAGTCCCTGTCCCACATAGGACTCACAGTCTTCCTTTTTCACAGATGAGGTAAGTGAGAAACAAGGGAGTGAAGTGACTTGCCTAAGGTCACACAGCAGACAGGAGACCGTGACCAGATTAGAACCCCAGTCCTCTGTCTCCCGAGTCCATGCTCTTCCTACTAGGGCACCCTCATTTTCAATTATGATTGCCATGGCTGAGGGCTTCCAGTGGAGAGCAACCTTTTATCCTTGGATGTCTTGAGAGCCTTTAATTTATCCCATTCATGGCTTCATCTACGGTATTTTTAAAATTTGTAATCATTATGGAGCAGAGAGAATTGGCAAATGAGAAAAGGGTCCCTAGAATAAACATATTTTGCATAGGAGGGAGACTGTAATCCATAGGCTTAATGCAGACTATATATGCAGGGGGCATCTGGGTTCAACCCAAATGGTACTCAACAGCACTTGGTGCCAGGACTAGGACTGCTGCAATATGATGATGCTGCAACCATTATAGTGATGGGGTAGTCTGAGGAGTTGGGGTCATCCCAGACAGCCCCTTTTCTCCAGCCCCCTAGGTCACCATCTGCTCTGTCCACCACCAACATTGGTCCTGGGTCAGTAGCACGTGCAGTTTCTTGGAGCTGCTGTAATTATCCTTATTATTGCCTACATTTCTAAAGTGCTCACTGTGTATAATAATAATAATAATAGTAATGGCATTTGTTAAGCTCTTACTATGTGCAAAGCACTGTTCTAAGTGCTGAGGAGGTTACAAGGTGATCAGGTTGTCCCACGGGGGGCTCAGTCTTAATCCCCACTTAACAGATGAGGTAACTGAGGCACAGAGAAGTTAAGTGACTTGCCCAGAGTCACAGAGCTGACAATTGGCAGAGCCGGGATTTGAACCCACGACCTCTGACTCTAAAGCCCGTGCTCTCTCCACTGACCCATCCTGCTTCTCTATTCTCACTTCTCTATTCTGCTTCACACTGCTTCTCAATTCTCAAAGTGTATGGTGCACTGTACTAAGCATTGGAGAAAGGCCCAAGGACGTTCATTCAGACTCCATCTGAAAGGGGGGAACCAATGACTGGAAGCATTCTGGGAAAAGTGAATATGAGACAAACCAGCAGAAACAACAAACTGAGAACTAGAGCAGCAGTGACAAGGGCCACGGGACTCTCTCAACTGGATGCTTCAGTGTTTCTCACCAGGCCAGCAGGGCCACACCCGGGACAACAGTCACAAGCTTTCCAGCATCCTGGCTGGTGGTCACCCTGATGTGCTCTGGCTTAGGCTGGTACAGTGTTTCCTAGTGGAAAGAACCCTGGCCTGGAGTCAGAAGGACCTGCGTTCTATTCCCGGCTCCACCATTTGTCTGCTGTGTGACCTTGGGCAAGTCACTTCAATTCTCTGTGCTTCAGCTACCTCATCTGTAAAATGGGGATTCAGACTGTGAGCCCCAAGTGGGACATGGACTGTGTCCAACCTGATTAGCTTGCATCTACTCCAGCGCTTAATATAGTGCTTGGAACATAATAAGCGCTAAACAACTATCACTATTATTATTATTGCATGTCTCCCCCCCCACCCACAGTGGCTTTTTAAATCATGAGCCCTCCAAGGGACAGGGACTGTGTCTATTTGGCACTGGGATATTCTCTACCAGTGCTTAATATGGTGCTCTGCACACCGTAAGGTCTCAATAATTTTTTTTTATTTTATTTGTACATATTTATTCTATTTATTTTATTTTGTTAATATGTTTTGTTTTGTTCTCTGTCTCCCCCTTCTAGACTGGGAGCCCACTGTTGGGTAGGGACTGTCTCTATATGTTGCCAACTTGTACTTCCCAAGTGCTTAGTACAGTGCTCTGCACACAGTAAGCGCTCAATAAATACGATTGAATGAATGAATAAATGTGGTTGATTTACTGTAGCTTTCAGTGGGAAAGGACTGCCCTGGCAACAGGAGCTTGAGAGGCCAGGGACCACAGTTTACCACCAGGGCCTACGTTGGAAGCCCTAATCTGACCTTACCTGGAATGGCTGTGTTTTTAGTGAGCTTAGGCAAAGTGCTGAATTATTCCCCAGATCTGGTGCTTTGGTTGTTAAAGCACATATATGCCAGGTGTTCCTCTTTACATAACATTTGGGAGAGGCCACAGGGAAGACTCAAGCTGCTGTGTAGCTTTATGCAGTTTATTATTGCACTTTGGAAACTGAGAACTGGGTATAATACTTATTGAGCACCAGTGAAGAGCCAACTGTTGGTCAGAACATGGACTTATATATGAGAGCTCAGTGTCAATTCAGCAACCAGGCAAATCCCATAGGTCTAGACACAGAAAAGGTGTACAGTCAGGGGAGATACATCAAACATAACCAACAGTGCCATTACTGGGGTTAACCAGTATTCCCCCCGCAAGCCCACTATTCTGTTTCCACAGATTCTTGGTGGTACCGTAAAAGAGCTGCTATTCCCCATCCCTCTTGGCCTTCTTTAGAAGCCATATCATCCACCTCTACCACCCACTCCAGATTCTAGTCATGGTCATCTGCAGCTCCCCAAGCCCCACCTCCAACATTTTAAACAGTTTGATCCCTTTCCCACATTCCTTCTCTCTTTCTCCATCTCCACATTCATCACTGGGGACCTCAGATCCTACATAAATGTTCCTAATGACCCTTCCACTACCCTCTTTCAATTACTCCTCAACTCCACCAAACTCCTCCTCTACCCCAGCTGTTCTTCTCACTAACTCGGACACACAATTGATCTCACCCTCTCTAGTCTTTGTACTATCTCTACCCTCACCAACTCTGAAATCCCTCTATCTGGCCACAGCCTCCTCACCTGCCTTCACTCCCACACACCTCCTCTCCACAAACCTGTCTTGTTCCTCCACAGAGACCTCTGATCTTTTGATCCCATTCAATTTTCTCAAGTCGTCATGCACCATTTAGTCTCCATACCCAAACTGCCTTCCCTTGATGACCAAATTGACACCTTCAACACTAGCCTCTCTACTGAACTAAACACATTTGTTCCCGTAGCCCTTCATCAATCAACCTATGCATCAGGCAGAAACTCCTCACCCTCGGCTTCAAGGCTGTCCATCACCTTGCCCCCTCCTACCTCACCTCCCTTCTCTCCTTCTACAGCCCAGCCCGCACCCTCCGCTCCTCTGCCGCTAATCTCCTCACCGTGCCTTGCTCTCGCCTGTCCCGCCGTGGACCCCAGCCCACATCATCCCCCTGGTCTGGAATGCCCACCCTCCCCACATCCGCCGAGCTAGCTCTCTTCCTCCCTTCAAGGCCCTACTGAGAGCTCACCCCCTCCGGGAGGCCTTCCCAGACTGAGCCCCCTCCTTCCTCTCCCCATCCTTCCCCTCTCCACCCCCCTGCCTTACTTCCTTCCCTTCCCCACAGCACCTGTATATATGTTTGTACATATTTATTACTCAATTTTACTTGTACATATTCTATTTATTTTATTTTGTTAATATGTTTTGTTCTCTGTCTCCCCCTTCTAGACTGTGAGCCCACTGTTGGGTAGGGACCGTCTCTATATGTTGCCAACTTGTACTTCCCAAGTGCTTAGTACAGTGCTCTGCACACAGTAAGTGCTCAACAAATACGACTGAATGAATGAATGAATCAGTCTCATACCACTAACCCACAGCCCTGGATCACCCTCCAGTCTGCTTTCTTTACTTCTGTGCACGAGCTTCAGAGTGCTGCTGCCGAAAATCTACCTTGTCCATCTCAAGTTCATTCTTGAGTGCTCTAACTGCCCTTTCCTCTGCCTGGAAAAATTATTTCACCCATGCCAATTATCCTCACCAGTAGTACCAGATGTCTAAAACTCCCTCATCAAACACCCTGTCCCCTTGCCCCCTCCATACCTTGCCCCTAATGACCTGGCTACCTACTTGATTGAAAAAATTGGAACAATCAAGTACGGTCTCCGTAAAATCTTCCCTGCTCTTCTCCAGTCCCTTCCTCCTCCTGCCCTGTCTTCAACTCTTCCATCCTTTCCAGCTGTATCTCGAGGAGATCACCTGCCTTCTCTCAAAATCCCCCCCCTTCACCTGCACATCTGATCCCATCCCTTCCCACCTTATCAAAGCACTTGCCCTCTCCCTTACAGCCTTCAAGTGGATTGTTTCCTATTGCTTTCAAATATGCTCATATCTTCCTTTCCTTTCTTGACCCCACGTCTCCCTCCAGTTAATGACCCATCTCCCTCCTACCATTTCTCTCCGAACTCCTTGAGTAAGTTGTCTATACCTTATGTCTCAAGTTCTTCCCTTTCAGTTCTCTCCATTGGACCATGCTGCTTCTCATGCTGTGGGTGTGCACATTCTGGCATGCCCAGAGCATGTCATGAGCAGGGGCCTTCAGTGGTGGGGAGGAAGACAGCAGCAGTTCATGTCACCCACTATCTGAACTGCTGAGAAGTGCCCTCAAATTTGCCTAGTGGAATTGTAGCTACAGGGAACAGTTTAGACCAATTATATAAATTGTTGTAGCTACAGTGTTTATCACAAAAAATCAGTTTTCTTCCCAGTATTGCTAGTTTCTATCAGTGTGGCATAGTGGCGAGAAGTAGTATGGTATAGTGGATAGAGCATGGGCTTGGGAGTCTTGTGTTCTAATCCCAGCTCCACAACTTGTCTGCTGTGTGACCTTGGGCAAGTCACTTCACTTCTCTTGGCCTCAGTTGCCTCATTTGTAAAATGGAGATTGAGACTGTGAGCCCCACATGGGACAGGGACTGTGTCCAATCTGATTTGCTTGTATCCACCCCAGTGCTTAGAACAGTGCCCAGCACACAGTAAGCACTTAATACCATAATTATTATTATTATCATCACCGGAATGAGCTATCCAGAGCTGGGTACTTTGTATATTTTGGGAAAAGGCCTACCTGACAACACTGCTTTGAACAGGGGAGAGTTATCCACAAATCCACCCCTATCTTTTAGGAGAAACAGAAGTGCTTTGATGATCGGGCTGAAATTTGGTTACAGGAGGACACTGTAGACACACTCATTGAAGAGGCTAAGACCTCCTGATTTCCAGTGCTCTGCACACAGTAAGCACTCAAATAGAATTAATTACAGCTTAGCAGTGAAAGAGGGAGAACATTCATTCATTCATTCAATCGTATTTATTGAGCACTTACTGTATGCAGAACACTGTACTAATCGCTTTGGAAGTACAAGTTGGCAACATGTAGAGACGGTCCCTACCCAAAAATGGGCTCACAGTCTAGAAGGGGGAGACAGATAACAAAACATGTGGACAGTTGTCAAGTCATCAGAATAGAGATAAAGCTAGGTGCACATCATTAACAAAAGAAATAGTATAGTAGATATGTACAAGATTATAGAACACATCTATAATCACTTCATTGCTGGACAGGGGTCTGATGTAGCACTTCCTAGTATTGTCCCTCCTCTTGTTGAAATGGCACAAGCCAACATTTTTATTTACGTGTGTGTGTTTGTGTGTGTGTGTGTGTGTGTGTGTGTGTGTGTTTCTACAAAACCTATGATGGTAGGGAACAACTTCCATCTTGCCTATTGGTCCAGAAATGTAAATAGGTTGTTTGGGGGAGTTACTCAGTTCATTCATTCATTCATTCAATCATATTTATTGAGTGCTTACTGTGTGCAGAGCACTGTACTAAGCACTTGGGAAGTACAAGTTGGCAACATATAGAGACAGTCCCTACTCAACAGCGGGCTCACAGTCTAGAAGGGGGAGACAGACAACAAAACAAAACATATTAACAAAATAAAATAAATAGAATAAATATGTACAAGTAAAATAAATAAATATAGTAATAAATATGTACAAACATATATACATATATACAGGTTCTGTGGGGAGGGGAATGAGGTGGGGATGGGGAGGTGGGGGGAGGGAGGTGGGGGCTCAGTCTGGGAAGGCCTCCTGGAGGAGGTGAGGTCTCAGTAGGGCTTTGACGGGATTCTCTACTCATTCTCATACTTTCCCCTTTTAACCCAGGCTCTGATGCTTTGACAACCTCTTGTTTCTAATCTCTTGAGACCAATTCTGTTAAGTTTTTACTATGTACCAAGCCTTAGGGTAGGTATGAGACAATCAGGTTGGACCCCATCCTTCCTTTGATGCTGGTATTTTTGTGTTTACTATGTGCCAAACACTGTTCTGAGCACTAGGGAAGATACAAGTCAATTTGGCCAGATTCAGTCCCTGTCCCACACAGCCATCACAGTGGAGAGGGAGAATTGAGTCCCCATTTTACAGAGGAGTGAAGTGACTTACCCAAGGTCACATAACAGGGCAGTGGTCAAGTTGGATTAGAAACCAGGTTCTGTGACTCCCAAGCCCATGCTCATTCCACAAGGCCATGCTGCTTAGCCAGGGTGAGCCCTCCAAGATCTCATGGGACCTGTTAGAACCAAGTCTGCCAAGTTGGGTAGGCCAAACACCAACCCAAATCCACCTGTATAGCTGGTCAAACTTGGCTAATATACCCTGCCAATCCCAAACTAGTCATTCATTCTTATTCAGGTTGAATTTACCACTCTTCAAGGAGGTGCTGCTGCTGGGACTTTCCTTGCCACTAGGGAAGGTCTTTTTAAAATTCTTTAGTGTCTCTTCCTATTAAACCAAAAGTCCTCACATTTGTCTCCCAGGCTCTCAATCTATCTGCCTTACCTCAACCAGTATACTGTCTCTTCCTGCTATTCCCTGGCTTGTTTTCTTTGCTCCTCTTATGCCAAAATTCCAGATGTTCCTTGCTCTTGTCCGGGCTCCCAATATTCCAGCCAGTCCATGTCTCTAGGCTCAGGATGGTGGAAGCCTATGAGGTTCCCTTGGCCAACGATTGCCCTCTTCATTGAACATATGTGTCTCTCCCTGTGGGGCAGACATTCATTCATTATCATATCTACTGAGTGCTTATTGTGTGCAGACATTCTCCTCCCCAGTGCAGGATAGCCACTTTGGAAAGGATAAGACCCAGTGGGATGAAGGTCATGCTAATTACAGAGGAACACCTGGTCCTGCCACTGAGCACATGTGCGAGCCTCCATCGGTGGTGGTACTAGGGCAGCTTTTTGCTCAGTTTTCCTGGTTTTCAGGTCAAAGCCTCAAATGATGACCTTTAGAGGTGCAAACATATGTTAGTCTGATTGCAGTGGCTGAATCTACCCAATAAAACATGTATTTGAAGGACTCTTCCTAAATGGAAATATTAATTTTGGACCCAGACTGTATAGAACCAGGTTCACACTCATCCACCAAACAGTAGTTTAGGGAGAGCATCTTGCAGTAAAGGTGAATATTTCAGAAGGCAAGGGAAGCTTCACAAGCTTTTCTCCTGAGTCCTCCTGAGTCCTGGGCAATTTGACACCGGGGTGTGGGGGGAGGGTGGGATGTGAATGTGGTGTGTGTGTGTGTGTGTGTGTGTGTGTGAGAGAGAGAGAGAGAGAGAGAGAGAGAGCGATAGAGATAGATATCTGCCCCATCCCCAGCCTGAGACTCCCAATGAAACTTTGGCCTCTTGGCCCCGTGGCTACAAACAACTTTTGCAATTCCTTTCTTCGTTCATTTGAAGACAAAGCTGCTTCCCTCTGTGCCCTTAAGAAAATGTCAATTTGGAATTTTAATTTTCAAGCCAGAGTTTATTTTGCTATATGCAGACTCAGCTAGGCCCTTGGCATTAGCTTCCTGTGACTCCTGGGAGATGATGGAATGATTTCAGACTCCATTGGTAATAAGTGCTTTATTTGTTTCCCTAGGATTTCACTATCCAGGCTGTTTAGTTTGCTGCTTCTCCCCAGCTGTCAAAGAACTCTCTCTTTTTAAACATATAATTCGGAGTGGGTCTCTATTCCCGGCTTCTATGTGAAGACCGCTGGCTTCGTGGACTTGAAAATGTTCTGGTCATCTCCACTCTTTTTTATTATTATTATTATTCTTTTATACTGACTCTGCAGTTGTAGATTTGAACCAATTCAAATTGGAAAAAGTTTTGATTACTGGATTTAAAATTGTTCTTTGGTATTGCTGCTGAGTCAGAGTGGATTCTTGATTAGTCCTTGAAATTTTAGAAAGACCTGCTTTCAAGGCTTTCAAGTAGAAATCTAGATTGAAGGATACAAATAAGTGGAGCTCAACCCAATTAATCTGAAACTAATCTCTGAATCTCTTGGGATTGCCCAGGAAATATAATTGAAATGCATTACTGTAAGTAACCCAGAGCCTCTTCTCTCTTGTTTTTTTCTCTTTCCATTTTTTAAAAGTGGTTTTTATTAAACCCTTACTATACTGTACTAAACGCTGGGGTAGATACAACCTAAACAGATTGGACACAGTCCATTTCTCGCACGGGACTCGGTTGGTAATCTCCATTTTACAGATGGGGAGCAGATGAGAACCAGCATGGCCTAGTGGATATACAGCATGGGCTTGGGCGTCAGAAGGACATGGGTTCTAATGCCAGCTCTGCTGCTTGTCTGTTGTGGAATCCTGGACAAGTCATGTCACTTCTCTGGACCTCAGTTACCTCATCTGTAAAATGGGAATGAAGACTGTGGGATAGGGACTGTGTCTAACCCAATTATTTTGGATTTACTCCAAGGTTTAGTATAGTGCCTGGCACATAGTAAGCACTTAACAAATACCATAAAAAGGTATCCGAGGCAAAGATAAGTTAAGGGATTTGCCCAAGGACACAGAGTAGACAAATGACAGATCTGGGATTAGAAGCCAGGTCCTTTTGATTTCCTGGCCTGTGCTCTATCCACTAGGCCAGGCTGCTTCTGCATTCATCGTAGAGTGCCTTTCTGCAGTTCGTCCCTTGCTCTGTCATTCTGGGTATCTCTGGACAGTGTAGCCTAGTGGATAGAGTACATGCCTACAAGTCAGAAGGACCTGGGTTCTAATCCTGGCTCCACCACTTGTCTCGTGTGACCTTGTGCAAGTCACTTAGCTTCTCTGTGCCTCAGTTACCTCATCTGTAAAATGGGGATTAAAACTGTCAACCGTATATGGGACATGGACTATATCCAACCTGATTAACTTGTATCTACCCCAGCACTTAGTACAGTGCCTGGCACATAAGTAAGAGTTTAACAAATACCATTAAATTAAAGTCTGACAAAGGAACCCAAAGAAGAATCTGAATAGGAAGGCATTCTTTTTGGAAGGATTCCCCTCTGTTAAATTCTCTTTTTTTTCCCCAATCCTGCACAAGAAAGCCTAACATTTAAGGCTCAGTTAAAATTAATAAGAATGACCTTAGGCATAGAAGACAAATGTTTCCGGAGCTAGAAACTCCTTGTTCTGTCTCTAAGATCATCTTTGTGCAGAAACGCTCTGGGCATGTTACTCCCCTCCCCAAAACTCTCCAGTGGCTACCAGTCAACCTACGCATCAAGCAAAAACTCCTCACTCTCGGCTTCAAGGCTCTCCATCACCTCGCTCCCTCCTACCTCACCTCCCTTCTCTCCTTCTACAGCCCAGCCCGCACCCTCCACTCCTCTGCCGCTAACCTCCTCACTGTGCCTTGTTCCCACCTGTTCCACCGTCAACCCCCGGCCCACGTCTTCCCCCTGGCCTGGAATACCCTCCTTCCACGCATATGCCAAGTTAGCTCTCTTCCTTCCTTCAAAGCCCTACTGAGAGCTCACCTCCTCCAGGAGGCCTTCCTAGACTGAGCCCCCTCCTCCCTCACCCCCTCCCAATCGCCCCCGCCCTACCTCCTTCCCCTCCCCACAGCACCTGTACATATGTTTGTACAGGTTTATTAGTCTATTTTACTTGTACATATTTACTATTCTATTTATTTTATTTTCTTAATATGTTTTGTTTTATTGTCTGTCTCCCCCTTCTAGACTGTGAGCCCGTTTTTGGGTAGGGACCGTCTCTATATGTTGCCAACTTGTGCTTCGCAAGCGCTTAGTACAGTGCTCTGCACACAGTAAGCGCTCAGTAAATACAATTGAATAAGTCCACCCAAGCATTGGCACATCTACCTGATTAATGGCTAGCATTTCAGACATTTCCACTTTAGTGTTCCTGTCACTTCACCACAGCTATCTTGGGCACCTCCTCTGGTTCCTGAGGTCCTCCTAGGGTGAGAGTGGAAATAATAATAATAATGTGCAAAGCACTGTTCTAAGCGCTGGAAAGAGGGGAGGTGTTCTACAGAATCCCTGGGGAGCAGTTGATCAGTCAGGGAAGCACAGGCCAGTCAGGGCTCACCGGAAAGCACGTATGAGGGCATCATCTTACTAGAGAAAAAACCTTGTCTATATGACCTTTTCCTAATGCTTTTCTGCTCTCCCACACTGAACTGAACAAAAGTTCTACTGTCTGTGTGAATTGAAGCAATTTGACCTATTGTTAGCTGCTATTACTGTAACACACTGTTAAGGCCTTTAAGTTTTTTTTCTTAAAATAGGATAAAATCTTAGCTTGGTGTGCGCTCATAGCACAGTGCCAGCCAAGGCGCTCAGAGCTAGCCCCTTTTCTACAGCATCTCTCGGCTAATAATTTCTGAACAGTGTTGCAGCAGTTTGTGGGAACTGATGGTATGAATAAGAGAATAATATATGCCAGCAAGTCAGGATGAATCTTCAATTTTATACAATAGCATTCAAAACCATTAGAAATGATAACATTTGTTTTGAGAAAGCCACACAAGTATGCCAAAATACATCTCTTTCTTTTCAAACTTACCCTTAAGCTGCATGATCATGCTTTGCAAACTGCCCCAACATGTTCTCTGTTGAAATTTGTATTTCAAGTGCTCTACCAGTATTTTCTGCCTTTTGATCTTAAATTTTGTTAAGGGGAAAGTTCTGCTAGAATGTGTTTTGATCTTTCCTCCCCTGGGGCTGTGAATGAGTGAGATGGTTTGCCAAGGGGATCAAGGGCAGCAGGCCTTCAGATCCAACTGAGAGTTGCACTCATTAAAATTCTGATGCAAAATCATGTAGGAGAGTTCATCAAGCGTCTTGCCTCTTGGCTTTAGAGCTTCCTATTAAACTGAACCATTGTCAGAAGTCCACATCTTCCCCACCAGGTGTGATTCTGGTGAATTAATTTGTAGGGTAATCAGTATTCCAAATCTCTTGATGGACAGGAATAGTCTTGAAGTTAATCTATCACACAGCCTTAATGGAATATAGAATGTATACCAAATATTTTCTGGGTAAAGGGCTAAGTGCTGTTTACTACATTAGTGCCTTAAAGACCAAAATGTGTTTGCCCAGAAGAGCAGTCTCACTGCTAAAATATGACTTCAGCAGAAGAGCATGTAACATATTTAGTAAAATAAGTATCAAGCCAAGGCATCAGGTCTGGAATATGCTTTAAACATCTGAAAAAAGATTCTGTATGTGATGCTGCAGGTAGGGTGGTGCACCTGCAGAGAATATTTTATCTCTCAGCCTCCATCAGTCCCAAACATATCTGCCATCTAGCTGGTGATTTTGTCTTGTGGGTCCTCCCTTTCTCTGGGAAAGGTTTCCTTGCTGTTTTGGGGGGGACTCTGTTTAGAAAAAAGCTTGGTTAGTATTGCTGGGATGGCTTAGTCACCACCAAATGGCTAGTTTGTCAGATTTTCACAAAATAAGAGGTAAAACATTCAGGAAAGCAGGGTTATTATTATGATGGTGATGATGATAGTTAAGCACTATGTGCCGAGCACTTTACTAAGCACCAGGGTAGATAAAAGTTAAACAGGTTGGACACAGTCTCTGTCTCACATAGGCCTTATACTCTTAATCATGATTTTACAGGTGAGGTAACAGGCTCAGAGAAGTTAACTGATTTGCCCAAGGTCACACAGCAGGCATGTGGCAGAGCTGGGATTAGAACTCAGGTCCTCTGACTCTCAGGCCAGTGCTCTATCCACTAAATCATGCTGCTGCTCCAACATGATCTAGTTTTGTGGGGCCACTTAAGTTAAAAGGAACATTTGTGGCTTTAAAAAAAAGTACGAATAACTACATCTCACCTATCTAGATACCTGAGGGTATGTTTATTGTATTTAACAATTAAACAGACCGAGCTAGTTTTCGCCCCAAGTTAAGTGGGCATAAATTCAAGAGCATGGGATTGTATGGGAGCAAAATTATTGTAAACACCTTCAAGTTAACAGCACATTTCTCCTATGCGGTGCCCCAGAATGCCACTTCGTGACACTTTGGAATCCAGCTCAGGTTGGAGTGTGCTAGCATGGTGCACAGAATGCTGCCCTGGATAAAGCAGCATACTCTGGGTGTAGGAAATAGAGTAACAAATTAGAAATAAGGACTCAATGTCAGGCTTTAGGGAGCCCTGCTCATTACATATCTGGGGCACTTGTCATGAGCGTGTATTTGAAGAACTGCTTATCTGTGTCATCAGGATAGAACAAAGAAATCCTGAATTCATTTGATAATAGTCTTAGAGTATTAATGTGCTCAGTGGAGTATCTAAAGAAGTTTGCACTCTAGTAAATCTGGCTCTATACTTTATATGTAAATTACTGATAGTGAGATTTGTATCCAGGTGAGTGGATACAGACTGGAAAAAAGCCAATTAGTGGTCACTAATCCTTTTCACAACTATGCCCGTCTAAAGATCATTGCTGGATGGGCTATTTGTAGTGCCTTTTGCCACAACGACGATCTTCCCAAAGTCACTTCTCTGAAAGAACCACCCTATTCCTCACTGTCAGATTCATTCATTCATTCATTCAATCGTATTTATTGAGCGCTTACTGTCTGCAGAGCACTGTACTAAGCGCTTGGGAAGTACAAGTTTGCAACATATAGAGACGGTTCCTACCCAACAGTGGGCTCAGTCAGTTGACCAGGTGGTTCTCTTGCTGCAGTTTGTAACCGATATTCCATGGTTATTCCATTAATTTGCACTCAGGTGTTAACAACATATCTTTGTCATTTATTCAGTGCTGGGGTAGATACAATGTTATACTAATGATAAGTGGGGGAGCAGCATGGCTCAGTGGAAAGAGCGCGGGCTTTGGAGTCAGAGGTCAGGGGTTCAAATCCCGGCTTTGCCAATTGTCAGCTGTGTGACTTTGGGAAAGTCACTTAACTTCTCTGTGCCTGTTACCTCATCTGTAAAATGGGGATTAAGACTGTGAACCCCCTGTGGGACAACCTGATCACCTTGTAACCTCCCCAGTGCTTAGAACAGTGCTTTGCACATAGTAAGTGGCTAATAAATGCCATTATTATTATTATTATTATTTGGTAAGCACTTACTATGTGCCATGCACTGTACTAAACACTGCGGTAAATACAGTGTTATGCTAATAATGTGTGTTATTAAGTGCTCCCTATTTGCCAAGCACTTTACTAAACACTGGGGTAGATACAAGACAATACTGGCCCACATGGAGCTCAAAATCTCTCATCCTCATTTTACAGATGAGGAAACTGAGGCTCAGATAATTTATGACTTGCCCAAGATCAAGAACCCTACTGTTAGAGCTGAGATTCAAACTGGGTCTCCTGACTTGGTATAATGCTCTTTCCACTAGGCCATTCTGACTTTTTTCTTCTGCCTCCTAAGCCTCTTTTATAATCAAATGTTGTCATTTGATGCTAAATACTGGAAGAAGTTAAAAAACTGCTGTTGACATTGAAGATCTGGTCTCACAGTAAATAGAAAATTGCAGCTTTATCTAAAATGCAAAACTATGTTGATGCCACACACTGACTGTTCATTCTCCAAAGGTCAGTGTGTGGCTTTCTTGATTGTTTTCTACTTTTTTTGTACATTTTCTACTTTTTTTGTACAGCATGTGTCTGCTGCATGGCTGAATTTGGTGTTCTTCAGCTTTGTAATAATAATTATGGTGTTTAAGTGCTTACTATATGCCAAGTGCAGGGGCAGATACAAGATAATTAGGTCCCACATGGGCCTCACAGTCTAAAGGGGGAAGGAGAACAGGGATTTAATGTTCTTGTACAGATGAAACTGAACCATAGAGAAGTTAAGTGATTTGCTCAAGGACACATAGCAGACAAGTGGTCTAGTCAGGATTAGAACCCAGATCCTTCTGATGCCTATTTGCTCTGTCCAGTAGGTCACTCTGCTTTCATTCATTCATTGTCATATTTATTGAGTGCTTACTGTGTGCAGAGCACTGTACTAAGCGCTTGGGAAGTACAAATCCTGATTATGCCTCTTAGAAAAATGTGTGTGACCTCCAGAGTTTAAATGGGACCCAATGTCTTCAGTTTATTGCAGTTTTATAGCTTCTTGTTAATTCTGAAACGTAGTTCTTGTCTTTGTGTTCTTCACAAACACACCACCATCATTCTGTGACAGTTTCTGGTTGACTCTGTCAAGGATTTCATTGATGTTCATAACCTGTTGAATTGGAAGAGTTTCCCAAAATATCAGAATCCTATTTTATCACTGGCTTTCAGTTCTCTTGTTGTAACTGAGGATAGGTTAAACAAGACCAGACTTATTCCCCAACTCTGCTGCACTTCATTTGTTTTGGAAAAATGGGTCAAGTAAGACACCTTTAACTCTGACTCAAACCTCCATATCATCAGCCTGCTATATATGTTCCAAACCCAAGTTTTCTGGGCAGTCAGAATATCAAAAAGTGCCATCTAAACTCTCAAGAAAATTTTTTAAAAAATCAAGGTCCTGGAGAACAAAGAAACCCACTGGACACTTTGGGATAACCGAAACAGCAGCCCAAATGGGCTGAAGAAACCCTGGTTACCATTACCGATGTGAAAGATGATCAATTTATTTATATGCTATTTGTTCAATGTTTATTATGTGTCAAGCACTTTTCTAAGCATGGGGGAAGGTACAAGTTAAGTAGTTTGGCCACAGTCCCTGTCCTTACTGTGTGCAGAGTACTGCACGAAGCCCCGGGGAAAGTGCAGTTCTACAGTTCATAAGCAGGTTCCCTGCCCACTGGGAGCTTGGGGTCTAATAGGCAATTTTTCTCCGTGTGTTGGGGGTGGGGTGGTTATTCATCCAACATTATCAGGTAGGCTTAGTATGTTGATAAGCATCCAAACCTGTTTGTTATTTTGTGCTTGGACTTCAGAGACTGTAAGTGATGATCAATCAATGAATGGTATTGATTGATCACTTACTGTTTTCAGAGCACTGTACTAAGCACTTGGGAGAGTACAACATAAAAGTTGGCAGGCATGATCCCTGCTCTCTAGGAGAAAGGGAAAGGTAGAAGAGGGCAAAACAAATTCCTCATGATATTTTGCAGAAAAGAAAATATGATGTTAGTATTTATGATATAACTCTAAATAGCCCAAATTTTCTGTTCAAACTTTGTTAAAGTTTTTTAACTGATCTATCATGTGATTTTCAAAAATGAATGTAGGTGACACTAATTCTTTGTGATGCCACTTATTAGCCAATTGTTCTCATTGTAAATTTTGAAGCGTCATTTTGGTGCCCTTCAAAGCAAATATCTAATATGGAGAAGTGGCAATAAGACCATAAAAGGCAAGAATCCAATCATGGCCAAAAGCTTCTTTTGGAACACTAATGAATATTATCAGCATTTGAGAACTGTTGTTCTTCCAAAGGCAACAGAACTGGAATTCATCAGGAATGCCGGCATCATCAGCCATTCTCATAGACTGCAGTGGAACTTAAATACAAGAAGCCCACAACTTGCAGTGTTTTGAGTTGAGATTAAATGCCTTAACAATCTTTCTACCTTTTACATCTGTTTCAAGTTTGTAAAACATCAGTTACAACTTGACAACAAAATAAAAGGGGCTAGTGGGGCTATTGGAACCAGCTGGGGTTAGCATAAGACTTCCCTACTCAGCCCTGGGATTTGGATCCCAAGTATTCCATGTGCTTTGCCAAAGTGGTTAGGGCTTGGATGGGACTGAAAGGTCCCTTCTAAGGTAAGCACACAAACAAAGACCTTCACTGCTGGAGTGTTCTATTTGCAGCCCCTGGCAGCTTCAGCAGAAATGGCAAAGATGAGAAGTGGTTGTCATTCTTATTAGAGGAAGTAATTTTCAGAACAGAACTAGGGTCTGTTGATGGGTGAGTGCAGGACAGTTGGGCTCCTGCATGACCTCTTCCTTGTGTACACCACCAACAGAAGAGATCTGTGGAGGCCTAATGATCATAATAATAATCATGTTTATTAAGCGCTTACTCTGTGCTAAGTGATTGGGTAGAAATCAGATAATCAGTCGGACACATTCCCTGTCCCACATGGGGCTCATTGTCTGATGGAGGGAGTGCAAGTATTTTATCTGTATTTTACAAGCACAAAGAAGTTAAGTAGCACATGTGACCTAATGGAAAGAGGAAGGACCTGGAAGTCCGAGGACCTGAGTTCTAACCTTGGCTCAAACATCTGCCAGTTGTGACCTTGGGAAAGTCAATTAATTTCTGTGCCTCAGTTTCCTCTTTTGTAATTACAGGGATTCAATTCTTGTTCTCCCTCCTTCCTAAACTGTAAGCCCCACATAGGACAGGGACTGTGTCCAACCTATCTTGTATAATAATAATTATAATAATAATGGCATTTATTAAGTGCTTACTATGTGCAAAGCACTGTTCTAAGCACTGGGGAGGTTACAAAGTGATCAGGTTGTCCCAAGGGGGCTCACAGTCTTAATCCCCATTTTATAGATGAGGTACCTGAGGCCCAGAGAAGTTAAGTGACTAGCCCAAAGTCACACAGCTGACAAGTGGCGGATTCGGGATTTGAACCCATGACCTCTGACTCCAAAGCCCGTGCTCTTTCCATTGAGCCACACTGCTTCTCTATTCCAGGACTTAATACAGTGCTTGGCATGTAGTAATTGCTGAACAGATTTGTTATCATTTTTTGCTGAGGGACGGACAGACACACACACACACACACACACTAACGCACACACACAAATGGTAGAGAGAGAGTGTTCCATTTTGGGGGAACGGAAGAGAAAAGGCATGCTATGAAAAATGTTAAGCATGCAGGAAGCAGGCACATTCACTTCTCTAGGCACTGCAGCAACTATGAGGGCTAAAAAAAAAAGTACAGTTCTAATTAATGCATTAAAAGTAGAACTGTAGCTCTGCAGATTTGAAGATTTTTAAAATGCCATGGACAGTGATAAAAGGCTGGGTAAAATTCCTGGGTTTCTGGTGCTGTGCAGCAATTTTAATAGTTGCTGATGTGCACATACCCTGAACACTAAGTTTTTTTTCCAAGTATGATTTTATTTTTGTGCTCAAAAAGAGAAACATTCTGAATTGTGATATCTGAACATATTTTTCTCTTTTAGTCCTAATCCACATATATGATCTAAATGCCCTTTATCAAGTGGGATAGACTGGGTAAGATTTGGGTTTAGTACAGTGCTCTGCACATAGTAAGCGCTCAATAAATACGATTGAATGAATTTGGGTTTGTGTGAAGGTTTTTTTTTTCTCAGCATCAACTCACAAGAGCGGTAGGCTATATTGGTTCTTAGTGGCTCATCTTTGGTAGCGTTCTTATCTGACACAGATGTTCAGCCCCTGCCGCATTTGTATGTGAAGTAGAAAACACAGCCCTCTTTATAAATGTCCCTTTTCTGATGCCAGGAGGAGGGGAGTTTGAGTGTGCTCTGGGTGGACAGGAATCACAGTAAACACTTTGCATTTCCCCCCACAAATTGCAGTTACTATTTCAGACTAATCAGAAGGGAAAAAAAGAAAGTAAAGGGAAAAAGGACAGACTATTTTTAAGCCTTTCTTTATTCTTCTGGATTCTGCCATAATTGGAAAGGACAAAGGTCTCTTTCGACAGTGCTCTAAGCCCTTTTAGCACTGAGGCAATATCCAGTTAGTGGATTATAAAACTTACCCAGGAAGCTAGGGAATTGACTGTTACTTTACCATTTGTGAAACAAGAAATGTTTTTTTATTCTAGGATTACGGGAACATCTATCTGAATCATTAACTTAATTGAGTAGACCAAAGAAATTGCAGGAAAAGGTTTATACCCTGAGAACTAGAGCTTCAAACCTGGTGCTTCTCTGCTGCACTGATAGCCAAGATTTGCACTACCTTCATGCTAGTGCTATAGGTCAAGACAAAGTGTACATCTGGAAAAAAACTGACATGTAACTAAGTTCTTCCATCCTTATCAATCAGTAGTATTTATTGAGTGCCCACGGTGTGCAGAGACCTGCACTAAGTGCTTGGGAGAGTAGAAATTAATTGGTAGACATGGTCTATTCCCTTAAGGAATGTACAGTGATCCCACTGTTGGGTAGGGACCGTCTCTATATGTTGCCAACTTGTACTTCCCAAGCGCTTAGTACAGTGCTGTGCACACAGTAAGCACTTAATAAATGATTGATTGATTGAAAGAGACAGATAATAAAATAAATTACTGACTAGAGGAATTAATAAGAGTATGTAAAACATGTACATACGAGATATGGGAAGTTGGGTAGGGATTGTCTCTGTTTCTGAAATGTATTTTCCAAGCGCTTAGTACAGTGCTCTGCATACAGTAAGTGCTCAATAAATACGACTGAATGAATGAATGAATGAAAGTATTTGAGTGCTTAGGTGGAGTGGAAGTAATGGAGTGGCAATTTTGGGGAAAATGAAATGGGGAGATTGGAAATTAATTATTAATGATGGTATTTAAGTGCTTACCATGTGATAAACACTGTTCTAAGCACTGGGGTAGATACAAGGTAATCAGGGTGGACACAATCCCTGTCCCACAAGATGTTCACGTCTTAATCCCCATTTTACAAATGAGGAAACTGAGGCACAGAGGAGTTAAATGACTTGCTCAAGGTCACTCAGCAGACAGGTGTCAGGACTTAGAACCCAGATCCTTCTGTCTCCCAGGCCCATGCTCTATCCATAGGCCATGCTACATCTCACTGGAGAAGACTTCTGGGGTTTCAGAAGGGCTTTGAAGAAGGAGAAACTGTGGTCTGCCTGATGTGAAGAGGTAGAGAGTTCCAGGCAGGGCAGAAAGGAGTGAGAATCCTGTAGCAGCAAGGACAAGAATGAGGCTCAGTGACTAGGTTAGCTTTAAAAGCATGGAGTATGTGAATTATGTGAAATGGGAGAAGAGTGGCTAAGTAGTATAGAGCAGTGCTTAATACATGGTAAGTACTTAAATTGCATCATTAATGATTAATTTCTAGACTGGCCAGTTTTCTGATCTTATGCTGGGTATTCTAGCTTTCAGGTGACCTATCCTGTTCTGAAACAGAACCAAGAACTTAGGTTTATTTTCATATTTTTTATGCCTCATGTGGGACAGGGACTGAATCTGACCGAATTATCTCATGTCTTGGACTAAGCACTTAACCATTACCAGTATTAGTATTACCATTATTATTGCATGTACCTCTTTTTCTGGTATCTGGGAGTGTCCTTGGTGAATATCTTAGTGCTGCGTTTCCTTCACCACTGGAGACCATTTCTGTCACCATGGATAGCTGGTAGTCCATTCCTGCAAATAAATTATTTCAAATTAAAATTAATTGGGGCACTTGCCCTTTGTGGCCCTGTTAAAGACTCTTTGGAAATAGCGGGGTGCAGAAATGGGGAAACCATATTCTTCTCGTTTTTCCCTTGTACCTCACTTCTCCCTGGTCATACCCAACTCTTCTGTCTACTCGAACCCCCCCCCCCCCCCCCCCCCCCGCCCATGAAGTTCATGAATCACAGAGGGAGTTTGCATCAGAGAAGGTTTACAGCATGAGGGATGGGGGTCAGGATGAAGATAGAGCCAGAGGCCAAGATTGGTGTGGGACAGAGAGAAGGAATTTTTCTTGAAGGAAAGCAGAGACTGGGCAGTCATGTGGTTGAAGTTCATTTGGGTCTCCTAAGCAACTGTCAATTCTGTGTTCCCTTTAGCTCTTCAATTCTATGTTCCCTTTAGCTCTTTGAGCTGGGAATTGTGTTCCACTGAACATGCACAGAATATGTGACGGACACAGGCATTTAGGCCTAAGGTCACGTGCCCAGCCAATAAAAAAAATTATTCATACCTGAGAGTGTTGCCTAATAGGATTCATATAAGGAAATATTATTTATTCTCCTTCTTGTCTATCCCCAAACCTACAGTAGTATTGACAGGGATATCCTCTCAAACGCAGGTGTGTAAATCCCTGTATTAAGGAAATGCTTTGTGAGCAGCATAACTCCCATTAACGTTAATGGAATCTATTTCTCCCATGGTGCAGGCTCTCCACTTTCATTAATGCTAATTGGGGCTGTTCCCTCCACGATGTGACAGTGAAACTCCTGTTAATTCACATAAGGTTTGTTCTTTTAATGCTGATAAGGAGTTATGCACCCACTTTGAGAAAGAGAAGTAACTTTATTAATTGGAAATGTTTTTTTTTCAAAAAAGACTGGCATTGGCGGGGGAAAAATATTTTGATCTCTTCCACCTCATCTCAGAGAATCAATCCCAAATGGAATTTGCATCATTCAAAGTAGAGGTTTCATCTCTCAGGACAAGGGTTCGAGCAAGGCGATAGAGAGAAATAAATGTCCTTTTGCACCCAGTGTGACACTGGCCATTTTCACTGAGCATCTGGACCAAATCCTGAAAATACCCACTCTTGTCCCAAGAATGATTTCATAACTCAAATTTGAAAGGTGTTAGCATGTTCTTCTCCCATAATTAGTGACTTTAGGAGGAACCAGGTTAACTGTAAAGTGGCTTAACCTGGTGAATCTCTAAGGCTTGGGAAGTGATACAGGTTAAACGATTCCTGATGGAATTGGAAGCATTAAAATACAGGTTATTGCAAGCTATTCATTGTTGAAAATATTTCAGTGCCTAGGGCATACGTCCACATTTTAAGAAGGAAATGGAATCACTAGGGTTCTTAGATAAGGCCTAAGAAAGCAACTTTGTCCTGAACTGCATAAATTAGACGTTTTACTGCAAAAGATTCAAAACATCCTTTGACTCAAGTTGACCGATTGTGTGTGTTTGACATAGATGTTAATAGTGTCATGCACAAAACTGTATGAGAAAGTGGAGAATAACTTTGCATGGAATGTCACTTTGGTCATTCCAAAACCCACTTCCAGATAAATGCAAGCCTAAATATTGTACATAGCACAGTAGTAGTAGTAAAAGTATTTATTAAGTATTTACTGCCTGCAGAGCATTGTACTAAGCACAGATGGGTAAGGAAAGAAATCTGTAGGAGAATAAATATCTCTACCATGTTTTCTGAATTTCACTGCTGGTTAGGATACCACATGTAAGAGCCCTTAGCGTTTATTGTAAGTTATTATTATTATGGCATTTAATACCTTACTATAGAGAAGCAGCATGGCTCAGTGCAAAGAGCTTGGGCTTGGGAGTCAGACATCATCTGTTTGAATCCTGGCTCTGCCACTTGCCTGCTGTGTGACCTTGGGTAAGTCACTTAACTTCTCTGTGCCTCAGTGACCTCATCTGTAAAATGGGGTTGAAGACTGTAAGCCCCACATGGGACAACCTGATTACCTTGTATCTATCCCAGCGTTTAGAACAGTGCCTGGCACATAGTAAGGCTTAACAAATATCAACATTATTATTATTATTATTATTATTATTATTGTTATTATTATTATTGTTATTATTATTATGGGTCAAGCACTGTTCTAAGTGCTTAGATAAGTACAAGTTAATCAGAACAGACACAACCTCCATCCCACATGGTACTCACAGTCTATGTAAGAGGGAGAACAGGCATTAAATCCCCATTTTTCAGTAGAGGAAACTGAGGCACAGCAAACTTAAACAATTTGCCCAAGGTCACACAGCAAGCAAGTGGCAGGGCCAGGACTAGAACCCAGGTCCTCTGACTCCCAGGCTGGTGCTTCTTTCCATTGTCAGCAGTATCTCAAGAGGAAATCTCCTGCCTTTTCTCAAAATCCACCCCCACGCTTGTGCATCCGACCCCATCGCTTCACACCTTATTAAAGCACTTGCCCTCCCTTCTTCCCTCTGTGACTGCCATCTTCAATGGCTCTTCAAATGGTTTTTTTCCCCACTGCTTTCAAACATGATCATGTCTCCCCATCCTTAAAAACCCTCCCTTGACCCCATGGCTCACTTCCAATTATCACTCTTTCTCCATCCTCATTCCTGTCAAAACTCCTTGAACAAGTTGTCTACACCCACTGCCTCATGTTCCTCCTCCAGTCTGGCTTCCATCCCTTTTACTCCACAAACTGCCCTCTCAGCGATCACCAACAATCTCCTCCTTGCCAAGTCCAATGGTCTCTACTCTAACCTAATCCTCTTTGAACACTCAGCTGCCTTCAACACCGTTGACCACCCCTGCTCCTGGAAACATTATCCAACCTTGGCTTCACTGACAATGTCCTCTCCTGGTTCTTCTGCTATCTCTATGATCGCTGACTCTCAATCTCTTTCACTGGCTCCACCTCTGCCTCCCCATCTCTAACTGTGGGAGTCCCTCAAGATTCAGTTCTGGATCCCCTTCTATTCTCCATCTACACCCACTCCCTTTTAGAACTCATTTGTTTCCATGGCTTCAACTACCACCTCTATGTGGAAGATTCCCAAATCTACATCTCTAGCCCTGCTCTCTCTAACTCTCTGCCATCTCATATTTCCTCCAGCCTTCAAGATATCTCTATTTGGAAGCCCCACCAACACCTCAAACTTAACATGTTCAAAACATAACTCCTTATATTCCCACTGTAACCCTTTCCTCCCCTTGACTTTCCCATAACTGAAGACAACACCACCACCCTTTCTGTGTACAAGCCCATAACCTAGACATTTTCCCCGAGTCTTCTTTCCCATTCAACCCATATATTCAATTTATCACTAAATCTTGTTGTTTCAACCTTCACAACATTGCTTAAATCCACCCTTTCAGCTCCACCCAAATTATCATATTTATCCAAGCACTTATCCTATGCTGCCTTGATTACAGTATCCACCTCCTTGCTGACCTCACTCCCACCTGTCTCTCTCCACTCAAGTCTGTACTTCACTCTCCTGCACAGATTATTTTCCTACAAAACCATTCAGGCCACGTTTCCCCACTCCTCAAGAGCCTCCAGGGGTTGCCCATCCTCCTCTGCATCAAACAGAAATGCTTTACCATTAGCTTTAAAAAACTCAGTCACCTTGCCCTATGCTACCTCATCTCCCTACTCTCCTACTACAACCCAGCCCACCCACTTAACTCCTCTAATGCCAACCTACTTACTGTAACTTCATCTCATCCATCTCACAGCTGACCTCTAGCCCACAATCCTGCCTCAGACCTGGAACGACCTCCCTCTTCATATCTGACAGACAATTACTCTCCCCATGTTCAAAACCTTATGGAAGGCACATCTCTTCCAAGAGTCCTTCCCTGAAATAGCCCTCATTTCCTCTTCTCCCTATCTCCTCTGCATCTTCCTTGCCCTTGGATTTGCTCCGTCTATTTACCATTCCCTCAGCCCCACAGCACTTATGTACATATCTGTAATTTATTTAGTAGTTTCTCTAACTAGACTGTAAACTCACTGTGGTCAGGGAATGTGTCTACCTACTCTATCTTGTATTCTCTGAAACCCTTAGTCTAGTGCTCTGCACAGAAAAAGCTGTCAATACGTAAAATTGATTACCATTAGGCCACACTGCTCCTCTAAATGAGGCTCGGAACCAATTTACCCTTATTGAAATCCAGAAAAAAGAAGGGTTAATGAAAGAAACCCCAAGGTGCTTGCTCCTAGGAATTGTATTCCAGCAAAGAAGTGGGGAGCTATCAGCTGTGATTTTCCCTCCGCTGCTGAGTTTCATAATGTGTCAGCACCAGCTACACTAGGTTAGAGAGTGCTCATAAGTCAAACCTCATGTTTTCCTTGATACTAGTCATACTTTTTCACTCTTATTCATTGCTTTTCTACTTCAGAGCACTTCTTCACACACCAGCTCATTAATGTGGGTGATCCTGAGCTAGAAGAAAATTCCTACCTTGAAATGAATACAAGAACAATATTTGAATGGGGGCAAAGAATCTATAATGTCCTATTCCCAAGTAAATTTCTAACTTGAATAAATAACCCTGCTCTGCAGGACTATTGGCCACTTAGACAAAGAGTATTGAAAACATTTCTGCACAGAGTGCTCAATAAATACTATTGATTGAGCTTATCTCTTATAAGCCTATCAAAGTAGATTAATTGATGGGAGGGAAAGCTGAGGCACAATAGTCCAAGGGAGTCGGTAAAGATTGATTAGAATAGTTGAATAGAGAAAGGTTTCTTTAACCATTTTCACCCCTGTTCTGCATCATTCTGCCTGTCTTGCTTTTAATGCAATCCTGACGTACTGAGGACAACAAGCTGCCAAATACCTCCCATCCTTTCAGAAATAAGATGTCCCAGAAGTCCCAAGGAAGCATAACAAATGCAATGCTTCCTTCTCCATTTAGTGGAGAAGGTGTCGTCTATTTTGTAATTATAGGAGTTAGGGATAAAGGATTTTTCTTTCTCCCTATATTTCTCAGGTAGTTGCTATATCGTCTGTATTTGTCCATATGAACGATCTGGCTAAAGAACAGTGATAATTTCCAAATCAATTACCTGTTTTTAAAAACTCTGTCAACTCATATCACTTCCATTCTCCAAAGCAGACTGCAACATGGGGCTTTAAGTTGTGGAAGTAGATTAATGAAAGGGCCACCTCATTAATAAATAAATGTTTATTGAGCACCTGCTGTGCAGAGAACTGAGGTAAGCACTTGGGAGAGTATTATAATAGAAGTAGGCATGATCTCTGCTGGCAAGGAGTTCACCATCTAATGCGGGAGACTGACACTAAAATCCATTACAGGTAGAGGAAGTAAAAGTGTATGACATGTACATACATTTTGCAGGGGCTTGTGACTACCTAAAAGCTTAGGTAGCATGGAAGTACTGTTGGAAGGATATTTAGGGGGATTGGAAATTAATTGGGTGAGTAAAAAATTCCATTGCATTTAAAGAACATCTACCATGTGCAGAACGCTGTATTTGGTGCTTTAGAGCATACCGTAAAAGTAGAAGACTCAGTCCCTGCCCTTGAAGAGCCCACCATCTAATGTAGGGCCTTTCTCTCAAATGGGCACAATATTTGTGGCACTCTGCAAGTAATTTGGACTAAATCTGGCAAAGCATGAAAAACTTCCTCCCTACACCTTTCTTACTTTCTCTACTCTTTCATTAGTAGAGTTAAGAATCACCAAGTGCCCCTGTCTCCTACTGTATTCAGTGATGGTGCCTGCTGCACTCATCCTGGGTATATAGCACATCCTGAAAATTGTCCTGGACTTGAGGTATGCTATAGTGTAGGAGTGGATGGACAAGCTATAAGTAGAGTTTAACAGCTGGTTTCTAAAGCACCTGTCTAGCCCTCCATATTTGGGTTCTTCCTGTGACTGAATTTGGTGAGCTTCACAGCTGCACAGATCATTTCCAGATGTTGAAACCCTTGGTTGTGATGGTGTTTGTCTTTAAAAAAAAAAAAAAACCCACAGAATTTCAAGGAAATTGGGGCTTTGCTTGAGCCTTACATTTCAGAAGGATTTGTTTTTGTGCCATTCTAAAATTACTTAATCTTCTACCTTGACTTTATTCATTAGCAGTATCAGCTTCATATTTTCCTGACCCTTGCTTCTAACTGATTATGCTTTCCTGAATTTGGAGGCTGCAGGGAAAAACAAATTTTATGAAACCATAGCAAAAGATGAGCCAAAAATATATATTTTATATTATTTATCCCCCTATTTTCCTTTATTTCCATCCATGATCCTGCTTAATAAATCATATTTATTGAGCACCTATGTGCAGAGCACTATACTACACACTTGGGAGAGTACAATATTACAGAGTTGGTAGACATGTTCCCTCCCCACAGTGAACTTACAGTCTAGAGGGGGAGTCAGACATTAACATAAATGAAGTTATGGATATGTGTATAAGTGCTATGGGGTGGAGCAAGGGGTGAATAAAGAGTGCAAATCCTTGTGTAACGGGAATGGGAGAGGGAGAAGAGGAAATGAGAGTTTGCTAGGGGAAGGTCTCTGGAGGAGATGTGCCCTCAATAAGGTTTTGAAGGTGGGGAGAGTATTGTCTATTGGATATGGAGAGGGAGGGCATTTTAGGCCAAAGGCAGGATTTGGACGAAAGGTCAGTGATAAGATAGATGAGAGCAAGGTACATTGAGTAGGTTGGCATTGGAGGAGTGAAGTGTGTGGGCTAGGATGTAGTAGGAGAGTAGCGAGATGAGATAGAAAGGGACAAGGTGCTTGAAAGCCAATGGTAAGAAATTTCTGTTTGCAGAAGTGGATGGGCAACCACTGGAAGTTCTTGAGGAATGGAGAAACATGGCTTGAATGTTTTTGTAGAAAAATTGTCTGGACAGGAGAGTGAAGTAAGGACCTGAATGGGAGAGACAGGAGGGAGGGAGGTAAGCAAGGAGGATGATGCAGTAAACCAAGGCAGGATATAAGTGCTTGGATTAAGATGGTAGCAGTTTGGAGAGGAAAGGGCAAATTTTATTGATGTTGTGAAAGTTGAACCGACAGGATTTGCTGACGTATTGAATATGTGGTTTGAATGAGAGAGATGAATTGAGGATCATTCCAAGGTTACGGTTTGTGAGACAAGGAAGATGGTGATGCTGTCTACAGTGATGGAATAGTTGGAGAGGACAGGGTTTGGGTGGGAATATGAGGAATTTTGTTTTGGACATGGAATTTTTAAGCATACAAATTTAGATAAGTGTTCATACTATAGGACATTGATTCTATCATTTTAATAGTAATTACATTTTTAAAAATTGCAAATCTTTTATTTAAAATAATCATAGGGTGGTACAGTGGTTCTTGAGGGAAGTCAGATACATAGTTTCAAAGCAAGTGTGTTTGCCTACTACTGCCTACAAAGCACACTTGGAATTTGTGGTTTTGTGTTTAATTATGGAAAGGTTTTTTTACATCCTATATTTCTTTGATTCCAAGACTTCTAGTTTCAAGTGAGAATTTGTAAAAATGATTTTACAGACTTAGATTTGGGCACTTGCACTGGAGATGTTTAATCAACCCAAGAAAGTGAAGTCAGGTATTATATGGCCTCACAGACGTGGAGTGAGTCAATTGGTCTTATTTATTAAGCACCTATTCTGTGCAGAGCATTGTACTAAATGTGGTGGACAATACAATAGAGTTAGTAGACCTGATTCCTCCACTCAAGGAATTTCAGACTGGGGGACATAGGCACTAAAATAAATTATAAATAAGAAGCAATAGAGCCTTATGTGCTAATAATAATGATGGTATTTGTTAAGCCCTTCTTATGTGCCAAGCACTGCTCCAAGTGCTGACGTACATAAAAGAGAAGCAGCGTGGCCTAGTGGAAAGAGCATGGGCTTGGGAGTCAGAGGTCATTGGTTCTAATCCCAGCTCTGCTACTTATCAAGTAACAGAGCAAGTCACTTGACTTCTCTGTGCCTCAGTTACCTCATCTGTAAAATTGGGATTAAGATTGTGAGCCCCACCTGGGACAACCTGATTTCCTTTTATCTCCCCCAGTGCTTAGAACAGTGCTTGGTACATAGTAAGTACTTAACAAATACCATCATCATTATTATTATCATACAAGGCAATCAGGTTGTCCCATGTGGGACTCACAGTCTTAGTCCCCATTTTATAGATGAGGTAACTGAGGCACAGAGAAGTTAAGTGGCTTGCCTAAGGTTATACAGCAGACAAGTGGCAGGGGGGGCTTAGAACTCACATCATCTGATTCCCAAGCCCGTGTTTTTTCCACTAAGCCACATGCTTCTCTATGGGATACTACCAGGATAGTGCAGATAAGAGAAGCAGTGTGGCTCAGTGGAAAGAGCATGAGCTTGGGAGTCAGAAGTCATGGGTTCTAATCCTGGCTCTGCCACTTTGTCAGCTCTATGACTTTGGACAAGTCATTTAACTTCTCTGGGCCTCAGTTACCTCATCTGTAAAATGGGGATTGAAACTGTGAGCCCCACTCTTAGAATAGTGCTTCACACATAGTAAGTGCTTAACAAATGCCATCATTGTTGTTATTATTATATTTCAGCAGTCACCTGAAAATGAGCCAACTCTTAATGGGAAAACACAAGGCTTGATTTTTCTCCTCTGCTCTCCTTCATTCCATTTCCCTTATATCCCTGATTGTCACTTTTTCAGGATTCTCCTCTGCCTCCCACCCTTCAACTGTGAGAACCCTTTAAGGTTATGTTTTGGGTCCCCTTCTAGACTCCAATTACACATATTCCCTTGGAGAATTAATTTTGCTCCATGGCTTCAACTACCGTCCTTATGTGGTTGGTACCCAAATCTACCTCTCCAGCCGTGACCTCTCTCCTGCTCTGACGTCATCTCTACTTGGATGTCCCACCAACGCCTCAAAGTTGTCCAAAATAGAACTCCTCATCATCCTACCCAAACTGACCTCCTTCTTTCCTTCTCATCACTGTAGACCTCCTCCCTGACTCACAAGCCCATAATCTTGGCATTATCCTTGACTCATCTCTCTCATTCAATCAGTCACCAAGTCCTGTTGACTCTTTCACATCTTAAGAATCCACTCTTTCCTTTCCATGCTAATTGCTACTATACTGATCCAAGCACTTATAGCCTTCCTTGACTACTACATCAGTTTCCTCCCTGATTTCCTCGCTTCCTGGCTTTCCTAACTTACTTCAGTGATTTCCTATTCCAATTCAGTCCACAAAGTTTTCTTCTCCAGTGCCAACCTACTCACTGTACCTCGATCTTGTCTATCTTGCCAGTAACCTGTGAGCCCGCTGTTGGGTAGGAACTGTCTCTATATGTTGCCAACTTGTACTTCCCAAGCGCTTAGTACAGTGCTCTGCATACAGTAAGTGCTCAATAAATACGATTGAATGAATGAATGGATAACCTCTTGCCCATGTCCTCCCTCTGGCTTTGAACTCTCTCCCCTTTCGTATCTGATGGGCAACCACTCGCCCCACTGTCAAAGCTTTATGAAAATCACATCTCCTTTAACTAAGTCTTCATCTTCCCTACTCCCTCTCCCTTCCGCATCACTTATGCAACTGGATCTGTACCCTTTAAGCACTTAACATTCATCTCACCCTCAGCTCCAGAGCACTAATGTACATATCAAGATTGTGAGCTCCTGGTGGCAGGGAGCATGTCTACCAATTCTGCTGCATTGTACTCCCCCAGTACTTATCACAGTGCTCTGCACATAGCATTCAATAAATGCCATTGGTTGATTGATTGAAATAATTATTTATCTCATTCTTTTCCCTAAATGATAAAGTGGCCCTTATTTTTTATTTAGACGTATTTTGCCTTTGTCTATGGAGCACTTGTTTTGGATAAAGAAATAATTCTGTAGGAGGGTCTGACCCTCGAAATAATGCAGAGCAAAAGGTTACTTAAAAACAAGCATATCCTGACCCATGCTACAAGCATAGAACCATCATAATTTGAATGAAACTAATGTCTTAGCTTAAAAGGCTGATGTTAAGGCAAAAATAGATGAAGTTGTCAACCAGTGCAATTTCAAAATACTTGTATTGTCTTGTACTAACCCTTTCTTTTAATAATAAATTCTACTTTTCAGCGACCAATTTAGAGTCAGTTGTTATATTGCTTGAAGTCTGCTGTGGTATGTTGTCTATTTTAAGCAACAAAAATATTGACACTAAAAAATACATTAGAGGTTTAGCATTGAGATTGTATCTGAAGTAATACCATTGTTTTTGAATAATAATAATGATGATGGCATTTGTTAAGCTCTTACTATGTGAGAAGCACTGTTCTAAGCTCTGGGGGGATACCTCTGACTCCCAAGCCCAGGCTCTTTCCACTGAGCCATGCTGCTTCTCAACTTTGTATTCTCTTAGGCTTCCTCAGTTCCTTTGCCAGAGGATTAAAATATTTGTTGTTCTTTCTCAAAGTCTCTATGTGCACCTTAAGCAAAGATCTGCATCTCTTGGGGATAGTAGGGGAGCAGCAGTGTTCTAAAGTCAATATTTGCCTCAAAACTTAAAAAGGACTTGTTCAAAGTTGTGGTATTACATTGGCTATTGAATTTTTCTAGTAGATAGTGGCCAAAAAAGAACTAATGAAGACTTTACCAAATGTAGTAAAATTAGACTCTGCTGGAATTAAGCTGGGGCCTAACAGATTTTCAGTTTACTCCAAAAGGTGGAAATCTAGAAAGTTAAAAGTGCCGAGATACTGTCAGGAACAGCAGATCCTGGAATCTCCCTTCTACTCCACACCTCCCATTCTCTTGTCCCTGTTCTCCACAGGATAGTCACCAGCTCCTCCAGCTCCCATGCCTAGGCCAGGGAGGAATCTGGGGATGAGGAGCACTTTGGCCCCCTGCCCTTCCCAGAGAAAACATCTGGAAGCATAGAAAGCTAATGTTTTACTTTAGCTGCCTCAGAACCCATGTGGAAATTGCCAGGTGAGAGAGTTCAGGCTGAAGTGATAGGACTTCGGGTTTCGAATTTCAAATTGAGTGCCACAAAATTTCCACTACCAAATTTTCATGGACCTTTTTGAAAGGGTAAAAAAAAAATTGCTGTTCTCATGAGGACTGATCCTAGATACATTGGGTGTTAGGGTTGGGGATGAACCCATGATAAAATACTAGAATGACAAATTCAGCCAAAAACAGAAGCAAATAAGGGGAACAGAGCCAGTGTTCAGGCTTCTACAGCTCCAGAAGGCCAGACAGAGCCCACTAGATTCAGCCTTCCTGACATTTGAAGCATCAGGAAGATGCACTGTGCCCTTCTGGTTCAGGCCAGCAGGACCCCTCTCCCCAGGGAGTAGCAGGGGGCATAAGGAGAAGCAGGGAAATGACTTCTCCCTGTGACAGGCTTCCAATAGAGGAAGAGTGGCTGAGGTGGCATGGTGTGTTTAGAGTCTTCTGTCCACTTGTGGTGTTTTGTGTTTGTAACTGATGATAACAGTAATGGCACTTAAGAGCTTACTACATGCTAAGCACTGTCCTAGGTGCTAGGGGATATACAAGATAATCAGGTCCAATGCAGTTCCTGTCCCGGATGGGTCTCCCAATTCTAAGAACCACCTTTCCTTCCCCTACCCAGTCAGGTTTGCTCCTCACACACCTCTCCTCTTAGCTCTGATGGTCTCTGAGTCCAAGTGGTTTTGCCAACAATTAGACTTCCCCTGCACTGTGGCACAGTTTATCCTAGTAGCCCCAGATGGTTTGAGTTTGTTTTATGATGTTTTAGCTGGAGAGTTCAAGCAGGGTCCAAAAGCTGACCCATCTCAGGGAAAGAGAGGGGAGTGGGCTGAGCTTGGGCTGCACAGGGTACTTCTGTACCAAAAGAGTTACCTGTGTTATTCCTCAAAAAAAGTCCTTTCTAAAGCAAAGGGGAAGTTATCCTATGGGGCAAAAAAAGCTTTCAAGTTACTCAATTATAATTTAACCAAACTACTAACAACTCAGCTGACGTGAAAAAAGAGAAGGGTAAGTTCTTCAGTGGAACTATTAGTGACTAGGAGACCTGGGGATTTGAGGCTCATTAATGACATAAAACCAGGCTGTGGGACCTACCAAAATCTGTTCAAATTTTTTATCCCTTTTTTTCCTAATGGGAGGATGTGGCTATTATGGCAGAGCATTCACTTAGCATATCCCATGAAAGGAACTCAAACTCTAACAAGTATTGCTTTATTGCATTCTGATTCAAAGTGTTATTTGTAGCATTGTTCAAACCTTATATTTGTAGTGTGAATTCATACTCTTCTAGCCCAACAAATGTAAAAAAGTCTTCAACTTAAGATTTGTCTATATGTTAGGGTGTGACTTACCCAGAAATCACTGAGAGAATCCGTGGCCCCCATAATAAGCAACACTTTAGGAATATGGATTTACTTAATTGACTGAGGGAGGAGGGATGGGGAAGCAGTGTGCTAGAACTCTTTTTTGGTCGACTTCCGAAAAAAGCTGGGTAAGAGAGAATCTCCCTGGTTTCCAATCCATTTTTATTTAGAGAGGAATCATTCCAGAATCGTAAGAGACCCTGACTGTTCTAATTTCAAGGCTGTCTTTCCATCCCAGAATCCTAGTTAGAAGTAACCTTGAAGTCATATGCCCCAGCCCTCTGACTCCAGCAGGTGTAGGCTAAAACCATCCAAGAGATAATCAATCAATAGTATTTACTGAGCACTCACTGTGTGTAGAACATTGTATTGAGTGCTTGGGAGAGTACAATACACTGGAGTTGGTAGACAGTTTCCCTAACAAGGAGCTTACATACTGTCTAGAGGAGGAATTGAGCCTTTTGTAAGGATCTTTATAAGCTCCCTTGGAAAGTGGGTATAAGTGTTGAATTACCCCAAGCATCAGGAATCCCTACCCTCAATTCTTTTTTGCTGTTTAACCCCATTTTTCTAGTTGGACCCTTTAAGAGGAAATCAGTGGCTTGACTGATGGGTGGCTCTCCAGCTTCTATAGGACCAGGGAGAAGATTCCATAACTTCCCATACTTTGGTTTCACAGCTTTCCTGGTCAATACTACTGCCTGCACCTGCTGCCATCTCAGCAAATTTCTGAGTTGACTCCTCTGTAGGGATGGAAAAAAAAAGAAAAAAAACTAGTCACTGTTTCCTAAGGAATCACTTTTACTGCATGTGAAGTTTTTTAGGAAGTCGCTTTCTCCTCTCCAGACTAAATCATCTCTATTGCTTTTAAACTCTTCTCATCAGGCCAGTTTTCCAAATCTGCCATCATTTTCCTTGCAACATAGCAAAAGGTTTTGGTTTTGAATTTTATTGTAATTTTTCTTAACAGAGTCGAAAACATGCAAGCAAAGTGCGGTTGTATTACATGCTTCACCCCACAGATGGTGGCTGTCCGGCCAAAAAGCTTCGATCAGAAAATGTGAGTATACTAAAGAATTTTTCCCTCAATGGTCCTTTCAGCAATTTTTTCTTATTGTGACCCTCTTCCAAGCTGTTTCATTCTCATCATAGCTACGAAGACTCTTATACTGGAAGTTAATGATTAAATAATTAAAATGCTAAACATATAGAAACAATTCTCCATAAGTAATACATATAAACAAAAGTAATACCTTCATTTTTTGTTCTTGATTCTAACTTTGGCACTACAGCATCTTGGAGACAAAGTCTCAAATACACACTAATTTATGACCTACAAGGAGTGGTCAATTGGCAGTCATAATAATAATAATAACAATAATAAGTGAAGTGACTTGCCCAAAATCACACAGCTGAGAGTTGGTGAAGCCGGGATTTGAATCCATGACCTCTGACTCCAAAGCCCGGGCTCTTTCCAGTGAGCCACACTGCTTCTCTATGAAATGGTCAGGCACAAATGTTCAACATAGGTGGAGGCTAAGAACTAGTATGCTTTGCAAACCTGTCATTCTCTCCTTCTGTATATTGGTGGCAGACTGGAAACAAGGAAACTCACCTTAGGATCTGTATACTAACTCAAGAAAGCATTTTCAAATATGACCTGGACACAATCCGCAAGATTTAGTGGCAGAATTTAAGATGGCTAATAATTTAGTTGTGACTTGCCATCATAAAAATTTGGTTCAGCACTGAAACGTCTTGGTTTTCAGTTAATAATTAGAGTATGTAACCTTGTTATTCAGTGCCTTATGGTCTTTGGGCACCTCTTTTTCCAGGCTCAGTTGCTTCTCCTAATACTGAAATAGACAAAGGGACATTTAGAGCAGGGGAAGGCCTCAGCATTGCAATTTCTCCCAAGGCATTTCTTTTCCATTGTTCATTAAGTTGAATTGCATTCTTGTTTCCATCAAAGGAAATGCCTGTTCCTGTATTTAGTTCATCTGCTTGGATTTTATGAATCTCATAGTGGTTCCTTCCAGTTCAGCAAACTGTGAAAGTGACTCTCTGTGGCATTGTGGAGTCTCGTGATTCTCTATCTTCATTTTGTCCATATCTTCAATGGAAAGACTCACCTCCTTTTGAGATCCCTATTTTAACAAACCAACAGTTTTCTGAGGTCAGGAATATTTCCTAATCCAAACTCTGAGGCCTTCTCCAATTAAGCCCTCATTTCCCCTATTTCTTCTCTTATGCATTACACTTGGATTTGTATCCTTTAAGCACTTCATATTCACCCCACCCTCAACCCCGCAGCACTTACACATCTGTAATTTATTTTAATGCCAGTCTCCCCCTCTAGACAAGTCCTTTTTGGGCAGGGAACATGTCTATTAATCTGTTATATTGTACTCTCCCAAGGGCTTAGTACAATGCTCAGCACACAGAAAACTCAGTAAATGAAATTGATATGATTGATTTTATCCACCCCTTTTCTCATCATCATGGCTACTGTAGCTGTCCATATCCCCTTCCTTAATTTCAGTCAGTATAGACAGTGCAATACTTATGCGTCTTTCCTATTCAATTTTCATGTAAAGTTTGGCTAAGTCATAGGATTTATGTTTTTTTTACTGACTCTCACATGCCCTCTTTTATTCCATTTTCGGGGCTCTCCTGGTTTTATGTTTTTCACTCACTCTTCCTAAGATACCTTTGGCTATATATATCTCATCCCACAAATCCTCAAGTCTAATTTTCATCTGAATCCACAATTTTTCTTACAATTGAATTTCTTAGTCATCCTAAATCCTCTTTTTCTGGAATCCATTTATCTTTATCTTCACATTTGCTTTCATGAAATGGTCTGAGTTGATCTCACTGCTCTTTTTGCCCTTGTCCTACAAACCACAGTGAACCTCTACTCTTGTGAACTGTGTAATAAATCATGTTCCCTGTATTTCTATTATGGCAAACCACATGACTATTCTGTTCCTCATTTTTAACCTCTGTATATCCTTCTCCCTCAAGATATTATTCTTTCAGGGTAGAATAGTGCCCTGCTCTTCCCAAATCCCAAGCCATGGCTATTACATACTGCTTTGATATTCCTTGAGGATTTTGCCTTGTTACCAGCAGTAGGAGATGAAACATTTGAATTGAAATCTGGGATACAATTATTTCTTCATGTGACCTGGTTTGGTTCCTGCAGGGATGATCTAATGATGAATGACTCCTAGACAAATAGCAGAGGCCCTTGCAGAAAACATAAAGAATGGGGATAATAAAGCAATTTAGTGCTATTCATTTGCAGTAAGACATTTTCAGTGGAGCAACAAGAAAGTCTAAGTAGCTCAGAACTAATGTTCCTTAAGACACAGTGAAAAGATGGGGAATATATTTTCTTATTCATTATTATTTTACACATTTTTAGGCTCTTCCTATGAACACAGTTGAATGACCTGAACTTTCACATCATGGTGAAGTTTTGCATCGTTATAGAAATTTTCCATTGGAATTCACACCCTGAAACTTAAGTCAGTGTCTCAGCACAGCTATCATACATGGTGATGGCCCAGTCTGCCTGTCATGAACTATTTTGGATCTACAGACATTTAAGGGTAAAACTTCCTGGCCTTGGTTGACCCTGGAAGGTGCAGTGGGGCTGCAGTTTGTCCCTAAAAATTCCTGGCCTTTGTTGTCCCTGGAAGGTGCAATGGGGCTGCAGTTTGTTCCCTCTGTGAACCTAAAGTTTATTCTGGCCTAATCCAGCCTGATTGATTTGTGGCTTTAGGGTGTTTTTTATGTATTTAAGAGCAAACTCGGTGTCAAGAGCTGTTCTAAGTGCTGGGGTAGATGACAGGTGAATCAGGTTGGACCTAATCCTTGTCCAAAATTTGGCTCACAGTAGTAATCCCCATTTTACAGATAAAGTAACTGAGCCACAGAGAGGTTAGGTAACTTGCCCATGGTCACATGGCAAATAGGTGGTAGAGCCTAGATTAGAACCTAGATTCCCCTCTGCCCCCACCACCCACACATCAGGTCCACTAAGCCATGGTTTATCCAATACCCCGGCATTCATGTGAAATTCTTTCAAACTGAGATTGCTAGTTTTTCCCCTTCATTTGGTTCTGGATGGACAATGATCCAGTTCATTTAGGTTAATTCCATACCAACTAGGTAATTCAGGCCAAACAACCCACTCTGGGACCTGCATCAGCTAGATGTGCCGGTACAAAAAAATGAAATTTGCCAGCTCTGTCTTTTAGTGTGCGTGATGTCAATGTGTCTGTTTTTCCATTAAAAAATATGATAAAGTAGGCTCTATATAGGACTCTACCTTTTTCTTAAGTGAGACTTTAAATTCTGAGTTGTTTAATCCCAGGGCCATGTGAGATAAGCCCATGGTTGTGTGCCTTGTGAATACTAGCAGGGGAAGGTTCGAGTAATGCTGCAGCTGTTCAGGGAGGTAAGCGGCCATCATTCCACCTCTAAGCCCCTACTAGAAACACTGAAGCTGAAGTCACGGTCTAGTTAGTCAGTCTATCATATTTGAATGGTTACTGTGTGCAGAGCACTGTATTAAGTGCTTGGGAAAATACAATATAACAGACACATTTCCTGTCCACAAGGAGCTTACATTCTAGAGGGGGAGACAGATATGAATAAATAAAATTACAGATATGGACATGAGTGCTGTGGGTTGGGGGAAAAAGATAAAGGGAGCAAGTCAGGGTGATGTGGACCCAAGCACTTAGAACAGTGCTCCAGGACTTAGAACAGTGCTTGGCATATAGTAAGCACTTAACAAATACCAACATTATTATTATGTGGAAGTGAGTGGGAGAACAAGAAAGGAGGACTTAGTCATTGAAAGGGAATGGCTTTGTCTGGGCCCCTCTCTCCCTCTCCCTTTTTGTTCCTGTTTCCTAACCCCACTTCAATCCCAGGGTTCCTGGGATTTGCCTCACTGGACTCCACTCAGGTCAGTAGTCACAGGTCGGGGTGGAAAGGGCAGGGACCCCAGCCATTAGGACGATGTGGTCAATGATGCATATCCTCGAGCTAAGGAGGAAGGCACATCCAAGGAAGGTCCAGAGTTGCACTTGACTTTGCTCCCTGAGCCGGTCCTAAGCAGTCTTCCATTGAATCAAGCTCAATTGCAACCCAGGGCACCATTACCAGTCTCTGTTTTGTGGGATTGAAAATGAGATAGGGAACACTGCAGCCACTAAGCAACGGACAGAAGATGCCCAGATGTTTGTTTCTTTTGTAGGACTGTCAGTACAGTTGGTATCGGAGGAGGGAAAGCCCTAGGAATAGAAAATACAATTAAAACTTTGTTTTCCAGCAAGAAAAGGCACCATGCAAGCAGTTACAGAGGTGTCCCTGTTTTCTGATGGAAGGCTGTGATTCCCTTGGAGCCAGAATAGCGCTCTCTGACCCCCAGCAAAGAACAAAAAAAGACAGAATTCTATTCAGATATTCAGGCTGACAAAAACAATGAAAATGTGGTCCTAGCAATCGTGTGTCTGAAGTTTTCCGAGAGGAATGTGAACTACTATTTGTGATTTGGGTTTCACTCCATTGCTGTATTTGAGTCTAGCTGAGAGTTAGAAATTTCAAACAGCTCTCAAAGGGAACGTGATCGCTTCATTACCATGTGCAGCGTGCAGTTGGCCCAGTCATTTCAGCTCACTGGCGGTGGTGTTGAGTCACGGCCCAGTGATTTTAATGGGTATTTTAAAATGCAGCTCCTTGAGTCTGATTTGCTTTGAGTCCAACTGAAGCTCTCTATAAGGCATGCAAAACTTAACATGATACAGTTACAGCCAACTTTGTAATAAAAAACAGTACTGCTTTTGTGAGGCTTTGTATTGCAAGATAGCAAACCCATGATTCACCAATTAAGAGCCCTGCTCTAACACCAAGCACATGCAATAAATGAAACCAAAAGGGAAGAAGGATTATTTTTACTGTGTACTCCTAATGGGGCAAGGCCTTCTCTAGCTACATTATCAACATCATTTTACAACTGACCTTTAAAGAATAGCTCCTATTTTACTTAGTATAATATAACAGCGAGTATTATCTTCTACATTATTTAACACTCATTATACCTTGGCTATAAAAGTACTGATTAATCATCCCAATTATGACAGTTGTTTTACTGTTTTAATATTTTGAAGAGAAAAAGTTGAATCTTCAGAATACTGAATGATTGTTGAACTTTTCTTTTCAACTTGTTTTTAATATTTCTGTTGAACATAATCCAAGAAGGTCACCAGTTCTATTAGCAACCTCCTGAAATTACCAGTCAAGATGTCAAGTCCTAAATTGGACAGATTAGTTTGTTCAATCTCTGATTAGCCATTGACTACATTGCTCTTTTGGAGAAACAAATTTTGGAGTTGGAACTGTAGACTAGAATCCTCTATTCTTCAAAGAACACAAGCCATGTACCAAGGGGCAACCATCCTTCCGCCTTTCTTTTAGTGTATATTGTTAAGATCTCAACAACAAATATAGCTTCCTCCCCTTGGACAAGGGAAAGAAATTCAAGGCAAGATATGATTGAGGGAAGAATGCAAAATAAAGCATGATGCATTGTAAATGGTTTCCGGGATTTCAATCATTCAGTGGTATTTACGGAGCTCTTACTGTGTGCAGAGCACTGGGAGACTTGCTTTGGCTTTGGGAGACTGTAGACTGTAAACTCCTGATGTTAAGAGATTGTGTCTACCAAGTCTTGGAAAAAGCATGGAGCTGGAAATCAGAGGACTTGGGTTCTAATTCCAGCTCTGCTACCTGCTTGCTTTGTGAACTTGGGTAAGTCACTTCTCTCTGCCCCAGTTTCCTTAATTGTAAAATAGGGATGCAATAACTTGTCTTGTTCCTATTTAGACTCTGTGCTCTGGGTGGGACAGGAACTGTGCCTGACCTGATTCATTTTTATCTACTCCAGCTCTTAGAACAGGGCTTGACCCACAATGCTTATGTATGGTATTTAAGCACTTACTGTGTCTCAAACACTAAGCTGTGGGCTAGATACGAATTAATGAGGTTGGACAAAGGGTCCATCCTGGGGCTCACAGTCTAAGTAGGAGGGAGAATGGGAGAACTGAGGCACAGAGAAATTAAGTGACTTACCCAAGGTGACACAGCAAGCATTTGGGCAGAGCCTGAATTAGAACCCAGGTCCTCTGACTCCCAGGCTGGTGCTCTTTCTAATAGGCTATGCTGCTTCTCATGAAGCACTTAACAAAATAACATAAAATGCACAAAACAAACAAAAAAACCTATTGTACTTTCCCAAATGCTTAGTAGAGTGCTCTGCCCACAGTAAGGGCTCAATAAATGCCATTGCTTGAGAGTACAATACAATGAAGTTGGGAGTCACAATTCCTGTTGACAAGGAATGTACTGTCTGGAGGGCATGCTAAGGACTTTAAAGATATGCAACACCTAGCTCTGTAATTGAAGCAGTTTTCTTTGTGGTTTTATATTCTAAATCCAGATTGGGGAGCTTCAAATATGTCTTTTAATTTCCAATTCCATGGTTGTTTTCAGGGATAATGTTGTTTATGTTAATCCAAAGTTAGTAATAAAGAAATAAAAGTTTGCCAATTGGTTCAAATACCATTAATGCATTAATACTTTATGTATACTTTGTGTATATGTGTATACATACTTTATATATCTACTTGTTTATGTATGCACATATAAATATATACACACATCCATATAACACACACATATATATAAAGTATAAAATATTTACAGATATAAAATATTTACAACCAGAGTGGTTAAAAGAAATATTTTAATATAGAAGATATATAAAACATCTAGATGTAGCCCTTGCGTTTAACCAATTTTTAGGACTTTAAAATGAATTTTAAAATGATTTTTAAATTTTCTAGGTTCTTGTCAAATGCAAATAACGATTTTTGTTTTTCCTAATGTGATTCTAATCACATTTAGCATATATAGCAAGTCAGTGATTTGAAGGACTAATTCAAGTAAAATGAGCTAAGTTGGAGAGCAAAACCCAGTGGGTGTGTGTACAAGATAAACCACTCCACAGTATAAAAGTTTAGAAAGAAAATCATTTGGTACAGTAGGGTTCATCTTACTAGTAGTAACTGAGTGCCCACTTGGTGTAGTGTATTGTGCTAGGCTCTTGGGAAGTACAGAATAAAGAAGTGACCTGTTGCTCATGGCATAGTGGATAGAGCACGGGCCTGGGAGTTGGAAGGTCATGGGTTCTAATCCTGACTCCTCCACTTGTCTGCTGTGTGACCTTGGGCAAGTCACTTCACTTCTCTGTGCCTCAGTTATCTCAGCTGTAAAATGGGGATTGAGACTGTGAGCCCCAGTGAGCCCCAGGGACCGTGTCCAACCCAATTTGCTTATATCCACCCTAGTGCTTAGTAGAGTGCCTGGCACATAGTAAGTGCTTAACAAACATCACAATTATTATTATTACTGTTATTAACTTATGCTCTAATGTGGGGGAGACAGATATAAAATATTTACAACTATGGTGGTTAAAATAAATATTTGAATAAAGAAGATTGGCTTGGGGTTTTACAGTGCAGAGAAAGGCAGCTTGGTACCGACCTTTTTCTTGCAATTCAACCCAGACCAGAAAATATTAGCTTGAGCAGAAGGAAGCAGTATTCTCACAGTAAAGTGGCTTGCTTATTTAGGCCTCCAGTCTAGCTTGGTACGCTGCCATTTTCCTGTAGGAGTTGTGGAGGGGTGGTCCTGGAGCTTTCTGCTCTTGAGCTGCGTAAACTGCCCAAGGGTCCACTGCTGGCAGTGTGTTTGGGGCTATGGAGTTGGGATAGGGCATGAGGAAGCCATTGAATTTCATCTGACATCAGGCTCATTCATTCATTCAGTCATATTTATTGAGCACTTACTGTGTGCACAGCACTGTACTAAGCATTTGGGAGAGTACAGTATAACAAACAAACACATTCCCTGCCCACAACAAGCTTGCAGTCTACAGGGGGAGATAGACATTAATATAATCAATCAATCAATCAATCGTATTTATTGAGTGCTTACTGTGTGCAGAGCACTGTACTAAGCACTTGGGAAGTACAAGTTGGCAACATATACATCACAGGCATCACAGGGTCCAGGGCTCTGCTCCAGTGGATTCTCCAGTGGGTCATGGGTTCGAATTCCAGCTCAACCACTAGTCAGCTGTGTGACCTTGGGCAAGTCACTTAACTTCTCTGTGCCTCAGTTACCTCATCTGCAAAATGGGGATTAAGACTGTGAGCTCCACGTGGGACAACCTGATCACCTTGTATCCCCCCCAGCGCCTGGAACAGTGTTTCAGTTTTTCAGAGTTTCAGTTTCAGTGTTTAATATAAGTAAATTACAGATATGTATATAAGAGCTGTGGGGCTTGGAGGGGAGATTAATAAAAGGAGCAAGTCAGGACAATGCAGAAGGGAGTGGGAGAAGAGGAAAGGAGAGCAAAGGAGAGTTTAGGGGAGGTGATGTGCCTTCCTTTAGGCTTTGAAGGCGGGGAGAGTAATTATCTATTAGATTTGAGGAGGGAGGATGTTCCAAGCCACAGGTAGTATGTGGGTGAGGGATGGGCTGCTAGATAGATGAGATCAAGGTACAGTGAGAAGGTTAGCATTAGAGGAACCAAGTGTGTGGGCTGGATTATAGTAGGAGAATAGTGAGGTACGGTAGGAGGGGGCAAGGGAATTGAGTGCTATAAAGCCCATGGTGAGGAGTTTAACCACTGGAGTTTCTTGAGGAGTAGGGAAACATGGCTTGAACATTTTTGTAGAAAAATGATCTGGGCAGCAGAGTGACGTATGGACTGTAGTGGGGAGAGACAGTAGGCAGGGAGGTCAGCAAGGAGGCTGATGCAGTAATGAAGGTGGGATTTTGTTTGTAATTTCCAAGCATTTAGTTTAGTGCTCTGCAGACAGTAAGCTCTCAATGAATATAATTGAATGAATAAGAGATTGGATTAGTATGGTAACCTTTTGGAGGAAAGGGTGGGTTTTAGATGTCATGACATCTAAACCGACAGGATTTAGTGATGGACTGAATATATGGGTTGAATGAGAGAGAAGAGTCAAGAATAATGCCAAGGTTATGGGTTTGTGAGACAGGAAGGATGGAGGTGCCATCTATAGTGATGGGAAAGTCATGGGGAGGACAGGGTTTGGATGTGAAGGTAAGGACCTCTGTTTTAAAAATGTTAAGCTTGAAGTGACAAGAGCACATCCATTACAGATGTCTTAAGAGAAGTAGTGTGGCTCAGGGGAAAGAGCCTGGGCTTGGGAGTCAGAGGTCATGGGCTCAAATCCCAGCTCTGCCACTTGTCAGCTGTGTGACTTTGGACAAGTCACTTAACTTCTCTGTGCCTCAGTGACCTCATCTGTAAAATGGGGATTAAGACTGTGAGCCCCATGTGGGACAACCTGATCACCTTGTATCCCCCCAATGCTTAGAGCAGTGCTTGGCACATAGTGCTTAACAAATGCCGTCATCATCATCATCATTCTTATTACTATTATTATTATTATTAATAATAATAAACACAGGAGGAAATGCTCCCAGAACCAGCCTGAGGATAAGGTTAGCACTGCACACCTCCCAAATACATTTTCTGTGTGTTAAATTTCTTTAGCACTAGCTATGGCTTGCATACAAGCATACTAGAAACAATATTTTTCAAGGAAAAATGACCAAGCACCAAGCCTGTTTTTTCTAGCAGAGGCCTGATCAGTCAGTCAGATTCTCATAGTGCAGTCCTATAATTGGGGTATTTGTTAAGTATTTACTATGTAAGGCCTAGTGGATTAGAGCACAGGCCTGGGTGTCTGAAGTACCTGGATTCTTATCCTGGCTTCACCAGGACCTTGGCCAAGGTGCTTCACTTCTTTCTGCGTCACTTACCTCATTGGTAAAATGGGGATTGAGACTGTGAGCCCCATGTGGGACATGGACTGTGCCCAATTGGATTAGCTTGTACCTATCTCAGCACTTAATATAGTACCTGGCACATACGTGCTTAATAAATACCATTAAAAAAAGAAAAAAAGTACTGTACTAAGCATTGGGGTTTTTAGGATTGTTAGATCCTTTTAGGAGCTGCCTTCTATTTCAAGCCACTGGGACACCATTTAATAAAGGACAGTGCAGCATGAAGGAGCAATTAATTCTGTGACAAAGGGATCTGGGCAGCCACTTGGCAACCTCTGCCTGTCTTGTGGTCAGTCAACTTAATGATGCTTTTGCAGCCTCAGCTGGGGACCCTGGAGAGGAAGGGAATGCAGAGAAAGAGTGTGGCCTCATGGATAGAGCACAGGCCTGGGTGTTAGACGGGCCTGCGTTCTCATCCTAGCTCTGCCAATTGTCTACTGTGACCTTGAGTAAGTCACTTTGCTTCTCTGTGCTTCAGTTACTTCATCTGTAAAATGGGGGTTAAGACTGTGAGCCCCATGTGGGACATGGACTGTGTCCAGCCAGGTGAACTTGTATCTACCCCAGCATTTAATACAGTGTCTGGCACATAGCAAGCGCTTTACAAATAACTGTTTAAAACAATGGTTCTGCCAGCCACTGCTATTTAGAAGACAGTGTATATGTATGTGTGTATGTATGTATAGCTGTCCTTTTTCTAAGAAAACATTTCACAGCATATGAGTCTATTCTTTTGGCAAGTACCTGTTAATCAGGCATGTTCCTCTTGTGAGATTTTTTGAGGCTGAAGGGTCTATGAAGTATCCCAACACAAGAAAGCCATACTCGTGAATTGTTTCTCCAGGGATAATGTGGGTTTGCACAGGGCCATTGATATTCTCTCACCTGTTTCAGGCTGATGGGGAAAGGGATGCAGTCTGTGGCCTTGACAGAAGTTATTTTTCTCTCTGGGTCCTCTGCAGCAGCAGAAATTGCTGTGCCCTCCACTACCTTTCACACAGTCGTGGAGGAAGGAAGCAGTAATGGTATTTATTGAGCACTTACCATTTGCTAAACACTGAGTTAATTACAGGGTAAACAGATTATGAGCCCCTATAGAAAGGGGGTTGTGTGTAATCTAAGAGGCCCATAGAACAAGAACACTTGACAACTAAGGGATAATAAATGGCCAAATCCCCTGTCCAAGACAGCATTGTAAAACAAAGGAGCTACACACTTATTGAAAGACAACTTGCACTCATCAAGGCTCCAAGCACAGTATTTGATCACAAACCTGGCTGCCCCTCCAACACTGGAACAGTTTTGAAAGCTCCTTGAAGGCAGGGGGCTTCCATTTCACGTTGGTCCAGCAGAAGGAAGTCAAGCTGGATCTGCATGGGGTGGCATTTACAGAATCAGGGGTCGCCAGCCTGGTTGGCCACTCACAGTTTTCATGGCTACCAGAGGCTGATCCATCCTGCAGGGTTCATGTGCTTCACCAGGAAATTCAGCATAATATAATGCCAACGGGTGGCTCTTAAAGAATCAGGGATCACAGGCTTGCGTCGCTGCTGATAGTTCTCACGACTGCTGTACACTAAGGTACTCTGGACACCACAACTATTTTACGGGGCAGTTAGCAAAATATGACATCGTATTCAGGGGTGACAGTAAAACATGACTCATTCTGAAATGGGACTGAGGAGAGATAAGGTGATGGCTCCTTTAAAACCTGTCTATTCCAATAAGACTGGATGTCGTGAAGGGCAGAGGGTGGGAAGTGAGGTCACTTCCTCACTTCCTCACTAAGCAGTATTTGTTAAGCGCTTACTATTTACCAGCACTGTTCTAAGCCCCGGGGTCAATACCACCTAACCTGGTTGGACACAGTCCATGATGCATGTGGAGCTCACAGTCTTAATCCCCATTTTACAGATGAGGTAATTGAGGCACAAAGAAGTTAAGTGGCATGCCCAAGCACACATAGCAGACAAGTGTCAGAGCTGGGACTAGAACCCAGGTCTTTCTGATTTCCATGCCCATGCTCTAACCACTAGGAAATGCTGCTTCTCTGAGCATTCAAATTAAAACCCCCAGAAGCATTCACTCTAAAGTCATTATAACTAGAACTGGTGATTTGGCACTTATTCTTTTACCAGACGATTCTGCCCTCTGGCCCTGGGCAGAGGCCACATTTAGTGGAATGTGTCCCACCCTAGACACTTCTCCAGGGATGCCCTGGCCCCTCTGCCTGATCCCTGTAAACACACTGGTGCTGGCTCAGAGCTGAGGAGGAGAGAGGCTGGGTGCTAAGAGCAAAAATGCTAGACTCAGGTGCCTGGTGCTGAATTTGAGCTGGACAGAAAAGACACCAGCTGGAAACCACAGTGGAGAGACACCCTATGACTGAAGTGCAGGGATGAATTCATATCTTTGATCAGTTCTCACCCTGTTTCTTTCCCCCAGGTGCTGGGGAAGTTGGGTTGAGTGTATTCAGTATAAGTGGAAAAGATGGAAAAGTTTTTTTGGGAAAAAAACAAAAACACAATTTTATTTTTTTAACTCAATTTTATCAGGCACAGATTTACTAACTAGAAATGGAAGATGCCTTTCACTTTGGCAGAATCCCAAAGTTTAGGAGCTGTCACATTTTTTAATGAAGTATGTCATTATCAATTAAAGACTATTCAAGGGACCTGAAAGAGTTACAGCAACTTTCAAAGGGCCTAGCGTACTGCCAGAAAATAGTTTATACTCAAGGAAAATTCTAGTTATTGTCTAGTGGAAAGAGCCCGGAGTCATACTTAGACTATTAACCCCATGTGGGACAGGGACTGTATCCAACCTGATTACTTTGTTTCTACCCCAGTGCTTAGAACAGTGCTTGATACACAGTGCTCATTCATCCACTCAGTTGCATTTATTGAGTGCTTACTGTGTGCAGAGCACTATACTAAGCACTTGGGAAAGTACAACACAACAATAAACAGTGACATTCTGTGCTCACAACGAGCTTACAGTCTAGAGGAAACAGGCATCAATACAAATAAATAAAATTACAGATATGTACATAAGTGCTGTGGGGATGGGAGGGGGGAAGAGCAAAAAGAGCAAGACCAGGTGATGCAGAAGGGAGTGGGAGATGAGGAAAAGTGGGGCTTAGTCTGGGAAAGCATCTTGGAGGAGATGTGCTTCCAATAGGGGAAGAGTAGTGGTGTGTTGAGTTTGAGAATGGAAGGGCAATACAGAGTAGGGACAGGCCATGGGCTAGAGGTCAGTGGCAAATCAGGTGAAATTGAGGCCCAGTGAGAAAGAAGGTTAACATTAGAGGAATGAAGTGTGTGGGCTGGGTTGTAGAAGTAGAGAAGTAAGGTAAAGTAGGAGGGGGCAAGGTGGTAGAGTGCTTTGAAGCCCGTGGTGAGGAGTTTTTGTTTGAAACTAAGGGGGATGGACAACCACAGGAGTTTTTCGAGGAGAGGGGTGACATGTCCTGAATGTTCTGTAGAAAAATGATCAGCTTAACAAAGTATGGACTGGAGTGGGGTGAAACAGTAGGTTGGGAAGTAAACAAGGAAACTGTTGGAGTAATCTATGCACGATAGGTTGAGTGATTGTGTTCACACAGTAGCAGTTTAGATGGAGAGGAAAGGATGGATTTTAGTGATGTTGTCAAGATGGGACCAATTAGGATTTGGTGACAGATTGAATATTTGGGTTGAATGACAGAGAGGAGTAAGCATTTAATTCATTCCTACATACATATTAAAAGAAATGCCATATTTTGAAGGTCAGGAGACTAGACTGAGCCCTGCCAGAGGCCTGCTGTGTGACCTTGGGAAAGTTACAACCTATTAGGGCCTCAGTTTCTTAGTGGGGAACATGTCTGCCAACTCTATTGCATTGTCTTCCCCTGAGTGCTTATCACAGTGCTATGTACTGAATAAATAACATTGATTTTTCTTAAACTGTAAAATGGGAACAAGATAACTGCCCCTTTTTTACATCTTAGACTGTGAGCCATAGGTGGGACAAGGACAGTGTCTGATAATTATATCTAGCCTACTATTTGTCACAGTGCTTGGTGCTTAACAGAAAGCCATAACTAAATAGCCTCATATTCTATTTTTTTAAAATCCCATTGAGACCTGATTCCTTAATAGTTTTCTAGGCAAAGCCAATAAAGGGCCCCAAAAACTTGCTTGAGAAGATTTGTTGGCACTTTTCCTAGTCAAGAAATGCAGTGATTGAAAACATGTAGCACTTAGCTTTTATCAATTTAGGATTTTTCCTGACAAGATATTCTCCAGGGTCTATGGCAGAATTCAAAGGAGGTTTGTTTGAATAGGCAAGAGTACTGATTTTAGGATGTAATAAAAGTCTTCACCAGCTCCCTGATTTAAGATGAGGTGCTATGTTTCTAAAGCTGCAAATCATGCCATTACCTTACGTTTGCTCCAAGGCACAACTGTGGGTTGTACTATTCCAAGATGCGACAACCATTTTAACAACAGATTAGAATCGTCATGAGTCAGCAGATATTGGATATTTTTACGATAATGCTTACAGAGTGAAGTGGTGAAAATGGAAAGGATCCAAACTTTAACATTTCATTTTGGAGAGAGAGAGACCTGCTTTCTACTGGTAACACTCCAGAAATACAGAAAGACTTGGATTTGAAGGCCATTTATTATTGTTGCTTTACTTTGAGCTTGGAATTATTCATTTTCTAGGCTCATACTGACTTAGAAATTTGGTGGGGACCCTGAATAAAAATTCTCTTTTGCCTCTATTCACAGTGGTTTATAGAATCTCATAGAAAGTCTAGCTTTTCATTCATTCAGTTGTATTTATTAAGCACTTCCTGTGTGCAAAGCACTGTACTAAGCACTCGGGGGAGTAAAATACAACAACAAATGGATACAGTCCCTTCCCACAATGAGCTTTTTATAAGATTTACACATTTTGTGATCTCTGGTTAGTTATATCAGTTGGCCAAGATTCACTTTGAAGTGTATAATATTATTGACAAGTCCTGCTGCAAATTAGCAGGTTGACTAGTTATTCATATCAGATAAGACAGTTTCACTTTTTAATTTTTTGCCTTTCTAAAATGTGCAATGTTAAGGAATTTCAAGTTATCTTTCATAAAATTTATCGCCCTCTTAATTTATGTAAGGACAGCAGACAATCTGCCAGAATGTCAAGAGCAAGATGAATTGGAACATAGGAAAGGGCACTAGTAGGTCAGAAAATTGATCCATCCATCCTAGTTGTCTTCTCTGATGGTAGATGTAGAGTCCCTGGAGGAACAGTATATGTAATGTGCCTTATTAGATAGGGTGGAAATCTTATATTCCTCTATTCTTCATATATAACCTTGGCTTTCTCTCTGGGAATCCATTGTGGATTTCAAATTTCTACAAACACCCTGCCAGTGTTTGGAACACCATTGCCCCTCAAATTTCTCTAAACTGGAATCTTAATAGAAAACATTAAGGCAGTGTAGTCCTTTGCCTTCATTTCTTTTTGCCTAACATGAGGCAGTTTGGATTTGGCCTCAGAAAAGAGCTTCCCAAACAACACAATAAGCTATTAAAAGAAGGATTTGTTGTCTTCTTTAACAGCATGTGAATCTTTATGAATGGCTCTGAGGTGATTGGTGATTGGTTGGGTAGTTTGGGGTATAGGATGTGCATGCATCTCCTCCTTCCTCATGCCCCAGCGTCATCCTCCCCATTTCCTATTTGCGCAGCTCTGTCTTCTGGAGAAGTGGAACTGCAGCAAAAATGGCCATGGTTAGTTGGAGGGGGAGATTGGCAGTTATTTCATAGACTTTAACCATCCCCTCTCCAGGATCACTATTAAGGCAACACTTGAGGCCTGTGGGATCTGCAGAGGTTCCTTCGCTTTGGGTCCTGGTGGCCATCTTGGAGGTGTCAGAGACTCTGGGGAATCAGTGGGGGAAAAGAGAGAAATCTCTGCGGATGTGTCCATCTAGCATCTCTCCTCCCCCCAGCATGTCTATATCATTTCTACCAGGGGCAGATTTGTTATTGTATAGCATAGAGAAAAGAAACACAGAAGAGAAAAGTTGTCTCAAGTATGTGACCGCACTCTTCTGTGGTGAGCTTGCTGGCCCTCTCTACAAGAAAGTCCACCATACTGAACCCTTTAAAGTAATTTGTACTGCAAATGTGTCACCAGAACTTCTCCTACAGTTTGTGGTTTTTAAACTGGAGTTGATTCATATAATCATCCCTTGTATGATTCATATAAATGTGTTTGGTTTTATGATGATCTTGCCTTGAAACATTGTTGCCCTGCAAAATTTGCGGCTCCAGGGTCTGTTGGGATTTCTGCCCCTCCTGCTCCATTCAGTAGTATTTATTGAGCAGTAACTGTGTACAGAGCATTGTATGATGTGCTCGGGAGGATACAATACAACACAGTTGGTAGACACATTCCCTGCCTCCAAGGAGCTTACAGACTAGATTGGGGGTCAGGGAGAGAGGGGAGGGAGACAGATATTACAACAAATTTCAGGTGGATACATACTTAAGTGCTGTGGGGCCATGTTTCTCCCTTGTTTCTGTGGTTCTGCCTCAGCATATAGCATACCTACCCAAAGCTCAGGATTCCTGCCAGGGCAGCCTGTAATTATGAGCTATTTGTTCAGTAAACAAAATTTTAAATCAAATCTTACATTTTGATGGAAGATTCCTAAACAAGGGAAATAATAATAATAATTATGGTGTTTAATCACTTACTATGGGCCAGGCACTGTACTAAGCACTGGGGTGGATACCAACAAATTGGGTTGGACACAGTACCTGTCCCACATGGGGCTCACAGTCGCAATCTCCATTTTACAGATGAGTGAGTAGAGGCACAGAGAAGTGAAGTGGTTCAGGCTGTATGTACAACCTTCCATGCAGCTCAGGATGAGCAGCCTTTTGCCATCTCCAAAGCTCTGCATTCCGCCTTCTGCTTTGGTATGGAAAAAGCTCAGAGCCTGCCATTCTGCTGCTGGCCCTGTCCCCCACCCCCAAGATCAAAGTTGGGTGAGAAGTAGGGAAACTGCAGGGGTAGATAAATGGGAGAAGCTGCCCAGTACTGGGGACAATGACCTTGGGGTTCCACTAGAGCTAAATGGATTGCCCAGGTTTTCTCTGCCTTTCTTTCCCTGTCCACCACCATCCCAGCAGTCCCACACCCTGATTCTCTATCATTTGAGTTGTGTATCTTACTTCTCACTCAGTTCTGTGGTTCCTTGATTCATTTTCTCCCACAATTTTTTCATATGAAATGATCATCACACAATTATTTCACAAGACCGCTTCTGATTAATGCTTAATAAAATGATTAATACTGGGAAAATATAAAAAACAGGTGAATTAACCAAAAGCAATTCACCCAAATTCCATTTTCCACCTGTAAACCTAGTGGAGCATTAGTTTCTGCCTTCACCCAAAGAGTCCATCTATGTGCCCAGAAATACTGACCAGAAGAAGCTAGAATTTCTTTTTTCAATCTGGACCTGAATGTTTCCTCCGCCCTCCCTGTCCCCCACACACTTACCACCAATGAAGTGCTTTCTTTTACCACTCCCCTCCAGTTAGAATTTTCCTTACAGTGAAAGTGGAAGTGTGAGCTGGTGGGAGAGAAGAGCCAGAGAAAAGGGAAGGAAACATAGATTTCTCTCCCAGTGATATGTGAAAAGGCATGTATTTGTTAAATTTCTATAGCTCTATTCATCCAAAGAGCCTTAGACTCTTTGAAGAGAAATTTGAGGGCTTTAAAAAAACCAGTTGGCACTCTTCAAAGATGAGAGCCAACAGCAGTTAGTGGGGGAAAAAATGAGGATGAGTTTGGTCATGGGAGGGAGGAATAGAGCGGAAAGAAAGGGAGAAGAGATCAAATGTTGATAAATATATCTGATATTGGTAAAACAGAACACAAACCTATCCTTGTATTTGATCATCATTAAGTAATACTCATGGCTGGAAACAAGATGTAGAGTTTGAGGATTCTTGCCAGACTAATCCCAATTGGCATTATTTTCTGGACTCTATTATAAATATTTTAATATGCATGTGTTTTTTATATTTCTCTTTTTTAAAATTAGGCTAGTAGCCTATTTCTCATGATAACTCTGACCACTCCTCAGTTTTTTCCCACTGGCTTTTCTTCCTCCTTCCCATCGCCTGTCCTGAAAGACCTGTCTAAAAAGACTTTTGTGGTTCCCCTACTCTCCTCACTCAATTCCCATTCTCTCAGATACCTCATTCATTCTCATGGCTTTAGCTCCCACATCTAGATCAACACTAAGAGAGCTCAGCTCCATCCCTGAGGCAGGGATGGTGATGGAGCTTTTCATCCTAATGTTGTAAAGCAAGTCCCCTCCAGAAATATTCCAGATGATCTTGGTGGGGCGGAATCTCACCTGAGCCAGCCAGATATCTTACTTTGCCCTACAGCTGCTCTGCTGGTAAGGAACAAAATGGATTGGTTTGAGTTTTAGTTCCTTTCATTTCCTTTGTCCCCCTTCTGAGAAAAGTTCAACTGAACAGTGAATGATCAGAAGCTTGACAGCAAGAGGGAGAACGAAGAGAAATGAAGAGGTTGGATAATTCACAACCTGGATACTCTGTCCTTGTATAATGGAGTTGGCTGAAACGCATTTGGCCATTTAACAAGAGATTCTTATCAAATTGGTGCCACTCGACCATTGAGGAAAAGAAATCTGGATGAGTTTCTCTGGAACCCATCTGTTTGTGCACAGAACCAGTCTCTGACAAAGTGAAATGGGACATTATTACCTTAAAAGTTAGAATAAAGTCCAGATTGTCTAGACATCCGTGTCCATGAAGGTTGCCTTAGTCAAGGAAATAGGAAAGGAGTATTTCTAATATATATCATAGATGTGCATAACACTTTGTCCAAACTTCTAATCCTCCTGGTGTTGTGAACATTTGGTTAGAGGGAACACAGAAGAATATGTACATGGCTGAGCTGTATTTAGGAGGTCTCAAGATTTGATTGGCCACTAAGAAAGGATTTGTTAACCTAGTATAAATAAGTGAAACTACTGTTTTTGAGCTAAAATTAGTTTAATTAGATTGAATGAATTCTTCATGCTGTGATGATCCAGATTCATTGAATTACAAATTAACTGAAAAAATGATCTGGATGTGAACTAATTGAAGAAAGGTTTGTTGGCAGGAGAGGGAGGGGTGCGCTGGAGTCAGAGAGGAGAGGTTTCCTGGCCAACACTACATGAAAGAAGACAAACACAGTAAAGGTTAACCACACCAAGCTCTCAGCACAGATACGTTCCCAGAGTTCAGATGTTTAAGCATGATCCCCTCTGGCAGTCCTTCATCTGCTGCAGTAACTGATGATCTGTGAAGTCTCAGCATCTTTCATTGTGCACTTTTCTTTCAAGTAAAACATCTTTGAAGTCATGTAAAATATCTTAAAAGAACTCTTATAGAAGTGTGACATGGACTCGGTAAGAAACACTTTTGTGGGATTTTTTTTATAGACAAGGCCTTTGCCCATTTAGACTTTTTAAAAAAAAGACAAACCACCACCTTAGGAAAGACATTAAAATTATCCCAGCTTCCAATTACCATGAGCCTTTTTTGGATCCAGGTTAACCCAGGTGTGGATGAGATGTGACTCACCCGAAAGTGCCTTTGTTGTTGCAGGTTTGCTATTTTCCTCTTAATTGAAAATGCTGGGTTTGCTTTTATGTTGACACCAGATGACTCACTGAGACAAAATACACAAGAGGCTCAGTTTTAAAATCTGGTGGTTCTTAACCAAATTGTGACGTTTCACAAACTGAACTGCAGGTAAACATCCAACCAATACATCAGCTCTAGAGTCAAGATCTTGCACTCATGAGTCACATTTTAGTTGCAAGTAGAGTAATTCTTTTAGCAGAATCAGTAAAAAATGTAAATAGACTAAAAGAGAATAGCACTCTTGACTCATAATGGCCATGTCTGCAAACATCGAGGCATATTTCTGGAAAGGATTTTTTTATGGAGAATTATAATTTTCAGCTAAAATCTGCACTGGATAAATCGAGCCCTCAGTGTAAAACCAGGGTTTGCTGTGCTGACAGGAGTGACATTGGTGAAGCTTTATTTGTGGAGAAGTATCCTGGCATAGTGGAAAGAAAATGGGCCTTGGAGTTGGGAGCTTAATCCTGACTAAGCCACCTGCATTCTGTGTGACTTTGGGCAAGTCACTACTTCTTCTCTTTGCCTTAGTTCCCTTATCAGTAAAAACAGGATTCATTATGTGTCCTAATCTTGAGAGTCTGGAGTCTAGTCCCGGCTCTGCCATCTGCCTGCTTTGTGACCCTGGGCAAGTCACTTCACTTCTCCATGCTTCAGTTCCCTCTTCTGTAAAATAGGGATTCAATATGTGTTCTTCCTAATCATCATGGTCAGGAGTATAATCCTGGCTTTGCCACTTGCCTGCTCAGTGAACCTGGGCAAGTCATTTTAGTCTTTGTGCCTCAGTTACCTCATCTGTAAAATGGGGATTAAGACATCCCTATGTGGGACAGGGACTGTGTCCAACCCAATTTTTTTGTATCTACCCCAGTGCTTAAAACAGTGCCTGACACATAGTAAATGCTAAACATTTATTATTAAATACCATTATCATCATCACCATCCATCCCAACACTTTGTAAAGTGTTTGTCACATAGTAAGCATTTAACAACTACCGCAAATTAGTATTCATTGTTATACTTGTCCAACCTCAGAACCTCCTCTGGGTGCATTGCTGATAACCCATTTCCTTGGATGACTGATTGCACCCCAAACTCTTCCATCCCGTAGTTTGGTTCTCCCTCCTTGCAACCCCCTGAGGGTTTCATGGCAGGGTCCACTCTTTAAGGGGACCCATGGAGGGAGGGTGAAGGGACCAGAGCAGTAGTCTGAGCACCAGGTTTGTCATTAGACATTTGGCAACCAACCCTGAAGAAGAGAAAATGCCACTGCTTCCCTTCTCCAATCAGAGCTCTGGACCATGAACTCCTGGTGAGCAAGGAACATGATTACCAAATCTGCACTACTGTACTCTCCCAAATGTTTACTGTAATGTTCACTTACAGCAGTCACTCAATAAATACCACTGATTGATTGATGACCGAGGACATTTTGGGAGGGGGGCGGTCTCTTCTTCCCTTGCCTCTCCCCCACCATTCATTCATTCATTCATTTATTCAATCGTATTTATTGAGCACTTACTGTGTGCAGAGCACTTTACTAAGTGCTTGGGAAGTACAAGTCAGCAACATATAGAGATGGTTCCTACCCAACAACGGAATCACAGTCTAGAACATATTGCCCAATAGCTGTTGCATTGTCTTCTCAGGTCCCTGTTCATTAGGAGTCACTTCTGATCAGAGCTGAACATTTTAAAATGTTTAGTCACCACATGGGGCCTGCACAGCTTTCCTCACTGCTCTGCCACCCATTCCAGTGTTCTGGGGCAAATAAATGCCTTGATCACTTCACCATCCAAAGCCAATGCAACGTGAGCCAGTCAAGAGGCATGGCATAAACACGTATCCTATCTTGGCTTATAACCCAGAAAACATATCAAGTGTATAACATGCCATCCCATTTTGGCTTGAAGGACAACTGAGCGGGCAATTTTGGCACCATTAGAAAGTGTGGGAATTACTTTTTTTTTTTTCCTGGAATGAGAATTGGTTTCACCCCCTTGAGACTTGGCCAGTGTTAGATCCTTCAGGGAAAGGTTGGTAGGAACATTTAGGGGTCAGCAGGAACCTTTAGGGGTCATGAAGATTGAGCCCCTGTCTCCAGGCAGGAGAAAACCTAAGTCTATCCAAGACAGACAGTTATTCATCATGATCCAAGTTCATTCTTCAGAGGAGGAGCTACAGACTTCCTCAGTCATCTGTGCCATGGGTCTAAAAGTTGGGAAAGTATTCAGTTCACACTAAATTTCTCCAGTTCTTATGTGAATGAGATATCTACATTTTTAGTGTAGATGGGCTTCTGGTCTCTATCAAGTATTAAACCCCAAACTCCATCTATCCCTACAACCCCTTCAGCACTTATGTGTTTACCCCTCCTTAGTATTTACATCAATATTTAGATCAGTGGTATATGTCTAACCCTGACACTTATTTACCTAGATGTTCATAGATTTTTATCCTACCATATTCTTGCTATTACCATTTATATCCTTGTTAATAATTTAACTGCTTACTAAGTGCCAAGCACTATCCTAAGCACTGGGATAGAAACAAGATAATCAGGTTGTACCATGTTCCACTTGGGACTCGCAGTTTATCAGGGAGGAAGAATGACACTGAATCCCAGTTTAAAAGATTGGGAAACTGAGGCACAGAGAAGTTAAATAACTCGCACAAGGCAAGTGGCAGAGCTGGTATTAGAACCCAGGACCTCTGATTCCCGGGTCTGTGCTCTTTGTATTAGGTCACACTGCTTGTTCCTCCTCCAACTCCTACTCCTTGTAAATAATTCATGTCAGTTTGTCTCCTTATTAAATTGTAAGATCTTTGAGGTCAGGGAATTTGTCTTTACTAAATGCTTCAAAGAGTACAAGAGAAACAAAGTACCCTGCACCAAGTAGGTGTTCAGTACATTTTATTGATTAATTGAATGAAAGTTGCTGTTGCAATCTTGGAGCTACTTTTCCTCCTCCCAGATTTTCCCCTTTCTGCCTAATAATAATAATAATAATAATAATAATAATAATAATAATAATAGCATTTATTAAGTGCTTACTATGTGAAAAGCACTGTTCTAAGTGCTGGGCAGATTACAAGGTGATCAGGTTTTCCCACGGGGGGGCTCACAGTCTTAATCCCCATTTTACAGATGAGGTAACTGAGGCCCAGAGAAGTTAAGTGACTTGGCTTTGGGCAAAGTGGACTTTGGCCCAAAGTCACACAGTTGACAATTGGCGGAGAGCTGGGATTTGAACCCATGACCTCTGACTCCAAAGCCCATGCTCTTTCCACTGAGCCACACTGCCTAATATTTCTTATGTAAACCCAGGGTGGTAGAGGTGGAGAGCAAGATGGGTTCATTAGTTGACTTTGTGAACCTGACTCTTTCTCCACCTCCCCCACCGCCCCCCACCATCCCTAATTCTCCATCAGTCAGTTGCATGCCTTTGTTTGTTAATACAGTGAGAATGTAAGGAAAACACACCTATTAGGCTCTTGTAGAAAACTTTGAAATGTATCTCTTTCATTTAAAGACAGCAATAGAAGTATTTAGCGAGGAAAAATCAATCAATCAATCGTATTTATTGAGCGCTTACTATGTGCAGAGCACTGTACTAAGCGCTTGGGAAGTACAAATTGGCATCACATAGAGACAGTCCCTACCCAACAGTGGGCTCACAGTCTAAAAGGGGGAGACAGAGAACAGAACCAAACATACCAACAAAATAAAATAAGTAGGATAGAAATGTACAAGTAAAATAAATAAATAAATAAATAAATAGAGTAATAAATATGTACAACCATATATACATATGAAAAAGGAAAATGTTACAAATCATTATGGCATAGAAGAGGAGGAGGAAAAAGATAAGAAATGTGTGATCTGATTATGCACTTATCTGCCAATAAACCCAAATTCCCAGCTCCCCTCTAATAGCTTTAACAGCAAGCCTCACGACTTGGCAGCAACACAAAGCACTGTGATGCAGGAAACCTGTACCGAGGGTGCAACCTTAAGACTTAAAATAGCTTTGTCATTGTTACATTCTTTTTCCTTTCCCCGTGTTTGGGTCTTGGGAGCTGCAGAATTAGTTTGCGAACTCAATGGACAGAGACGGTATCTAATATTATGTCCTAAACTGTGCCTGGCACCACTTGTTCCCAATAATAATGCTAATTACCCCTTCAGTGATCATTTTATTAATACTAACCATATTGTGTCATTAACAGTGGTTGTGATAATATTATAGTAAGTTGAAATTCCCAGGAATATTGATTAAATCATATTCAGGCTCCAAGACTCTGTTGCTTTGGCTACCATAGAGACAGAAGGTTTGCGCTGATTTGGAATCAGTTTGATTCCAGTCCACCCTGGAAGAGTCATTCAATCAATCTGTCAGTAGTATTTATTGAGAATTTACTGTAGCTCATCTCTAGACTGTAAGCTCGCTGTGGGCAAGGAATGTATCTGTTTATTGTTGTATTGTACTTTTCCAAGTGCTTAGTATAGTGCTCTGGGCACAGTAAGCATGCATTGAATGAATATGAATTTTTGTAGAAAAAATTATCTGGGCAGCAGAGTGAAGCATGGACTAGAGTGGGGAAAGACAGGAAGGTGGGAGTTCAGTGAGGAGGTTGATATGGTAATCACGGTGGGATAGGATAAATAATTTCTGTTGGGTAGGGACTATCTCTATATGTTGCCAACTTGTACTTCCCAAGCGCTTAGTACAGTGCTCTGCACACAGTAAGCGCTCAATAAATACGATTGATGATGATAATTGTATTAATATGGAAACAGTTTGGAAGGAGAGGAAAGGGTGGATTTCCCTTCATATTGAATGAAGAGCACTGTACTAAGAGCTTGGGAGAGCACAGAACAAAAGAACTGGCAGTCATGTTCCCAGTTCCCAAGGAGGTTAGCGTTATCTTCCCTCCCAAACCCTGTCCTCCCCCTGACTTTCCTATCACTGTAGATGGCACCACCATCCTTCCTGTCTCACAAGCCTTTAACCTTGGCATTATCCTTGACTCCTCTCTCATTCAACCCACATATTCATTCCATCACTAAATCCTGTCAGTTTCATCTTCTCAACATTGCTAAAATCCACCCTTTCCTCTCCTTCCAAACTGCTTCCATATTAATACAATTATTTATCCTATCCCACCGTGATTACCATATCAACCTCCTCGCTGAACTCCCACCTTCCTGTCTTTCCCCACTCTAGTCCATGCTTCACTCTGCTGCCCAGATAATTTTTCTACAAAAATGTTCAGGCCATGTTTCCCCACTCCTCAAGAAAATCCAATTTCTTGCCCATCCACCCCCACAGCAAACAAAAACTCCTCACCATTGGCTGTAAAGCACTCAGTCACCTTACCCCCTCCTACCTCACTGTGCTATTCTTCCACTACAACCCAGCCCGCATAATTCTCTCCTCTCATGCTAACTTTCTCACTGTACCTCAGTCTCGTCTATATCACCACCAATCCCTCACCCATGTGCTGCCTCTGGCCTGGAATGCCCTCCTTCCTCAAATTCAAAGGACAATTACTCTCCCCCACTTTAAAGCCTTATTGAAGGCAAACCTCCTCCAAGAGGCCTTCTCTGAATAAGCCTTTTTTTCTTTGGTTTCACTCCCTTCCATGTCACCCTGACTTTCTCACTTTATTAATCCCCCCTCCCAGCCCCATAGCACTTATGTACATATCTGTAATTTATTTATTCCTATTAATGCCTGTCTCCCCCTCTAGCCTTCAAGCTCATTATGGGCAGAGAATGTGTCTGTTTATTGTTATAGTGTACTCTTCCAAGCGCTTAATACAATGCTGTGCACACAGTAAGCTCCCAATAAATACAATTGAATGAAGGAATGAACATTAATATAAATAAATACTTTCAAATATGCTGTGGTGCTAAGGGTGGGGTGAGTAAAGTGTGCAAATCTATGTGCAAGTTGTCCCAGGAAGTTAGGATTGAGTGGATTAACAATATTCCAAGGAGATGCTGGGAGGACAGTCTGGCCTCCATTCCAGACAACTTGCCAAGAGTTTGCCCAGCCCAGTAACCTTGAGTCTCAGGTCTTCAAAGGGGCCAGTCTGGAGTGGCATGGCTAAACTCCTGGAGGATTTTAATCATCTGATGGGGAAGAAGGGATGAACACAAAAAGAAACAGAAAACCCCAATGGAGCCCTTGTCCAACAGACTGACCCAGGTCTAGAAGTCCGGCTCTGGACAGAAGGGGTAAGGTAGAATGCCTCCATGGGATTTGTCTCTTAGTCCCCTCACTCAGCCTGATGTCAGGCACCCGTCCAGGATCTTCCACCATCCCCAAAACATCTGAGCCCCAGGCCTTGAGAAATGTGGGGAAGATCACTGGCAACGGAGCACCAAGAGAACACCTCAGCATCCCAACATGTTAGAGAGATAGAAAGGAAAGAAGACAAGTGATGAGATTCCTTATGACATAACTAAAGTACAATCTCCTCACTGTGCCTCATTCTCATCTGTCCCGCCATCGACCCCCGGCCCACGTCCTCCCCCTTCCCTGGAATGCCCTCCCTCCGCACATCTGCCAAGCTAGCTGTCTTCCTCCCTTCAAAGCCCTACTGAGAGCTCACCTCCTCCAAGAGGCCTTCCCAGACTGAGCCCCCTTCTTCCTCTCCCCCTCCTCCTCCTCCCCATCCCCCCAGCCTTACCTCCTTCCCCTCGACACAGCACCTGTATATATGTATATATGTTTGTACATATTTATTACTCTATTTATTTTATTTGTACATATTTATTCTATTTTATTTTGTTAATATGTTTTGTTTTGTTGTCTGTCTCCCCCTTCTAGACTGTGAGCCCACTGTTGGGTAGGGACCGTCTCTATATGTTGCCAACTTGTACTTTCCAAGTGCTTAGTACAGTGCTCTGCACACAGAAACCGCTCAATAAATACGATTGAATGAATGAATGAAAGTGCTTGTTAGGGTACAGTATAGCAGTTTTAATAAACACGTTCCCTGCACATGAGCCGCTTAAAGTCTGTACAGAATAGAGAAGCAGCATGGCTCAATGGAATGAACACGGACTTTGGAGTCAGAGGTCATGTGTTCAAATCCCGGCTCTGCCACTTGTCAGCTGTGTGACTTTGGGCAAGTCACTTAACTTCTCTGGGCCTCAGTTACCTCATCTGTAAAATGGGGATGAAGACTGTGAACCCCACATGGGACAACCTGATTACCTTGTATCCCTCCAGTGCTTAGAATAGTGCTTTGCACATAGTAAGCACTTAATAAATGCCATTATTATTATTGGTATTAGTATTATCATTGCCATAGCTGGCATTTAAGAATTTCTCTGTGTGGGCCTAGGGGTCGGAGGACCTGGTTTCTAATCCCAGCTCTGCCGCTTGTCTGCTGTGTGATCTTGGGCAAGTCCCTTAACTTCTCTGGGCCTTAGTAATCTCATCTGTAAAACGGGGATTAAATTCTGCTCCCTCCTCCTTAGATTGTAAACTCCATGTAGGACAGGGACAGAGCCCAAGATGACACTAACCTGTTTGTACCCCAGCTCATAGAACAGTTTTTGGCATATAGGAAGGGCTAAACACAGCAGTAGCATGGCCTAGTGGATAGAGCGCAGGCCTGGGTATCAGAAGGACCTAGGTACTTATCCTGGCTCTGCCACTTGTCTTCTGTATGCCCTTGGACAAGTCACTTAACTTCTCTGTGCCTCAGTTACATCATCTGTAAAATGGGGATTAAGGCTGTGAACGCTGTGTGGGGCAGGGACTGAGTCCAACCTGATTATCATTTCTGTACTCCAGCACTCAAAACAGTGCCTGGTACATACTAACTGATTAACAAATGCCACTATTATTATTATTGCTATTATTAATTATAATTTATACCATTCCTTGGCACTTGTGCAAACACACACATATATCCGTATATATGTGTGTGTGTGTATTTTCAATTGTACATTCAATTGTTCCTCCTTAGTCCATTAGTTGTAAGTATTTCTATGTCTGTCTTCCCCCACCTAGAGTGTAAGCTCCAAATGGACAGGAACTGAGTCGTCCACTTATATTGTTCTCTACCCAAGCATTCAATATAGTGCATTGCCTCCAGAAATCACTCAATAAATACCATTACTGCTGCTATTTCATTGCCTTCCCAATTCTTAGGTAGTTCCTGTGGAAAGCAGTTGTCCCAGTAGAGAGTGGGCTATAGTTGGGGGGATTAATAATAAGGACAGATAGCATGGGATTTTGCCTCCAGTTGGCTGATTGCCACAGGGATCTTTAGGAAAGAGCAGATCTAAAAGTGACCAGGTGGCAAAAGGAAAGAGCCTTGGAGCAGACTTCATTATCTTGATCAAATCCCACATGAGAAAGTGCTGTTGAGCACGCAGTGATGAACAGGTACACATTATTTGTGGTGGAAGAGGAGGACTAAAAAGCTCCATCCATCTGTAATTACAGTTAATAAATGGAAATAACATAGCCAGAAAGACTGCATTTCAGCTGTACTATTTCTTTTGAACCTCTAAGTGAAGTCCATTCAGAACTTTTTTTTCTTTTTAACCAGCCTTTGAGGTTTCTGTGTCTCTTCCTTTTACTCATTTTATTCTAGTTTCTTCTCCCTCACACATCAGCAATCTAATTAGCAATGGGAAGGTCTAGTAAAAATAACTATTTCCGTTCAGCCTCTGAATTAGCAAGCCAAAAATGGATGTGGTATTTTGTTCAACAAAGACCTAAAAACAGTAATGTGTCTGTAGAATTTGACGTGGACCATGCAGCTATTGAATTAGTAGATTGGCTCTCAGGTTTAGAGACTGCATTGTTTGATAGCTAATGTTCCCATTTTACTACTGATTTGTGCACAACTATACTCCTTCACAGAATAAAACTTTCAACAGTAAACAAAGACTTTTGAATTTTGCAGTTCTGAACAAATTAGTAAATGAGAAGTGTTCTTTTTAGATTAATTGAATATTCTTTTACTGTCAGTCAGTGTCATTTATCAAGTGTATGCAGAGCACTGTACTAATAAGCATTTGGAAAAACACCATACAGTAGAGTTGGTAGACATGATCCCTGCCCACAAGGAGTTGACAATCTAGTTATTACCCCCTTCTCTTCCCTCACAGGCACTCCCAATAACAAACTCATGCACAAATGCTCAGTACTAGGTTATGCACTGTGTTAATGTTTTCTAAATATGTGTTGATTGGCCCAGTCACCAATTTGTTCACCTCTTTTTTTGTAGTGGAGTTCATATAAAAGATGTTGGCCTATCTCATAACTTTTGTGAATTTTTCCTTATGTGGGGGTCTTGTATCTACAGTGATCATCTGTTAAAACATTTCTTTAGGTCTAAAAGCAATCGGTCTATTATTACCTCCTTAATTCCTTCTGAGGGAAAGCATTAAAGCAGTCTTTCATTGTTACCCATCACTGGAATCAATCAATGGTACCTCACCTCCTCCTACCTCACCTCACTACTCTCCTTCTCTCATAATAAAATTAATAATAATAATTATGGTACTTGTTAAGTGCTTACTATGGTCCAAGCACTGTTCTAAGAGCTGGGGTAGGTACAAGTTAGGCTGGACACAGTCCCTGTACCACATAGGGCTCACACTCTTAATCCCCATTTTACAGATGAGGTAACTGAGGCCCAGAGAAGTGAAGTGATTTGCCCAAGGTCACACAGCAAACATGTGGTGGAACCAGGATTAGAACCCAAGACCTTCTGAGTCCCAGGCCCATGCTAAATTCACTAAGCCACACTGCTAATGCCTCTACTGAACCTAGATCTCCTTGCCGACCTCTCACCCACATCTTGCCTCTGGCCTGGAATGTCCTTCCCCTTCATATCGAGAGACAATTACTCTTCCCATCTCAAAGTCTTATTAAAAGCACATCTCTTCCAAGAGGCCTTCCCTAATTAAGTTCTCAATTTGTTTTCTCACATTCCCCACTGAGTTAACCTGATTTGCTGCACTTATTCATCCCCACCTTAGCTCCATAATATATACGTACATATCAGTAATTTACTTATTTATATTAATGTCTATTTCCCTCTATACTGTAAGCTCACTTTGGGCAGGGAATGTGTTCATTATGTTGCACCCTCCCAAGTGCTTGATACAGTGCTCTGCACACAGTAAGTGCTCAGTAAATATGATTAACATTTACTAAGCACTTGTGTGCACAGCACTATACTAAGCTGTTCCCTGCCCACAAGGATCTTACAGACTAGAAGGTAAGTAATCTCTGTCAATCCAAGGTTGTGTTAGATTGTAAACTCCTCCAAGGCAGGGGCAGTGTCTTCTCCTTTCATTTTGCATTCCGAAACTCGGATGACATCTCATCATCCTGATTGATTTAGGTTTTTCCAATTGGCCATCCCTGACGCCACTAACTTAGAGGAAGCCCAGAGTCTACTTTTATGATCAATGTTATTGAGTGCCTACTGAATCTGCAGCCCTGTGATAAAGTGTTTGGCAGGGTACTACAATAGCAACACACGTTATCATTGCTATCCAGAAGCTTACGGTTTCAATGGGGTAGACAGTCAGACAAAATTATCTACAAATATTTGATCATTCAAAGGTGTTTATTGAGCACTAGCTGTGTGCCGAGCACTGTACCCAGCACTTGGGGCAGTACAATACAACAGAATTGAGAGACAAATTCCCTGGCCACAATGAGCTTACAGTCTAGAGGGGGTAGCAACATGGCCTAATGGATAGAGCATGAGTCTGGGAGTCAGATGGACCTGGATTCTAATCCTGGTTCTGCCACTTGTCTGCCATGTGATCTTGGGCAAGTCACTTCACTTCTTTGTGCCTGTTACCTCATCTGTGAGTCCAATGTAGGACAAAGACTTTGTCCTACCTGAATAGCTTATATCTACCCACAGTGCTTAGAACAACCCTTAACAAATAACATCATCATTATTATTATTAGGGAGAGACAGATATGAATATGTTAAGAATATATAATAGATACATTCATAAGTGCCACATAATGCAACTTATCTGCCTGCCTGGCCCTTCCTCCCCTGCCTGATGGAGACTCAGAAATAGTCAATCATATTTTAATGCTTACTCTGTGCAGAACACTGTACTAAGTGCTTGGGAGAGTACAATATAACAGACACATTCCCTGCCCACCATAATCTTACAATATAGCTAATTCCATCAGCTAGATAGCTGGTTTCTATTTTCCCCTGGGTAGGGCCAGAGAAGCAGCAGCACCTTTTCTCACTTTGATTGGTATCAGTAGACTCTTTGACCTAGTTTTTTCCCATGCAGAAGAAACTATCTTTTCAGCCACAGTAACACAGCTGGATAAGATCACAGTCAGAACCATCATTTAAGAGTAGGAGAGCATCTCTATATGTAAATTTGACTATGAAATGTCAATAGGTTAATAGCTTATAAATTATTCAGCCGTGTCTGAACTCTGAACGTCTAAGCCGCGGTAAGTATCATCAGATATCTTTCACCTTAGAGTGCTAAATAGAGCGCTCCTGAAATAAATTGCAGGCCCTGTGCATCTTGAGCGAAGTCAGATCTCTGCAGAATTCCTCAGGGATTAGCTGGAAGGGATAGAGCCTGCTGGGAGAGATTTGGAGAGGATTGTCAGACTCCTTTTTTCTGGGGCAGCCCTTCAGTTTTTGTAAGGAAGATGAGTTTAATCTTTGATCATGGTGTCTGTTAAGCAGTTACTATGTGCCAAGCATGGTTCTAAGCACTGGGGTAGATACAAGTTGATTAAGTTGGACAGAGTCCCTGTCCCACATGGGAATCACAGTATAAGTGGGAGGGAGTAGGATTGAATCATTTTATGGATGAGATAACCAAGGCACAGAGAAGTTGTGACTTGCCCAAGCTCACACAGCAGACATGTGGCAGAGTTGGAATTAGAACCCAGGTCCTCTGACTCCCCAGCCCTTGCTTTGTCCACTAGACCACACTGTTTTTTACAAGTGCTTTAGGAAATCCATTTCTTCCCTTCTTGTTGGATGATTCTAGAACCTCGTTTCCCCTATTATTCATCTTGTTTCTTTTTCTCTCTCCATACAGGGTAGTGATGATGATGTGGTGGATAAGAACAAGTGCTGCACACTTTGTAACATGTCTTTTACCTCGGCGGTGGTAGCGGAATCCCATTATCAAGGGAAAATCCATGCCAAAAGATTAAAACTGTTGCTAGGAGAACAGCCCCCATTAAAGGCCACAGGTATGTGTGCAGTGATCATTGGATGATATGAAAAACAGAACACAAAGCCTGTCAGACAGATATTCACTATTCACTGGTAGAATTGGTCAGAGTTATGACTAAGGGATTTATAAAATGGTTGGATAAGTGTTACAGCTAATAGGCACAGCTATTCATTTTTCTTGCTGTCATAACAACCTTTTAAAAATTGCCCATGTTCATTATTATCAATTTCATCCCTTTGCATTGGTGATTGATTAGTCCAGGTTGATCTCTGTTAGCTTGTACTGGCCTCCCATGTTTGAAAGACAGTGTGTGTGCTGCAAGGTCCTGTCTTCTCCGGACTCTGGTGACTAACATCAAAACTCTCTTTAAGTATCAAAACCTCCTTCAAAATCCTACAAATAAACCCTTCCGATAACTCCAGCATTTCATTTCTATCTTGAAGGAATTGAAACCTTTGAAAACAGTTTTTGATCGCCAGCCTTTGTATTTTTTTCTAGATAATTTTCTTGGTATTCCTGCCCAGGTTTCTATAATACCGGCTCATTAACATTTTCATTGAAAAGAAACTCAAATGTTAGAATTAGATAACATTGTCGTGTTATGATTCCACCGAATATAAAATCTACACGATGCTTTAGCGTGCAGTGTGAAGCCAGGCTTCTGGTTTCATTAAATCTGAAGAGAGAATGTGAGGACAAAGTTTCCATCCCACAGTACAGGCACGAGAATTGCGTGGAAACCTTCCAAGGTGGGTGGGGCAGGGCATGTTTCCAACCAGGGACGGTTCCCTTCCGATGGAATTCAGACTTAGCTGTGCATTTTCTATTGCTGCCTAGTGAATCATGCAGAAATTGAATGTGTAATTAAATATATTTTAAAATACTTTACAGGCCAAAGAAGAGTATAAAATACGGCTCACTTTTATCTGATCCAATGTCTCCCTTTAAAAAGGATGTCGGCCCTTAGTTGAGAGAATGACCTTGGGCAAGTCGTTTAACTTCTTTATGCCTTGTTATCTTATCTGTAAACTGGGTATTCAGACTGGGAACACTTTTTTAATTTCGGTATTTAAGTGCTTACTATGTGCCAGACATTGTACTAAGTGCTGGTGTAGATACAAGATAATCAGGTTGGCCACTGTCCCTGTCCCACATGAGAATCACAGTCTTAGTCCCCATTTTACATGAGGTAACTGAGGCATAGAGGAAGTTAAATGCCTTGCCCAAGGTCACATAGCAGACAATTTGTGGACCCAGGATTAGAACCCAGGCCTTCTGACTCCTGGTCCTGTGCACTATCCAGTAGATCATACTGCTTTGTGGGAGGGGTACTGTGTCCAACCCTACTATCTTATATTCATTCATTCGATCATATTTATTGAGCGCTTACTGTGTGCAGAGCACTGTACTAAGCGCTTGGGAAGTACAAGTCGGCAACATATAGAGATGGTCCCTACCCAACAACGGGTTCACAGTCTAGAAGGGGGAAACAGACAACAAGACTACAGTACCATTAAAAAAAAAAGACAGCACAGCAGCAAGGAATGTTCTTGCATTCCCCTTTTCCCATTAGTTTGATGAAAGAATATTATTTTACTGAAGGCAGCTGAGACACAGCAGATGTTAAATGGGGTTATGAAATAGGAACAGTTACTCTTGAAAACAAGCGTAACTCTGTTTTGTGGACCCACTGGGCATAGAGACGCATAGTACTTGCAACTAAGTGTTCATCTTCTAGCTTCTCCCAAAGGCCTGGTTTAGAAAAATAGGTGACTCTGTGTGTGTGTGTGTGTGTATATGTGTGTGTGTGTGTGTGTGCGCGCACGCGTGCGCGCGTGCATGCGCACTATGTGGTCAGGACTGTGGGTCTGGTATTGGTTTTTTGAGCTCCACACACATACACCCCTGTAGGTGAATTTCTCTGACAGTGGTACTTTATTCAAATCTAAAGAACAAACTTTACACCAGCCTCTAACCCACCCCTTTATGGAGCTTAAAAACAGCATTTTTCTTAAGGAGAGTGAATAGGACAACTTAAAATGTTTTTCTGACTCTGGTTGTCAGTCACTTTTACCCTATCTGCTAAACTCAGCCTTTGGAAGGAATGGAGAAATGAGGGAACATGATCTCTGCTTCTAGTTTTGATTTAACAGTGTGACCAGATTAATTTACTGCTGATAAAAATGATGTTGGGAACGGAAAACCAAAAAAAAACCCCACAATATGAACACATAGAAACAGCACAAAACACCAGTTGATTTTCATGAATTCAATTCCCTTCAGACTGGAAAATGTTCCCTGGGTGCTTTGGGAGTTGCAGTCAATAAAACCAAAGTAAGGGCTAATTGAAATGCAGCCGGAGCTCAATGTAACTGAATGGACCAAAAAGAGAAATGCCTGGAGCCCTGTACCTAATGATTTGATCATCTCTGACTAGTTCCCAGAAAATAAGTGCCCACACACAACACAAACTCTTCCTACTTAGCTTGCCAACAAATGGAATAACTCGGGGAGATGAAGGATTTATGAACAGAGATCCTGCTCTGGGTCAGGTCAAAGCATTGTTGATGGGGTACGTGCCAAAGGGCAGAACTGCAGTTGTCCCATGGATGTTTAAAAGCTGCCCCTACTGATCAGCACTTGTGACCCCAAGTTATTTATGACACATTAAATAAATTGCACTGTTTCCCAAGGCAGGCACATGGTATCACTCTCCACTGCACCCCTATTCTTCCCTCTTAGGGGACCACAGGTTCTCCAGCTGTAGTGAAATAATAATGAAAAAAAAAAAGAAAGAATCCTCCACAATGCACACCTCCTCCAAAAGGCCTTCCCTTACTAAGCCCTCATTTGCTCTTTTCCCACTTGCTTCTCCATAACTGTTGCACTTGGATTTGCACCTTTTTTTCACCCTAGACACTTCTAGACTCTCTATCCGATGATTCTGAGTAGTGGGCCTGGTAAATCACCCCCGGCCCTGAGGCTGCACTTGGATCAGCACCATGGCTTTGGATCCTACAGAATGAATATCAGTCCAGGTTTCTCCCCCCAGATTGACTGTTTGAAATGCCTGGTGGATCCCCTCTGGAGCACAGACCAGTCCTTGCATCTGTGCTCCACGCAGCCTCCATCGATATCCAGAGGTGGCCTCCAAGGGTTCTGAATGAAGGGAAAGCCCAGACACATGTAATAATAATAGTAATAAGAATTGTAAGTTCTGGAGACTGTGAGCCCCAAGTGGATTAGGACCTCTGTCCAACCCGGTTTGCTTGTGGTCCACCCCAGCACTTAATACGGTGCCTGACACATGGTAAGCACTTGACAAATACCAGAGTTATTATACAAGATAGTTGGGTTGGACACAGTCCCCATCCCACATAGGGCTCACAGTCTTAATCCCCATTTTACAGATGAGGAAAGTGAGGTAAAGAGAAGTTAAGTGACTTACTTGACTGCTGTGTGACCTTGGGTAATATGGGAGCATGCATATGCAGTAGCAGAATGACTTCCCGGGTCTTGCGCCCAGCTTTGTGGATTAGTGTTCTCTCAGAGCCGATGCCCTGGGGTGTGTTAGAATGTTCATTTTTTGTACTTCAGAAAATGGCCTTGATGGCTGAGCTACTCCATAGAAGCAGAGGAGTCAATTAGCAATGTGCAAATGCTGCCATCATCCTGTGGCCCAGGAGTACATTAATGGGTAGATCAATTACACTTGGGCCTACAATAGCAATTTTAGAGGGTTGCAAATTTTGTCACTACCATCACACTCTCCATAGTGCTCCCCTGACTATAGCACTTATGGAGACAACTTCTCTCAGCAGCAGCTCATGCCTTAAGCCCCGTTAATTGATCAATTAATTGTGTTTATCATCATCATCAATCGTATTTAATGCTTACTATGTATTCAATCGTATTGAATGCTTACTATGTGCAGAGCACTGTACTAAGCGCTTGGGAAGTACAAATTGGCAACATATAGAGACAGTCCCTACCTAACAGTGGGCTCACAGTCTAAAAGGGGGAGAAAGAGAACAAAAGCAAACATACTAACAAAATAAAATAAATCGAATAGATATGTACAAGTAAAATAAATAAATAGAGTAATAAATATGTACAAACATATACATATATACAGGTGCTGTGGAGAAGGGAAGGTGGTAAGATGGGGGGATGGAGAGGGGGACGAGGGGGAGAGGAAGGAAGGGGCTCAGTCTGGGAAGGCCTCCTGGAGGAGGTGAGCTCTCAGCAGGGCCTTGAAGGGAGGAAGAGAGCTAGCTTGGCAGATGGGCAGAGGGAGGGCATTCCAGGCCAGGGGGATGACGTGGGCCGGGGGTCGATGGCGGAACAGGCGAGAACGAGGTACGGTGAGGAGATTAGCAGCGGAGGAGCGGAGGGTGCGGGCTGGGCTGTGGAAGGAGAGAAGGGAGGTGAGGTAGAAGGGGGTGAGGTGATGGGGAGCCTTGAAGCCCAGGGTGAGGAGTTTCTGCCTGATGCGCATATTGATTGGTAGGCACTGGAGATTTTTGAGGAGGGGAGTAATATGCCCAGAGCTTACAGAGCTCTATCGAGAGCTTACAGTGTGCAGAGGACTGTACTAAATGCTTGGGAGATCATAATTCAGAAGAGTTGGTAGGCACTTTCCTGACCACAATGAGTTTACAGTCTGTAGAGGGAGACAGGTAATACAAATAAATGAATTACAGATATATGTCAGTGCTTTGGGGCTGAGAGGGGGTAAATAAAGTCTGCAAATCCAAGTGCCACAGTGATGGAGAAGGGAGTGGGAAAAGAGGGAATGAGAGCTTAGTCAGGGAAGGCCTCTTGCAGGAGAGGTGATTTTAATAAGGCCTTGAAGGTTGGGAGAGTGAGCATTAGTGATTGCTTGTATATCAAGCAAAAACTCCTCACTCTCGGCTTTAAGGCTCTCCATCACCTCGTCTTCTCCTACCTCTCCTCCCTTCTCTCTTTCTACAGCCCAACACGTACACTCCACTCCTCTTCTGCTAACCTCCTCATTGTACCTCATTCTTCCCTATCCCATCATTGACCCCTGGCCCACATCCTTCCACTGGCCTGGAATTCCCTCCCTCCACACATCCACCAAACTAACTCTCTTCCTCCCTACAAAGCCCTACTGAGAGCTCACCTCCTCCAGGAGGCCTTCCCAGATTGAGCCCCCCCTTTTTCCTCTCCTCCTCCTCCTCCCCTCCCCATTGCCCCCCTCACTCCCTCTGCCCTACCCACTTCGCCTCCCCACAGCACTTGTATGTATTTGTATATATGTATTACTCTATTTTATTTGTACATATTTACTATATTTTGTTAATGATGTGTATATAGCTATAATTATATTTATTCTGATGGCATTGACACCTGTTTACTTATTTTGTTTGTTGTCTGTCTCCCCCTTCTAGACTGTGAGCCCGTTGTTGGGTAGGGACCGTCCCTATGTGTTCCTGATTTGTACTTCCCAAGCACTTAGTACAGTGCTCTGCACACAGTAAGTGCTCAGTAAGTATAATTGATTGATTGAATGAATGAATCTGTCAGAAATGAAGAGGGAGAGTGTTCCAGGAAAGACACACAAAGGCCTAGTGGGTGAAGCAGCTTGAGAGTCAGAAGGACCTGTATTCTAACTCTGGCTCAGCCACTTTTCTGCTGTGTGCAAGGCAAGTCACTTCTCTGTGCTTCAGTCACCTCATTTATAAAATGGGGAATGAGGCTGTGAGTGTCATTCAGTTGAAAGAGCATGAGCTTTGGAGTCAGAGGTCATGGGTTCAAAACCTGGCTCCACCAATTGTCAGCTATGTGACTTTGGGCAAGTTACTTAACTTCTGTGCCTCAGTTACCTCGTCTGTAAAATGGGGATTAAGACTGTTAGCCCCCCATGGGACAACCTGATCACCTTGTAACCTCCCCAGTGCTTAGAACAGTGCTTTGCACATAGTAAGTGCTTAATAAATGCCATTATTGTTATTATTATTATATGGGATATGAATTGTGTCCAAACTGATAATCTTGTATCTACCCCAGTGCTTTAATACAGTGCCTGGCACATAGTAAGCGCTTAAATACCATTAAAAACACAAAAAAAATAGACAAGTGGATGAGAGGTAAACAAGATAGAGGTACAGTGAGGAAGTAGACATTAGAGGAGTGAAGTGATTTGTGAAGTGAGGAGTGGAGTTGATTTGAAGTAGCAAATCAGAGAGGAAAGGTAATGGTGTAAAGTGATTGAGTGCTTTAAAGCTGAAAGCAAGGAGTTTCTGTTTGATGCAGAGCTAGATGGGCAACCATTGAAGGTTTTGGAGGAGTTGGGAGATGTGGACCAAATGGTTTTTTGTTGTTGTTGCTGTTTTTATTTTTTTGGTTTCTTTTAGAGAAATAATCTGGACAGCCGAGGGAAGTATGGACTGAAGTGGGGAGAGAGAGGAGGCAGGGAGGTCAGCAAGAAGGCTAATATAGTGATCAAGGGAGAATAGGATAAATGCTTGGATTAACATGGTAGCAGTTGGAAGGAGAGGAAAGGGTGGATTTTAGTTAGTTTTGTAAAGGTCAAACCGACAGGATTTGGTGGTAGATTGAATGTAAGAGTTGAATTAGATAAATGAGCCCAGGATAATGCCAGATTTATGGGCTTGCGAGACAAGGAGGATGGCAGTGCTTTTTACAGTGATGGGAAAGTCAGGGAGAGGATAGGGTTTGGGTGGGAAGATAAGGAGTTCTGTTTTGGAATGTTAAATTTGTAGTGTCAGCAGGAAGTCCAAATAGAGGTGTCCTGAAGTCAGGAGAAACTGTGAGACTGCAGATTGAGAGAAGTAGCGGTTAGTAGTTGGTTAGTGAGAAGCATTATGGCGTAAGGGATAGATCATGGGCCTGGGAGAGGGAAGGACCTGGGTTCTAATTCTGGCTCCACCATTTGTCTGCTCTGTTACCTTGGGCAAGTTATTTAACTTTTTTGTACCTCAATTACTTCATCTATAAAATGAGAATTAAGACTTTGTTGGAAATAGACTCTATCCAATCTGATTTGCTTGTATCTACCAGTGCTTCGTTCAGTGCCTGGCACTTGGTAAGCACTTAACAAATACCATTTAAAGAAAAAAAGCACTTAAATGCAATACATGAAAAAGAGAGAGAGAGATCAGGGCTGGAGATTTAGATTTGGCAATCATCCACATACAGATCATAGTTGAAGCCATGGGAGTGGATAAGTTCTCCGAGGCAGTGGATGTAGATGGAGAATAGAAGGGGATCCAGAACTGAACCTTGAGGGACTTCCACAGTTAAAGGATGGGAAGCAAAGGAGAAACCAATGAGAGACTGAGATTGAGCAGCCAGAAAGATAGAAGGAGAACCAGGAAAGGACAGTGTCAGTGAAGCCAGGGTTGGATAATGTTTCCTTTCCAGAAAGTGGTGGTTGACAGTGTGGAAGGCAGTTGAGAGGTCTAGAAGGATATGGGTGGAGTAGAGGCAGTTGTATTTGTCATGAAGGACATCATTGGTGCCATTTGAGAGGGCAGCTTCTGTAGAATGAAGGGGATGGAAGCCAGATTGCAGGGGCTAGAGATAATTGGAAGAGAGGAAATGGAGACATTAGGTGGAGACAACTTCCTCAAGGGTTTTGGAGAGAAATGAGAGGAGGGAGATGGGACGATAACTGGAGGGAGACAGAAGCATGGTTGAAAGCAGTGAGGAAAAAGCCACTGGAGAGTGAACAGTTGAGAATGGTGGTCAGAGAGGGAAGAATACTCTTCTGCCTTACTTTCCTTTCCTCATCCTTGGCCTCCATCCACCCATTCTCTTTCACCAGCCCCACCTAAACAACGCTTCATTAACAGCTTCTGCCCCTGACCTGATAAGTAATGCGGTATTCCCTGGGTTTTGGAGAATCAGGCAGATCGTATTCTTCAGTGGATTCCCAGCAGAAATGGTTTTAGGGCTTTCCTCTTCTTTATTCATTACCTTAATTTTGTGGTTTTCTGTTCCCCATCTCCATTTCTTATTTCTCTTCCCAAGTCTTCCTTAGTATACACAGTTCCCCTCAAACAAAAGAACCAATGTTCTCGTTGAAACTTGCATTAAAGAAAATGTTGTAAATCTTATTCCTTTTTGCACTGTGCACCAAAGTGTATTATTTGAGCAATGTTCCCTAATTCCCCATCAGTTTTCTATTCAAAACATGGATTGAAAAGGGGTTATGAGAGAACTGATTATTTTCTCTTAGCTGTCTTCTCAGCCTCCTCTAGTCCATTTTACTTCCTATAATTTACGCATCCTCTAAATATGATCTTTATAATGATCTCCCTTCTAGTAAGTAGGAAAGACTCGAACTTTATTTACAGTGGAAAAGAATGTCTCATTGAGTGTGGCACTTCTCCCTGTTCTCTCCCTTCTAGTAAGTAGGAAAGACTCGAACTTTATTTACAGTGGAAAAGAATGTCTCATTGAGTGTGGCACTTCTCCTCCCCATTCTCTCTCCCTCCCTCCAGGCTCGTATCTCCTCCTGCCTTCAGGACACTTCCACCTGGATGTCCGCCCACCACCTAAAACTCAGCATATCCAAGACTGAGTTTCTTATCTTCCCTCCCAAACCCTGTCCCCTCCCTGACTTTCCCGTCACTATGGATGGCACTACCATACCATCCTTCCCTTCTCACAAGCCTGAAACCTTGATGTCATCCTTGACTCTGCTCTCTTTCATCCCACAAATCCAATCTGTCACCAAAACCTGCTGGTTTCACCTTTACAACATCGGCCCTTTCCTTTCCATCCAAACCGCTACCTTATTGGTACAATCTCTCATCCTATCCCGACTGGATTACTGCATCAGCTTCCTTTCTGATATCCCATCCTCCTGTCTCTCCCTGCTTCAGTATACACTTCATTCTGCTGCCTGAATTACCTTTCTACAGAAATGCTCTAGGCATGTCACCCCCCTCCTCAAAAATCTCCAGTGGTTGCCTGTCAACCTTCACATGAAGCAAAAACTCATCACTATTGGCTTCAAAGCTCTCCATCACTTCACCTCTTCCTACCTCACCTAGCTTCTCTCCTTCTGCAGCACAGCCCACACACTCCGCTCCTCTGCTGCTAACTCCTCACTGTTCTTGCCTGTCCCACTGTCGACCCCTGGCCCACGTTCTACCTCTGGCCTGGAATGCCCTCCCTCCTCACATCTGCCAAACCAGCTCTCTCCCCCACCCACCCTTCAAAGCCCTATTGAGAGCTCACCTCCTCCAGAGGGCCTTCCCAGACTGAGCCCCCCTTTTCCTCTCCTCCTCCCCTCCTCATCGCCCCTACTCCCTCCCTCTGCTCTACCCCCTTCTCCTCCCCACAGCACTTGTGTATATTTGTACATATTCATTATTCTATTTATTTTATTAATTTGTATATATCTATAATTCTATTTATCTATTTTGATGCTATTGATGCCTGTCTACTTGTTTTGTTTTGTTGTCTGCCTCCCACTTCAAGACTGTGAGCCAGTTATTGGATAGGGATTATCTCTCTCTGTTGCCGAATTGTACTTTCCAAGTGCTTAGTACAGTGCTCTGCACATAGTAAGTGCTCAATAAATGCAGTTGAGTGAAATGAATGAATGGTGAACAATTTGGAAGAGGCTATGACTGGGTGCACTGTTTCTATTGTAGTAATAATGATAATAAAATAATTGTGGTATGTGTTAAGTGCTTACTGTGTATTGAGTGACACGGTCCCTGTCCCACATAGGACTCACAGTCTAAATTCCCATTTTATAGATGAGGGAACTGAGGAAGAGAGAAGTGACTTGCCCAAGGTCACACAGCAGACAAGTGTCAGAGTTGGGATTAGTATTCAGGTTCTTCTGACCCGTAGGCACATGCGCTATCCATTAGGCCATGGTACTTCTCTTACTGTGCTTTTATATTTTATATTTGTATTGTATTATATTTATATTATTGCACTTAATAGTAATAATAGTCATCATGATGGCATTTATTAAGCGCTTACTATGTGCAAAGCACTGTTCTAAGCACTGGGGAGGCTACAAGGCAATCAGGTTGTCCCACGGGGGGCTCACAGTCAATCCCCATTTTACAGATGAGGTAACTGAGGCCCAGAGAAGTTAAGTGACTTGCCCAAAGTCACACAGCTGACAAGTGGTGGAGCCGGGATTTGAACCTATGACCACTGACTCCAAAGCCTGGGCTCTTTCCACTGAGCCACGCTGCTTCTCTATTGTACTCTTATGTACTTCTCTTGTTGTACTCTCCCAAGTGCTTAGTATAGTACTTACTAACTGCTCAGTAAATACCACTAATTAATTGGTTGATTGCTGCTGAGGACATTACAGAAATACTTTCTCCCTCAGTCATAGACTGCACTTTGAATCCAGGCCAGCTGTGAGCAGCCTATGCTACAGATCTTGGGTGGAGGACAATTGAAAGAGTATAGATTGCTCAGAGTGACTATTTATTCCTACCAGAATTTTATCTATTTTGATAGAACTATTTCACTTGAACCAGTGTCTGATAAACCAATCACAGTAAGTGATTTCAGTTCGAGTGGGTTGCAGTGCCCAAATTCAGAATTTAAGCAGTGGATTACTTCTGCTCAGTGATTATGCCAAATATCTTCTCAGAAACTCTGACTTACCTTCTACCTCACAAATAGGAGAAACACAGCTCAAACGCTTCTAAAGCCTAAACAGTATCATATCATTGATTTTTTTTTTAATCAAATGACAGCATAACTTGAAAGTTGTATAGATTATTGCCAGTGTGTTAGGTGCCGAATGTTTTCTTGGCCATCAGTTCACATGCTTTAAACTCTAGCTAGCAACACAACCAATGCGTCAGAAAGTAACATCCAAAAAATGCCCTCAATGCCATCAAAAAAAGATGGTGCAATATCCAGGTGCTGGAGAAAAAAGAAATATGCAGACTGTTGTGCAGAAATATGTGACAGTATCACAGCAGCTTCAAGTACCAACATAAAAATTAGTGGTATTTATTGAGCGCTTACTGTGAGCAGAGCACTAAGCTCTTGGGAATGTACAATACAATGGAGTTGGTAGATGCTGCCCCTGCCCACAAGAGTTTACAGTCTACAGGAGGAGACAAGCATTAAAATACATAAGGGAGAGGGGAAGTATAAGACATTTTTACATAAGTACTGTGGGAATAGAGTGAGTATCAATGCTTAAGGGGTACATAGCTAAGCTGATGCAGAGGGGAGGGCGGATAAAGTAAATAAAGGGCTTTGGTAATTTTAAGATGGTTTTGAAGGTGGGGAGAGTGGTGGACTGTTGGATGTGAATGGGAAGAAGTGAATTGGTGCTTCTCCAAGACCCTATCTGCCCAACAGGCATTAATCAATCAATAAATCAATGGTATTTATTGAGTGCTTACTGTGCAGAGTACTGTACTAAGCACTAGGGAGAATACAACACAACAGAATTAGCAGACACATTCCCTGCCCATAACAATCTTACAGTCTAGAGTGGGGAGACAGACATATGAATAAGTAATTTATAATTTTTAAGGATGTGTACATAAGTGTGCTTTTATACTGTGGGATTGGGGATAGTGTGATTATCAAATGTCCAAAGGTCACAGATCCAAGTGCATATATGGCGCAGTAGGTAGAGTGAGCTGGGGAAAAGAGGGCTTAATCAGAGGCCTCTTGGAGGAGATATGACCTTAATAATGCTTTGAAGGTGGAGAGAGTTGTGCTCTGGTGTATGTGGGTAGGGAGGGAGTTCCATGCTAGGGAAAGGATGCAGGAAAGGGGTTGGCAGTGAAATAGATGAGATCGGGGCACAGTGACTAAGATGGTGCTAGAGGAGCAGAGTTTGTGGGCTTGGTTGTGGTAGAAGATCAGTGAGATGAAGTAGGAAATTATGGTAATAATGAAGAGATATCACTGAGACCGGTTTGATGAAAACGAGAAAGCTATTTTTAGCAAAAAAAGAAATGCATCAACAGTAACTTGCAGCTCCTTGCATTATAAGCAGAAGGAGGCTTTCAAAAACTTGCAAAATGTGGCATGAAGATCAAATTGAGAAACCTATATTGGGTGGTGGGACTTCAAAGCTGAATTAACCCACAGGACTACTGACTGACATCAAACTGAGGACTTGTATAGGAGTGCCCCTCTCTATACTGGAGTTATATTGAAACCGTGGTTGAATAGTGAATTATGTTTTTCCATGGGTTTAAATGATATACATTACAATCCCTCCCAAAATCTCTGTAAGAGTAAAATGAAATTGCAGTTTGTGTGATATATTGAAGTCATAGCCATCATTAAATTATTATGTAGTACGTATGAAAGTATTTCAATACATGACATCATAACATTAAATGAGGAGTTGTAAAATGATTGAGGGCCTTTTTAGGAGGCTACAGAAATAGCAGCTGGTCCTGAAGATTGTGATAGTACTTTTTCCATCTTTAGTGAAGGATTTGTTCCATTTAGGTTGAACAGCAGCCTTCTTATTTAAGCACCTTGTAGCATGACAACTCCATCTAAACACCTCTGTGCACTTTTCAGTTTCTTTCTCCAGCAGGGTTTTTCTTCATTAGCTTTCTTGAAATTCAGCTCAAGGCATTTAAATCTCAAGATTTGAGCTGTTGGTGAAGAAACCATAACATAAGACTGTGAGCCCCCTGTGGGACAACCTGATCACCTTGTAACCTCTCCAGGGCTTTAAACAGTGCTTGGCATATAGTAAGCACTTAATAAATGCCATTATTATCCCACTTCTAGACTGTGAGCCCCTTGTTGGGTAGGGATCGTCTCTATATGTTGCCGACTTATACTTCCCAAGTGCTTAGTACAGTGCTCTGCACACAGTTAGCACTCAATAAGTACAATTGAATGAATAAATGAATACTCTTTTATCTGTTTCAGCATCCTGCAATGATCCACTGAATTTCTCAAAAGCTCTCTGAGGCCTGTGTTGGACAGTAGTCCCTCTCAATGAGATGTTGTGTATTCATTGACATCTGCACCATTGATTTCCAAGTTAATTGCCTTCCCAGTTCAATAACTTCTTTGGTATCAGCTCTGCACCTCAAAAATCTGGCAGAAACACCAAGCCAAGTCTTCTCAAAGATCCATTCATTGTTGGTTGCTTTATCTGACCCCAAGGAATAGGGCAGCATAAATGGTGTAGGATTTTCTTATATATAGGGGTTGGGGTCCCTCAAGGGTCAGTTCTTGGTCCCCTTCTGTTCTCTATCTACACTCACTCCCTTGGTGAATTCATTCACTCCCACGGCTTCAACTATCACCTCTACGCTGACGACACCCAAATCTACATCTCTGCCCCTGCTCTCTCTACCTCCCTTCAGGCTCGTGTCTCCTCCTGCCTTAAAGACATCTCCATCTGGATGTCTGCCCGCCATCTCGTTCACCCCTCACATCCAATCTGTCTCCAAAACCTGCCGGTCTCACCTCCGCAACACTGCCAAGATCTGCCCTTTCCTCTCCATCCAAACCGCTACCCTGCTGGTTCAATCTCTCATCCTATCCCGACTGGATTACTGCATCAGCCTCCGATCCGATCTCCCATCCTCCTGTCTCTCCCCACTTCAATCTATACTTCATGCTGCTGCCCAGATCACCTTTGTGCAGAAATGCTCTGGGCATGTTACTACCCTCCTCAAAAATCTCCGGTGGCTACCAATCAACCTACGCATCAGGCAAAAACTCCTCACTCTCGGCTTCAAGACTCTCCATCACCTCGGCCCCTCCTACCTCAACTGCCTCTTTTCCTTCTACAGCCCAGCCTGCACCCTCCGCTCCTCTGTTGCTAACCTCCTCACTGAACCTCGTTCTCACCTGTCCCACTGTCGATCCCCAGCCCACATCCTCCCCCTGGCCTGGAACACCCTCCCTCTGCACATCCGCCAAGCTAGCTCTCTTCCTCCCTTCAAAGCACTACTGAGAGCTCACCTCCTCCACGAGGCCTTCCCATACTGAGCCCCCTCCTTCCTCTCCACCTCCTCCCCCTTCCCCTCCCCATCCCCTCACCCTACCTCCTTCCCCTCCCCACAGCACCTGTATATATGTTTGTACATATGTATTACTCTACTTATTTTACTTGTACATATTTACTATTCTATTTATTTTATTTTGTTAATATGTTTTGCTTTGTTGTCTGTCTCCCCCTTCTGGACTTTGAGCCTGCTGTTGGGTAGGGACCATTTCTATATGTTGCCAACTTGTACTTCCCAAGCGCTTAGTACTGTGCTCTGCACACAGTAAGTGCTCAATAAATACGATTGAATGAATGAATGAATGTATAGCACAGAGCCAAAATGCAAGGGTTGGTCAGGTGGGCATATGTATTCATGGAGTTTGGCACCACAAAATAATGGATGTACCCCCAGAGTGGTAGTTGTGATGTGGGCTAAGAGGCAGCGTGGTTTAGTGGAAAGAGCTCTGACCTGGAAATCAGATAACTTGGTTTCTAATCCTGGCTCCACCATATTCCTGCTGTGTGACCTTGGACAAGTCATTTAACTTCTCTGTGCCGCTGTTCCCTCATCTGTAAAATGGGGATTCAATACTTATTCTCCCTCCTACTTAGACTGTGAGTTCCATGTTGCCCCTGACTATCTTGTATCCACCCATTGCTTAGAACAGTACTTGGCACAATGTAAGTGCTTAGCAAATTCCACAATCATTATTATTAGCAATGATAATAATGATATTGGTTGTATTGTTGGGTGTTTTTTAAAATATTCATTTATTCATTCAGTCATATTTATTGAGTGCTTATTGTGTGCAGAGCACTGTATTAAGCACTTGGGAAGTACAAGTCAACAACATATAGAGACGGTCCCTACCCAACAACGGGCATATGATACTTGTTAAGTGCTTACTATATGCCAGGCACTTGGGAAGATTTAATAATAATAATAATGATGGCATTTATTAAGTGCTTACTATGTGCAAAACACTGTAAGATATGAACTAATCAGGTTGAACACAGTCCATGTCCCACATAGGATTCACAGTCTTAATCCCCATTTTACTGATGAGATAACTGAGGTACAGGGAAGTTGTGACTTTCCCAGAGTCATACGGCAGATGAATGGCAGAGCCAGGATTATAACCTAGATACCCTCCAGTCCTACTTTGGGCTTCTAGTCTACAGAGGAGGGGGTACAGGTATTTAATTCCCATTTTACAGATGAATAAACTGAGGCATGAAGAGGTAAGTGATTTTCCCAAGGTTACACAGCAGGCAAAGGATATGCCTGTACTTATAACTAAAAGTTCAGTATGACCCTATGCACACTACCATGAGACTATTGAAAAGTACAAGTCTTGCAAAAATGACAAGACCTCTTTTGAATGTACTTGCCACAGTTGAGAAAGAGGCCCTGATAGTATCGACACTTTAGCAAAATGATCATTAGTTCGAACTTCTGAAGAAGTGACTACTTAAAGCCATGAAAATTGATCAGGCATCTGAATTAGAGAAGCATCATAGCCTAGTGGAAAGAGATTGAGCCTGGGACTCAGAGGACCTGGGTTCTAATCCTGACTCAACCACTTGTCTGCTATTTGATTTTGTGAAAGTCTCAACTTTTCTGTGCCTCAGTTTCCTCATCTATTTAATGGGGATTAAATCGCCGCTCCCTTCTCCTTTTACAGTTAGCCCCATGTGAACAGGGACTAGGCCTAATCTGATTATCTTGTTTTTAAACGTAAGAAGTGCTTAATACCATCATCATTGTCATTAGATGTCATTCTTGCAGAATGCTACAAGCAAGGACCTAGTCCTCACTTTTGGATAAGTCCTCACAATTAATAGGTCTTAGATCTTATGTAAATTTGAAGAAGATGCTGTTGACTGTGAAATTTACCTCTGAGCATGAAAACACTGAATAAAACAATGTAGGTTCCATTACCTCAACCACACTGTGCTTTAGAAAAAACATCTCATGATCAGCAGCAAAGTTCATCACCAAGCATCCCCCCATCATTCATATCAGGCCGCTTCACCTGTTCCTTTCCAGCTTGCTTTATTCTTTCTTCCCTACCAGTTCCTTGCTGTCCTCCCTCCTCCATCCCCTCGTTAAAACTGTGTCACCAAACTGGAACTCCCTGTTCTTCCAACACACTTCAGCTTGCCCCACTATCAAAATCCTAAGAAAATCCCTGCTCCTTTAACACGTCTTCCCTGATTAACTCCAATTAGCAGCCCAAACTGTATTGATCCACTAGCTACCTGGATCACATACTTATTTGTTCACACCCTCCGCCAGTACTTATGTATATTGATTATATAGTCAATTTATTCTGATAATTTCTTTGTAAATATTTTCACGTCTGTTCTCCCTGTTAAAGTGTAAGCTTTTGTGTCCAGGGACTATGTCTCATTCTTTTGTTGTTCTTTCCCAAGTATTTAGAGTAGTGCTTTACACTGAATGGGTGCTGAATAACTGGCTTTTACTCTTACTACTGTGCATAATAGTAGTAGTAATAATAATAACAATGTTGGTATTTGTAAAGCGCTTACTATGTGCCGAGCACTGTTCTAAGCACAAGTATGCATCATCTCTCATGTGCTGTCACATTTGGTCTTTGTAGAACCTGACACTGCTTTTGCTTTTGCTGCCTTTGCCTCAGACATTTATAAAGTTTCTCCTACCACATATTCATCCCTTTCTTGATTGCAGTTTGCTTTCAGCTAGGATGCAGTTTTGTCTGAAGCATTGTTTTACTTAGCCTTAAAACATTTTCTCCTTGATTTATGCTTTTTTGAATCAAGTTCATCACAAAAAAGTTGTTTTAGTATTATACTGTTATCCAGTCTGCTCCTTCGTCCCATTGGAGACTGACTTTGTGTGATATTTTTGGGTGTGTATGGGTATTTAAATGCTTACTATGTGCCAGCAACTGTACTAAGACCTGGGGTAGATATGGGATAAGATTGGACAAAGTCCATGGCCCACGTTGGGCCCACAGTCTTAATTCCCATTTTAGAGATGAGCGAGTTGAGGCACAGTTTAGTTATTTGCCCAAGGTCACACAGCACTCAAGTGGCAGAGCCTGGATTAGAACCCAGGTCCTCTGACTCCCAGGACTGTGCTCTTTTCACTACACCAACTCTGCTTTTCTTATATTTAAATTGTGTTGTGTGTACGTTCCTTTTCACTGAGATATTATCTGATTCCTTTTCTTTCTTCCTAATGGAATTGTGACAATGAGAGCTTTGAGCTTTTTTGTGAATTTTCATGCTAGACACGGAATTACTTGAGTTTTATATTGAATTAATAAAGATCTGGGCCTTCTGGATCTATGTGCAAGTTATATAAATCTAAATTTTGAATAATGTATACACTTTAAGTTCAAGAAGGGCTGCACATTTACATAAGAAATAAATGCCACAGTTGTTCTATTGCCAGAAAAGGATTGTTTTGGTTCTTCTGGCCTAATCTGTCTGGGTACTTGTTTTGATAGATTGAAACAATGTCTGGTCAAACTGGCAGTTTGGCTTCTATCTATAGTAAGTTCTTTAGAAGAACATCTTTTGCAGCTATATTCCATAGTTTTCTCTATATAATTCTTTCTTAGGACATTTTTCAGCTTTTCAAATAACTTCCAAATATGGTCAAAGATTCTGTGTCTACAGAAGGAAAATCTGTTGTGGGGAGAGATATTTTCCTTCAAAAATATCATCTTGGCTCTTTCTTTGTAGGGCAAACAATGCCAAAAGACAACCTGGTAATAACAGATTTGACACAGGTTAAAACAGATATTAAAGAAGAATATAGCACTGGGGCCATCGAGGTTCTCTAGACTGTAAGCTCACTGTAGACGGGGAATGTGTCTGTTGTTACATTGCACTCTCCCAAGCACTTAGTACAGGGCTCTGCACACAGTAAGTGCTTAATAAACCCGATTGACTGACTGAGGTCATCTCCACAGTACTGCAGCAGCAGCATCACATCCAGGGGAAGCAAGAATGAGCTAGTAGAAAGAGCCCAGCACTAGGAGTCAAAGGCCCTGGGTTCAAATTCTGGCCTCCTCACTTGTCTATTCTGTGACTTTGGGCAAGTCACTGAATTTCTCTGTGCCTCAGTTCCCTTATCTACAAAATGGGGATTCATTTCCTGTTGTCCCTCCTACTTAGACTATAAGCCCCATGTGAGACCTAATTACCTTGTGACTACCCCAGTATTAAGTATTGTGCTTGACATATAGTAAGCCTTTAGCAAATACCATTATTATGATGGGCCTGGGAATCAGAGGTTCATAGGTTGTGTAAATATGTGAGCCCCTCTGTCTAACCTGATTTGCTTGCATAGTACAGTGCCTGGCACATAGCACTTCACAAATACCATAATCGTTACTATTATTATACTATCTGAAGATGCCCACTCAAAACTGTAAATATGTTGTGGGCAGGGAATGTGACTATTTACTCTCTCAGTTGTACTCTCTCAGTGCTTACTCTGCACACAGTAATTACTCTATGTACAATTGAATGAATGAATATGTGCTTAGAGGCTTGGTGGAGAGGGTCATCTGTGCAGTTTTCAGCTGGTTTGGCTGTCCAGTACTGATATGGTACTAAGTACCTTTATAGCCTGTATTTTTATTATTGTTATTTTTTTAATGGCATTTGTTAAGCACTTACTATGTGCCAGGCATTGTACTAAGCACTGGAGTAGATGCAAACTAATCAGGTTGGACACAGTCCCTGTCCCACTTGGGGCTCAAAGTAATAATCCCCATTTTACAACTGAGGTAACTGAAGCACAAAGAAGTTAAGTGATTTGTCCAACGTCACACAGCAGCCAAGTGGCAGAGCCAGTATTAGAACCCAGGTCCTTTTTATTTTAAAAGCTCCCCATCCTGGGTCCTGCTGCCAAGCTCTGTAGCTCAGGCTTGCAGAGGACTGGGTAGGGGGCATAGTGGCTCTGGAGCAAGGTTTGCGGTGGTGGGGAAATCAGGGTTCTCTTTGGTGACATGCTGTAGGTGCTGAGGATTTCTGCAACAGATTCAGTCCATCAATCGATTGTATTCATTGAGTGCTCATGTGGGCAGGGAATGTGTCTACCAACTGTTATATTGTACTCTCCTAGTCAGTGCTAAAATCTTACAGATGCAGCAGCTAATTCTTTGTAAACTCCTCCATATTCTGGGCTGTTTCTCCCTATTTATATTCCACATTAGATCCTGTTTCTTGCCCTCACCCATTTGTGGAAGCAGCTCAGTAATGGCTGCTGGGGCCTCTGTTGTATTTAGGATCTGCCTTGAATGATGTCAGGTTTGGGGTGGTTTGTCCTTGTAGCCCTGGTTTGTTGGACTACAGTGAAACAGCCCTGAATTTAACCCCGGGGAGAAAACTATTTCTCCCCTGGACCCAGCATGATTTATTACTACAATGAACTCTGGAGAAGATAGGAAATTCTCCAAAAACTGTAGCTTAAGGAACTCTGTGCACTTCTGAATTTTAGAAAAAAGCACCCCACTTCTGAGGTAAGACACACTCTGGGTTCTGAAGGTTTCTGCAACAAGGACTTTTAGAATCTTTGTTTGGATCATTAAGCTTTTGCAACTTCCCCAACAATGTTGAAGAGTTGAAATCAAAGCTGCAATCTTGAAACTCTAGCAGATTCCTTCATTTGCCATCAGATAGTAACTAGAATAAGAAATGTGGACATATGGAAAAGACTTCTGAAAATGGATGAACTGGATTTTTTTGAAAAAACTATTGCAATCTGACAAGCAGCTGAAGTTAATTTACTGCGTATGTACTTGCTAGGAAACAGCAATAAGGTTATAGCAGGGAATAACCAAAATGTGGGGGAAATGGTTCAAATTAGAAAAATAATACTGCAACAAATATGGAAAAGGTATTAAAATTGAAAAGATATACTAAAAGTTATACAAAAAATCATGAAACAAAAAGATGTTTTAAAATTGGAAAAATCTGTATCTCCTGCAATGGATAAAGTCATTTTGTGTAGTTATATCAAAAGGAATTCAGGAACCCCAAAACCTGTATAATCACTTAAATTAATGTCCTGATAGGCTGTAATCCCCTATGAGCCAACAGGGATCAGGAAGGGATCCTATCTTATAACTCTAAATCTCCCAAGTGTGTAGTACAGTGCTGTGCACAAAGTGCTGAATAAACACCACTGATTGATTAATTCTAGTTCCAGCAGAAACCATTGGAATATTTTGTTAGGCAAAGAAAGGTGGCAAGAACAGATTTTTGTCTCTCCACCAACCAGCTTCTCCTACTGTTCTACTATTTTCCCTTCTTCTTGGACTTGGATCCCTGTGTGGGAAAGAGATAGTGCCCAACTTGATTAACTTGTATCAACCCCGGTACTTAGAACAGTGCTTGACAAATAGAAAACACTTAGCAAACACCATAATAATAATATTCTCCAACTTCTGTATTGGCTCTCTTCACCCATTACCGTCCCAGCTCACGTTCATCACCCCCAGATCGCATTCTAATGGCCCTTCACTCTTGATTCTCCCACCTGAAACTCCTCCCTCACGCTGCTTCTTCAGCTTGGAATGGACACTTCCCTTCTTCTCCCCCAACCCCTTCCTCCCCACCTGCCCACAACACAATCTACCCAAATCCAGAGACCACAGTCCTAACTATCTTTAAGGTCCATCTAATATTGCAACACTTCCTGTAGGAAGCCTTCCCTAATTAATTCACAACACCCTTGTCATGTCTACCCAACTTGCCCAGCCTTGGCATTTAGATATGCTATTCCTGTCCTCAGCACTGGTGTATTTATGTATATTGTATTTTTTTTACATATTACACACTTTTGCAGACATTGAAAAAAGCTTTCACTCTGATTTGTTTTTGCTGCTTGTTTTATCCTTATTATTCTTCTGACTTGCACTATCTCGAAATATATTTTGTCTGCCCCATTAAATTATAAAGTTCTAACGGCAGGGAATATGTGTGCTGCTACGTTTGCACTCTCCTAAGTGCTTAATACAGCGCTTATCAATAGGTGCACTAAATACTTTTGCTTTTTAAAGATCAGCTGTCAAGAAAAATAAAAATAGAAGCATTCAGCATGGCTCAATGGAAAGAGCCTGGCTTTGGAGTCAGAGGTCATGGGCTCAAATCCCGGCTCTACCAATTGTCAGCTGTGTGACTTTGGGCAAGTCACTTAACTTCTCTGGGCCTCAGTTACTTCATCTGTAAAATGGAGACTAAGACTGTGAGCCCCCCATGGGACAACCTGATCACCTTGTAACCTCCCCAGCGCTTAGAACCGTGCTTTGCACATAGTAAGCTCTTAATAAATGCCATTATTATTAGTAGTAGTAGTGATTACTCTAAAAGTGGTTTGAGGTTTGTTTGATTGTGGGTCCCCAACTAAATGCACCATAAAAGATTGAGAAGAGACTTAAAATTCCACCAAGATGATATTTGCAGTGCGAGTTGGAGGTGGTGCAGCTCGGGGAAGTGGCTTGGCCAGGGAAGTCTGGTGGCAGTGGGTGGAGAGCTAGCTCAGAGATGTTTGGAGCAATTATTCTCCACTGAAGGTAATAAAGTTGGGCTGTTTTGTGGATAATTTTGGGATTATAGGAAGCTTTTAATGAGAAAGCAACTCCAAAGTTGTATGAATCAAATATGGAAGAAGAACAGAGGGAAATAGAAGCATTTATAGCTGCTATAAACTGAAAGAATAAAGCAATTGTGGGGAAAAAAAGGATGCAATGCTAGAAACCAAATGAAAACAAACAATTATTTTGAGGGTAATAAAAATAGGGAAAAACAAGATATCTTTTAAATGGGGACTTAATATTTTTGTAAATTTTGAAGTAATACAACCTTAAACCCATTCTCCTTATCTGTCTTTGGAAGGTATGGCCACTCTCATCTATTTAATAATCCTTATTATATTGGAACCCATTTATTTACAGCTAATGACCAAGAATAAGGCATTTCAACCTTCCAGTTTCATGGTTTCATTTGAATTACCCCCTCCATTTTGTGTCTCTACCCCTCCAGGTCTCCCTCATCTCTCCAGCAAAAGTTCTCACACACACCTCCACTTCCCTTCCATGCATGTACACATCCAGAAGAGTAGCAGCAACTGTAGTAGGAGAAGATGACAATGACAAACAGACCTGTCCCAGTTGGTATTCTAATATGTTCCTGGAAAATGGAAGGTTAAGTGGGACTGCTAAATGAAGCATAGCTCACTGTGGACAGGGAATGTGTCTGTTATATTGATATACTTAGTATAGTATTCTGCATACAGTAAGCTCTCAATAAATGATTGACTGATTAAAGCATTCCTACAATATAAATATATTTTTAAAGTGAAAAAAGTACAATGAATATCAGATAATTACCAAGTTACATGTTCAAATAGTGCAAATATTTACCAATAGCAGGATTTTTGTATTTAAACAAGAAAAATGAACATATTACAATAAAGTTGAGCGCACTGCTCAATCAATCAATAGTATTTATCGAGCACTTACTCTGTGCAGAGCACAGTACTCGGGCCTCGGGAAAGTAAGATAGCAGACACCATACCAGCCCTTAAGGATCTTAAGGGCTACCTTTTGATTTCACTGTTTGATCTATCACGCCAAAAGCTTGGAATTTGTTGTTTGGACACACACCTTAGTCCAGACACATCATCACATCTATTTTACCAAAATTAAGCTCTCACAGTGTTTTCTGTTTAATAGTCATAGTAGCTTTAGTAATAGGCTTTAGAGTTATCAATCAATCAGTAGTATTTATTGAGCCCTTACTGTGTGCAGAGTGCTGTACTAAGCCCTTTGGAGAGTACAGTAAGAATTAGTAGACACCATCTCTGCCCTCAAGATGTTTAAATGTAGTGCTCTCCCTGTAGACTAAACTTTTTGTGGTCAGAGATCGCTTCAATACCAATGCTATTGTACTGTACCTTCCCAAGTGTTTAGTAGTGCTCAGCACACAATAAGTGCTCCATAAATACCACTCATCGATTGATTTCCTCTGTGGGGTAACTTCAGTTTAAAACTCAGCAGTTGTATGTGTTTGTGCTTAACCACTGCACAAGGGACACTGTGTAAGCACTGCTCAGAACAGGTGTGCTCCAAACCAAAGATCTTCACTAGGTAAGTGAGCACTGTAAAAAATACAGACATCCAAATTCAACTATCATGACCTTGTGATTAAAGAAGAGTAAGAACTGTAGATCATGGAATAAGGAAAATATTTTAAGCATGCTGTTTTATGGCTCATTGTGAAAGTTTATGTTTCTAAATTTTAAAATATCAAGCAAAAACTACTCCATCAGATGTAAGGCCCTCAATCAGCTCTCTTCCTGTTTATTTATCCTCCTTCCTCTCCCACTAAAACCCAGCCCACACACTTCGCTCCTTCAATAACAACCTACTCACTATCCCTTGCTCTCATCTCCCCAACTGTGGACCCCTTGCTCTCACCTTCCCTCTGCTTGGAATGACCTCATCCTACATATGACAGGAAAGCACCCTCCCCATCTTCAAGGCCCCATTGAAATAATACTTCCTCCAAGAAGCCTTTCTGGAGTAAGCTTATCCCCCACTACCAATTTTCCCTTCCTACTGCCTCACTCATGCATTTAGTCCCACCCCCTAAGCATGTACATACTCTCCACCAAAATCCTCACCACCACAGCACTTAGGTACATATGTTTATACTCAGATGCTTCCTTTTTTATCTGTCTCCCCTTAGACTATAAGACCCATGAAAGCAGGGATTGTCCTTACTTACCGTATTCATACTTTCTTATGCTTAATAATTATCATTGATTGAATTTCTACAGAAGGCAGATCTAATTAATATTTTGGTAATCAGTGGCAGAGTTAAGATTCATCATTATTACTGTATTTATATTAATGAAGGGGTAGCAGGTAAATTTACAAATGAATATACATTTCCCAATTATATTCTGCTTATTTTGCAATGTTATTCTAAATACAGAGCTGTGATGGGCCACAGTTTTATTAGTCTGTTTCATTTATTGCCTGAAACTGTTTGGAAAATCTTTTGAAATACCAATATTATGCATTAATTTTCTCAATGGTTTTATCTGATTTCCTCTTTTTTACATATGAGCCCTATTTTCTGCAGGGGAGAAAGGAAGTTGTTTCAAAATCTTAAACCTATTCTGTGGGATTAAACACTTTGAAACTTGGGGATGGGTCTGGAGGAAGAGAAGATATTTCTGGGTTGGTTCTACTCAGAATCAATCCCTGCAGGAGAGCTCTCGGTACCTAACAATACAATTCTCAAGGGAAGCCCAGACCAGATTGGTACCTGCTTCTGGTGGATTTACCTGCACCTCCTCCTTAAAACTAGAGGTGGGAATACATTTTCAGTCAAACAGTGCACTGTATGGCTGTCACCACATCAGCAGCTCTGGAACTTCAAGCTCATATCTAGGAGATCGGAAGAGGAGAGTTAGGTGATATATTCAAGTTCTTGACAGCCAGTCCCTTGCCAGGGTTTTACTGAAACAAAACCAAAAGTTCCTTTACCTAACTGCCTGGTGACCAATCCCAGCCCCTTCTTCTAATTCTTTTGTATTGTATTTTCCCAAGCCCTTAATATAGTGCTCTGCATATAGTAAGCACTCCATAAATACCTTTGTTGATTGATTGATTGATTCATCCCAAACTCACTCAGGAAAGGATTGGTCCAGAGATTTTGTAAATTCCCACCCCCTTTCATACAGACCTTTGGCAGGAGCAGGGGCTTGCTAGAATTGCCTGCTGTATGACCTTTGGGTGGGTCACTTGGCCGTGCCTCAGTTTCCTCAACTATAAAATGGGGATTCAATACCTGTTCTCACTCCTATTTATACTCTGAGCCCCATGTGGTACAGGGATTGTGTCCCAACCCCAGCACTTTTAATAGTGCTTGACACATACTAAGTACTTAACAAATACCACAAAAATTTTTTGCATTGAAGAGAGCCACTGGGGAGTATGTTAGAGAGAACAACACAGCAGAAATCATGGTCTCACTTGATTTTGGGTAGTCTGGGAGGGTTTTAATAAGGCAGTTACTTTAGGTTATTTCAAACACAAGTCACTGCAAATAGCTTTATTAAACATAACTGTTTCCAACAAGATGTAGACTAGATTGGGTAGACATCCTCTGTGTCTCAAAAATTATGTCCTTAATAATTGCTGTAAGGTTTAACTATCAGCAAATCATGTAACAAATGTAACTAATCAAGTTAAATGTGACATTTAGAAAACATTCCTTAAAATGGCTTCTGGAGATTTTCTGAAGATCTTCATTCATGGAGGGAGAAATCTGACAGCCAGGGAGAAGGAAATGGATCAGAGAAGATCCTCTATGGAAGTAGTACAGTCAGTAGTAGTACAGTCAATACACCCATGCTTTTATTACCTAATTTCTGTGCAACACAATGGAAGAATTAGGGATTATTTTCCCTTACAAGACCAGTGTGTTCTGGTGTTACACAGTCCACAAATTGGCAGAAGTAAATGAGTGTGGAAAGAATGATAATTGTGGTATTTGTTAAGGGCTTACTATGTATCACGTACTGTACTAAGCATTGGGGTAGATAGAAGATAACCAGATGCCACATGGGGCTCACTAAGTACAAGGGAGAACAGGAATTTAATCCCCATTTTTCAGATGAGGAAACTGAGGCCCAGAGAAGTTAATTGACTTGCCCAAGGTCACAGAGAAGACAAGTGGTTCATCTGGAATTCAAACTCTGACTTCCAGGCCCAAGCTCTTTCCACTAGGCCACTCTGTTTCCCTAGGGTTGTGCCAGGTGTGGGTCACTGGTTAAAGTGTGATGTACTATAGTTCCCAGCCTAACTGTACCATACCAAACCATAGTGCAATTATAATAACTGTGGTATTTATTAAATGCTTATTATGTGCCAGACACTGTACTAAGCGCTAGGGTGGATACAAGCAAAATAAGGTTGAACACAGTCCCTGCCCCACATGGGGCTCTGGTCTCCATCCCCATTTTACAGAAGAGATATCCAAGGACCAGAGAAGTGAAGTGACTGGCCCAAGGTCACACAGTAGATAAGTGGCAGAGCCACAGTTAGAACCCATGACCTTCTGTGTACTAGGCCCATGCTCTATCTATTACACCGTGCTGCTTCTCTGGCTTTATGTATTGTATGTTTCTTTGGAAGTGGAAATATTACAGCATTTCATACAGTAAAATAGCAATAGGTGGCAAGGATCTAAAGCATTTTGCTAGTAGTGAACATAATAGTAATAATAATGATGGTATTTGTTAAGCACTTACTTTGTGCCAAGCACTATTCTAAGCACCGAGGTAGATATAAGGTAATCAGGTTGTCCCACGTAGGGCTCACAGTCTTAATCCCCATTTTACAGATGAGGTAACTGAGGCTCATTCATTCATTCATTTAATCACTCAGAGAAGTTAGGTGACTGACTTGCCCAGTCACACAGCTGAGAAGAGGCTGAGCAATATAGAATGTGTATCAATAAAAGTCAGTTATAATTATATCTGCGAACCATCTACTCCCTCACGCACTAATTCCTACTTAATGATTTCCATAATGTGATTTTTTTCCATCAAATCAGATTGCCTTAATAATAGCATTTATTAAACGCTTACTGTGTGCAAAGCACTGTTCTAAGCACTGGGGAGGTTACAAGGTGATCAGGTTGTTCCATGGGGGGCTCACAGTCTTCATCCCCATTTTACAGATGAGGCAACTGAGGCACAGAAAAGTCAAGTGACTTGCCCAAGGTCACACAGCTGGCAATTGGCAGAGCCGGGATTTGAACCCATGACCTCTGACTCCAAAGCCTGTGCTCTTTCCACTGAGCCACGCTGCTTCCCCTAAGAGCCTTAAGAGCACAACCCCTATATTAAAGTCCTGAGTTGACATATCTGAATAATTCATGATAAGAATAGGAAGGATTTACTAGAGGTTTCAGTGAAATCATGTGTTTATATGTCTGTTATCAGCCCCATCCCCACTCTGGAGCCCCTTAGGGCTCTGGACAGTGTGTTGAAAACAGCACTGAGCAGAAAAAGCTTTGTTCACAGTAGGGGGTTAATACATACGGATTACTACTAGACTGTAGATTTTCTCAGTCAAATACTGTCTTGGTCCTGGGGTTTTCAAAAGCCGAGAATGATTTTTAGAAAAAATATGAAAAAATGACTGACTTTTGAACTTTACTGACATAGTTCTGTATAATATAAGATGATACTTGGGTATCAGTTGTGGCATCTAATTGTCCCATAGTTTCGCAGGGCTGAGTACTCAGCAAAAAGGGGTCAACTCTGTGGGTCTTGCACTCTCAGGTAGGGATGAGGGAGGACCATGAGAGGCAACTAGAAATTGTTTAGGACCCACAGTTTCCATCTCTCTTCCTGACTGGGTGCCTTCCCCTGCCACAGTGTTCTCAAATGGCAGCCCCCTGATCCCTCTCTCCATGCCAACTGACCTGGAGGATGAGAGTAGAAATAGAGAGGGGAAGAGAGGATAAAGAAAAAAGGGTGAAGGGAGAAAGAATATGAGCAAGGGAAGAAGGAGAAAAAGGTAAAGGGTAAGGCAGATATTTTATTTCTATGAATGAAAGAAAAGAGGGGAGAAAGGGGAGAGATGAAAAAAGGGAAGATGGGAAGAGGTGAGTGTAAAGAAAATTCCTCACCACTTTCCCCCTCCTCTGGATAAGTGTATTTTTTGCCAACAGCATGGTTAGGGAGGAGTCAAAACCTCCAAGGTAGAAAGGAAAGGGTATACCTAACCCAAATGAAACCTTACAGCCTACAGGAGCTCACACCTAGGGCCTGGAGCTCAGGGAAGAGGAAGTTGTGGTAACAGGTGACTCACCTATCTTAGTTCTAACATAAGAGGTGAGTTGCTCTCTCTGTGGCTGGAGAGGGAAGGAACTGCATTTTAAATTCCAGGATTTGTACTGGCCATTTACTAGAATGAGAAGGCAGGGCTTGGCACCAGGAAGCACCAACTCCTGCCCTCCTGGAAAATGTAGTTGTTAGATTTCCACCTTGTTAGATTTCCACTCTTGCCCCAACAACTGTGGCTGCCCCGTGTACATGGTCAGCAGGGCTCAATGCTACTGGACTTTGATGCAGAGCAAACAGGCTTCCTCCTGCTGCTGCCCTGATGTGGCAGCCATCTGTATTTACTGACATTGGAATTTATTTCTGGCTCTATGTATACCACCAATTAGAGATGATTTTTATAGAGGGCCCATTATTTATGGATGATTAATAGCCTTCCTTTGTCCTCATGGGAGTATAAACATTACTGTACCTCCACTTGGGGAAGACAGCAAAGTCCTACATGGGCTCAAATTATTTTCATGTTCTTATTGTTATACTCTGCCAATTCCCCTAGCTGCAATTTATTTTAATGTCTGCCTCCTTCACTGGATTGTAAGCTAAATATGATCCTTGAGGGCATGGATTGTATCTACCAACTCTGCTGTATTGTAATCTCCCGAGTGCTTACTACAGTGGTTGGTACACAGTAAGCACTCAATAAATATCATTCATTAATACACCAATAGTATTTAATGAATACCACAATTATTATTGTTTTTCTCCAAGTATAGTTTGGTTGGCCTTTGCAAATTCTTCTTCATACTTCAATCAATCAATTGTACTTGTTGAATGCTAACTGTTAGACTAGGAACCCCCAATAATAATAATAATAACAATGGTATTTGTTAAGTGCTTACTATGAGCCAAGCACTGATCTAGGTACTGGGAGGATGCAAGGTAATAAGGTTGTCCCATGTGGGGCTCACAGTCTTAATCCCCATTTTAAAGGTGAGATAACTGAGGTGCAGAGAAGTTAAGTGACTTGCCCAAAGTCACAAAGCTGACAAGTGGCAGAGCCGGGATTAGATCCCATGACCTCTGAGTCCCAAGCCCATGCTCTTTCCACTGAGCCAAGCTGCTTCTGTCTCTATGGGACAGGAACTTGTGTCTGACCTGATTATTTTGTATCTACCACAGCACTTAGTACAGCACTTAACAAATATTATTATTATTATTATCATCATCAAGTACCAAATATATCAAAGTTTGAATAGAAAGATAGATAGATAGATAGATAGATAGATAGATAGATGTCAAAGTACCAAATATATCATAGAAGCAGCATGGCTTACTGAAAGAGCACGGGCTTGGGAGTCAGAGGTCGTGAGTTCTAATCCCGGCTCCGTCACTTGTTAGCTGTGTGACTTTGGGCAAGTCATTTAACTTCTCTGTGCCTCATTCATTCAATCGTATTGAGCGCTAACTGTGTGCAGAGCACTGTACTAAGCCCTTGGGAAGTCCAAGTTGGCAACACATAGTGATGGTCCCTACCCAACAGCGGGCTCCCAGTCTATAAGGGGGAGGCAGACAACAAAACAAAACATATTAACAAAATAAAATAAATAGAATAGTAAATATGTACAAGTAAAATAGAGTAATAAATCTGTACTGACATCTGTACAGGCGCTGTGGGGAGAGGAAGGAGGTAGGATGGGGGGGATGGGGAGAGGAAGGAGGGGGCTGAGTGTGGGAAGGCCTCCTGGAGGAGGTGAGCGTTTAGTATTCATTCATTCAATCATATTTATTGAGCACTTACTGTGTGCAGAGCACTTTACTAAGCACTTGGGAAGTACAAGTTGGCAACATATAGAGACGGTCCCTACCCAACAGCGGGCTCCCAGTCTAGAAGGGGGAGACAGACAACAAACCAAAACATATTAACAAAATAAAAGAAATAGAATATGTAAATATGTGCAAGTAAAATAAATAGAGTAATAAATCTGTACCAACATCTATACAAGCGCTGTGGGGAGGGGAAGGAGGTAGGGCTGGGGGGATGGGGAGAGGAAGGAGGGGGCTGAGTGTGGGAAGGCCTCCTGGAGGAGGTGAGCTCTCAGTGTTCATTCAATCGTATTTATTGAGCGCTTACTGTGTGCAGAGCACTATACTAAGTGCTTGGGAAGTACAAGTTGGCAACATATAGAGACGGTCCCTACCCAACAGCGGGCTCCCAATCTAGAAGGGGGAGACAGACAACAAAACAAAACATGTTAACAAAATAAAAGAAATAGAATATGTAAATATGTGCAAGTAAAATAGAGTAATAAATCTGTACCAACATCTATACAGGTGCTGTGGGGAGGGGAAGGGGGGGATGGGGAGAGGAAGGAGGGGGCTGAGTGTGGGAAGGCCTCCTGGAAGAGGTGAGCTCTCAGTATTCATTCATTCAGTCATATTTATTGAGCACTTACTGTGTGCAGAGCACTGTACTAAACGCTTGGGTAGTACAAGTTGGCAACATATAGAGATGGTCCCTACCAACAGCGGGCTCCCAGTCTAGAAGGGGGAGACAGACAACTAAACAACACATATTAACAAAATAAAAGAAATAGAATATGTAAATATGCACAAGTAAAATAGAGTAATAAATCTGTACCAACATCTTCCCAGACTGAACCCCCTCCTTTCTCTCCCCCTCCTCCCCCACCCTACCTCCTTCCCCTCCTACAGCACTCAGTTACCTCATCTGTAAAATGGGGATTGTGAGCTCCATGTGGGACAACATGATTACCTTGTATCTACCCCAGTGCTTAGAACAGTATTTGGCACATGGTAAGAGCTTAACAAATGCCATCATTATTATTATCAAAGTTAGATGCCTTCCTGCATCTTCCTAAAGGGACATTTTCAATTAATGATATTTATTTAACATTTACTGTGTGCAGACCACTGTACAAGTGCTACAGAAACTTTAATAGATTGGTAGAATGACCTATGCGCTCAAGAATCTTACAACCTATTAGGGGAAATAAATATATTTCATATAGGGTAAGCATCAGAGTATAAGATGTGGACAAAAATACTGTAGGGGTGGAGGGGGGCGGTGGTGAATATCAAATTGTTTCAGGAGTGTGCACACAGAGATAAGAGGCTAGTAAGGGTAGACTTCCTAAAGGAAATATGATTTTATTAGAGGTTTGACAATGGAGACAGTGATGGTCTTTTGGACATGAAAGTGGAGGCAGGAAGGAAGGTGGGTGCAAATAGAGTGGAAGGAGAGCAAGACTAAATAGAGGCATGGTACATAGGCTGGCATTAGAGGGCTGAAATGTGTGGAAGGAGTTGTAGTGGGAGAGGACTGAGGTTAAGTAGGAGAGGGAGAGCTAATTGAGTGCTTAAAGCTGAGGGTAAGGAGTTTCTTTATGGTATAGAGATAGATGGGGAACCATGGGAGGTTTTTGAGCAGTGGGAAGGCTTGTTCAGAACAATTTTTTTAGAAAATGATGTGGACAGCGAAGTAAAATCCTAAAGGATAAAGGACTAGAGAAGAGAGAGCCTTAAGACAGGGAAGTCAGTGAGAAAGCTGATGCTGTAGTTGAAGCAGGATATGACAAGTGCTTGGACCAGAAACGTAGCAGTTCAGATTGAGGGGAAGGGGTGGATTCTAGAGATGTTGTGAAGATAGAACTAACAGGATTTGGAGACAGACTGAATATGCCAGCTGAATGAGACAAAGATGAGCTCAGGACAGTGACAAGGTCATGGACTTGTGAGACAAGGAGGATGGTGGTGTTGTCAACAGTGATAGGAGAGTCATGGGATGGAGAGGGCTTGTGAGAGAAAATGAGTTCTGTTTTGGATAAGTTAGGTTTGAGGTGTCATTGGAACATCCAAGAAGAGATGTTCCAAAGACAGGGGGAACTGTGAGAATGTACAGAAAGAGAGAGATTGGGGCTGGGAATGAGGATTTAGGAGTCATCTGTGTATCATTTTCATAGTATCACTTTTGAGATAAAATGCAGTGATTTAACTTATTTAGCTTTCTGAGCCTAAGCAAGAGCCTCATGTCATGTAGTGTGCTAAAATGCAGGGTGGTGAACAGTGGGCTGGGCAGCAGGAGGTGCTTTTGTTCTGCCATCCCAGCCTTTCACCTGGTGAAACCCAAATCCTACAGGCATCATCTTCCTTGCCAGTAGAAGACCCAATTCTCCCTTTCTGAACCCAGGGGGCAAAACAGAGAGAATTCTTCCATCTCTCACTTTGTGCTACATGGTTCAGGGACAGGAAACATTGCTCTGGCAATAGTACCATCTCCAGTCCCCAGACTTCAGTTGCTCTATTTGGGAGTCCTAATGGCCACTGAGTGATCCTGGCTCCTACCTGAAATGCCAAGAATGTGCTCGGTCCCCAGATCTGTCCCTTTGTCGATCAAACAATGACATTTATTGAACATTAACTGTGTGCAGAGCACTGGACTAAGCACTTGGGAGAGTACAATGTAACAGAGTTGATAGACACATTCCCTGCCCACAAGGAGCTTACAGACTAGAAGAGGAGCTTGCACTGGTTTTATTTCCTGGTTTGAGCTTCCTCAGCAATTACCTTCCAGTCGCCTTCAGCTCTGGAGAATAGACCCCTCAAGGACCAGATGATCGTGAGAAGAGCAGTTGAGAAAACTCAGTCTTTCTGAAGCTACTTGTGAATCATGATATGGAATGGAAACCTACTTTCTCATTCATTCATTCATTCAATCATATTTATTGAGCACTTACTGTGTGTAGAGCACTGTACTAAGCACTTGGGAAGTATAAGTCAGCAACAGGTAGAGACAGTCCCTACCCAACAACGGGCTCATGCATAAGATAAGATGATCTCATTTGATAAATTCTATTTAGTGTATCATTACAACCTAAGTATGATATATCAGGTACCAATTAAGAAAATCCTCCCTGAAGTGTTTTTCAGATCCTGGTTTAAGATGAGTTAATGGGAACAATGAAAATTTGATGTCTTTTCCATTGCCATCAAAAGCAACAGGCAGCTATAAACCCTTGACAAATGATAAAGATGTAAGAAAATGTAGAAGCAAACAGCAATTGCCTAGAAGAAAGTGAATGTAGATCTTTCACATACTGGCCAACTGAATATTTGTAATTATACTAACTCAGATGAACTCAGAGCAGAAGTGTGGTCTAGTGGATAGAACACAGCAGGCCTGGGAGTCAGAAGGACCTGGGTTCTAATTCCAGCTTTGCCACATGTCTGCTGTGTGACCTTGGACAAGTCACTTAACTTCTTGGTGCCTCAGTTACCTCATCTGTAAAATGATGATTTAGACTGTGAGCCCCATATGGGACATGGACTATTTCCAATCTGATAAGCATGTACCTATGGAAAGATTACAGGGATTTGGGTTCTTCTTATGTAACCAAATATAATTATTATTTTGCTTACTACAACCTTTAAGCAAATCAAACAATGAAGTTATATCATTTCTATTGGTCCCCAACCCCTCAAAACCCCAAAGGTTCAGCTATTATTATTCCAAGGAAGGTATTGTAAGAAAATGCCATTTATTGTGTAATTATACCACTAGTGAATGTTGAAATATATGGCTAGACCACCCTTCATCACAGATAGCAAGAAAACCTCCCCAGAGGGCAGAAAACTTACTACCTCAATTTGAACCCACCTTCTTCTGCTGAGGAAGAGGCCCTTGGAGGCAGAGAAAACCAACCCCAAAATGAAGGTGTGTTTGTTATATATGGGGAAGTTACTACTGCCACCCCAAAACCACAATAAATGGAAACACACTGGAGCCTCCAAGAATCATGGACTTACTGAAAGCCAAAGTGCCTTATCAATCAAGAAGCAGTGTTGTCTAGTGGATAGAACATAGGCCTGAGAGTCAGAAGGATCTGGGTTCTAATATCTGCTCCATCACTTGCCTACTAAGCAGCGTGGCTCAGTGGAAAGAGCACTGGCTTTGGAGTCAGAGATCATGGGTTCAAATCCCAGCTCTGCCAACTGTCGGCTGTGTGACTTTGGGCGAGTCATTTAACTTCTCTGTGCCTCTTCCCTCATCTGTAAAATGGGGATGAAGACTGTGAGACCCCCGTGGGACAACCTGATCACCTTGTAACCTCCCCAGCACTTAGAACAGTGCTTTGCACATAGTAAGTGCTTAATAAATGCCATCATTATTATTATTATTACTGTGGGAACTTGGACAAGTCACTTAATTTCTCTGTGCCTCAGTTACCTCATCTGTAAAATGGTAATTAAGACTGTGCACCCAATGTGGGCCAACGACTGTGTCCAACCCAATTTGCTTGTAATAATAATAATTATGGTATTTGTTAAGAGCTTACTATATGCTAAGCACTGTTCTAATCACTGGCATAGATACAAGGTAAGCAGGTTGTCCCACATGGATATAGTGGAACTAGTGGTATAAGCAACTCACTAAAGGAGTGTGGAGAGAAAGAGTAGGAAGGAGATGGGGCAATGGGGTTAGGGGAGAGTTTTTGAGGATAGGGATATACATGGACATGTTGACAACAGTAAGAAAGGAGCCACTGGAGAGTGAGCTATTGAAGTCGCTGTTCAGGGAGGGATGAAAGGTGGGAACAAGTATTAAGGTGCAAAGGGATAGGGTTGGAGAAGCAGGTGGAAAAGCTGGATTTTTAGAGGAGATGGGAGATCTCTTGTGATAATGTTGTCGAAGAAGGGGTAGGAGGCAGGAGAGACTGAAGAGATGTAGGGAAGATTTTAGGGATTTGATCCCCCTTTTCACCCCTCCTTCAGCCCTACAGTGCTTATGTACAAATCTGTAATTTATTTGTAGAAGTCTGTCTCCCCTTCTACTGTGAGCTCATTGTGAGCAGGGAGTGCCTCTACTGACTCTGTTACATTGTACTTTCCAAAATGCTTAGTACAGTGTTCTGCTCATAGTAAGTGCTCAATGAATGTGATTGATTAATTGATAGGGAAATTGCTCCTGATGTTTCCATTTTTGTCAATGAAATAGGTAGCCAGGCCATTGGTACAAGAGATAGAGGAATCAGGATTCAGGAAACTTCAGAAAGGAGTTAAAAGCATGAAAGAGATGGTGCAGGCTTTGGGTAAGGGAGTTGATAAGGTGGGAGAATTATTTTTGCTAGGCGGAGGAGAGGGCTGAGATGAGTTTGAGATGAACAAGGTCAGCCTGATGTCTGAATTTCCGCCAGCAGCACTCTGTGGCTTGAGCATGAGATCGGAGGAAACATACTGTGGAGGTGATCTAGGGCTGTGGGTTGGGGGTCCATTACCAATGGAGGGACAGGGGAGTGAGGGAGTTGAGTTCAGCGGATAGGTTGAAGAGAAGGGTATGAACTTGTGGTTCAAGAGGAGATGGGTTGGGTATAGAGACCAAATGGGACATGACGTCTTGGGATAATTGGAGGGGGTCGAGGGATTGGAGGTTTCTGTGATGGAGGAGGACAGTATTATAGGAAGCAGCATGGCTGAGTGGAAAACAGCACAGGCTTTGGAGTCAGAGGTCATGGTTTCAAATCCCAGCTCCACCAATAGTCAGCTGTGTGACTCTGGGCAAGTCACTTCACTTCTTTGTGCCTCAGTCATCTCATCTGTAAAATGGGGATTAAGACTGTGAGCCCCCCATGGGACAACCTGATTACCTTGTAACCTCCCCAGTGCTTAGAACAGTACTTTGCACATAGTAAGCACTTAATAAATGCCATTATTATTATTATTATTATTATTATTATTATGGGGAGGGAGTAGGTAAGAGAGAGAGAGAAGGTAGGCGGGGAGGTTGTGGTCAGAGAGGAATTTCAGAGTTGGTGAGGTTATAGATCATACAGTGATAAAAGATGACATCATGAGATGATTAATGCTTTATTGTATTCTTCCCCAGGGTTTAATATGGTGCTTTTTACACAGAAATTCCTAAATAAATATCTCTGTCTCAGTCTCTCTGCCTCCCTGCTTCTTTTTCTCCCTGTCTCCCTGCCTTTCTTGCTCTTTAGCATTTATTGAGCATCTACTATGATCAGAGCACTGTTCTAAGTGCTTGGGACCGTACAATAAGAGTTACTATTTTGAACAGCCAAATTTGGTTAGACTGACCCACAAGGTTTCACAACTTACTGAGTTAAAAGCTTTTCTGAAGTCAATCAAGACAACTTTCAAAGTTTTTTCAGGTACATTACAGGTATAGGAGAAATACAAGGAGATACTTTGAGGTCTCTAGTTTTCAGTCTTAAAAAGTCATTTGACCCCAGCTGTGAAGCCATTCTGCTTCACTGTGTTCCAAGATCCCATATCTTTCTCCACAGTGGTATAGTTGGCCAAAATCTAGTTGAAGATCCCGTGTTGGCCTTTTTCCTTTCACCATTGGAGTAAATCAGTTTGGTAGGTACAGTTTGGTTCTGTGTATTCACTGCCACTCACTTGAATGTGTAACCTGGAACTTAGAAGCTAGAGTTCAAATGCATTTCTAATCTACTCTAAACCCTTTAAACTCACTTAGGCTAAGACTACTTTAGAAAAAAGTAATCCAGGAATTATTTCAGGCCAATGATTGTCCCTGAGATGCATGTACATAGTAAATCCTTAATAAATACTATTGCTACTACTACGTATAAAAAGGCATGAAATTATTTTGATTTTGAATTGTAGTAACAAGCCTAAACAAGGCCCTATATTCAACCAAAGATTTTCATCAGTCACACAGAACTAAATGTTATCACTATATTCAGTGAAGTAGACAGTTCATAGTCCAGTGATGCACAGATAACGAAGTAGAAAATAGAATAAAAATGCCAGCATGCCTTTGGGGATAATGTCCCCAAACTCTATCTGGCAAACAGGATATTAAACTTTGTATCAAAGTAAAAGTCTGGGAAATATTGGTGGTGTCCAACCTTCTATATGATTCTGAGAACTGAACCTGTCCCTGAAGGCACAACATTAAGCTTTTTTTATTTTAATGTATTTGTTAAGCACTGTACTAAGCATTTACTGGGGTAGATACAAGCTTATCAGTTTGGTCAGTCAGTGTCCCACATGGGGCTCACAGTGTTAATCCTCATTTTACAGTTGAGGTAACTGAGGCTCAGAGAAGTTAAGTGACTTGCCCAAGGTCACATAGGAGACAAGTCGCAGAGCCAGGTTTGGAACTCAGGTCCTTTTAGCAGCTAGGCCCATGCTCTTTCCACAAGGTCATGCTGCTTCTCAGCTTCTTGAGTGGTTTCATCAGTATCTTTGTATCTTCTACAAGCCATTTTCAACATCCAATTGCAGGCCAAGATTATGGCAGTGACGCCTAGGAATGTAGCCAGCAGCCATCACTGAGACAATTCACGATGCAGCCCAGATGAACTGGTGGGAAATGATAGAAAAATGGATGCCCAAGTAGCTAGTGCATGGTGAATTGGAAGGCAAATATAAAGACAGGAAGGGCAGAATAAATGTTTTAAGGCATAGGGAAGCATACTTTCTAGCACTGTTACCTACCAGAGAATTGTTAAAAGGCCCCTGTAATAGTAGACAGATCACCCTAGCAGGCTTCAATCAGCAGAAGCTTCAGGAAGATTGGCACAAAAAGGTTCAAGCAAGTGGCAAATGTCAGCTCAGCAAAGTCCTATCTTTACATCCCTGTGTTGTAAATCCATCTTTCCAGCTTCACACTTGGATGGGATCTCACTGTCAGTAAAGACATTTTTGCATATGAAAGATATCTATATCAATCAATCAGCGGCATTTATTGAGTGCTTATTGTATGATGAACACTGTATTAATAAGCCCTTGGGAGACTATAACAGGTAGACATGTCCCTGCCCACAAGAAATTTATAGCTTATATGTTACATTCTGTCACGTATTTTATCCAAAAAGTAAAAACCTAAATAATAGTCATTTGTAAGTGCCAACAGTATATATTCTACCAACACAAAATATTATATTTTATTAATCTTTTAAGCAATGCTATTTCTCTGTTTTATCAGTTGTATTTGGCACTGCAGAAGCACTCATAAGATGCTGCTAATAATGCATTATGTTTAATGAACTATGTGAAAATTCTTGTTTTCTCATTTAAACATTTCAGTTCAGGATCATATTCCCCAAAGTAAATACATGCCAGAATAAATTGTAAGGAAAGTTGGGAGCCATAAAGGGGGTGGTGGTATTTTGATGTCATTCATTCCTTAATAGCTCAGTTCAAAATGTAAACAAGTGTCTTGCCTAATAGCTAATATCTTTGTCACTGGCAACCTTTTAAAGTTCAGGTTTCCTTTCTTCTAGACCAAATGTACTGTAAACACATATGGTGAGAATCCTCACCCTCTTTAAAGAAATCTTTCCAAATCTAGAGAAGCACATGGTAAATGTCCTTTGTTTAGACAAGTAACTTCTACCCTGATGTTCTTGGGGTAATTTTTTCCACTTCCTCATTATGCAATAACTTTCAACACATAATGGTTCTAAATTCCAGCCCCCATAAATTAAAAAGATAGGCCATGAGTATTACTTCCTTAGCAGGTGCAATATACATCTCTCAATTTTTTCTCTTTCCAGCAGGACGTATTCTCTAGTGTCAAAAAAAATCAGTCAATCAGTGGTATTTATTCAGTGCTTGCTGTGCAGAGAGCACTGCACTAAGCACTTGGGAGAGTGCAATAGAGTAAAAGGCAGGAGATATTTCAATGGGACCATTCAAACTGTTGAGAATAACTTCACTTGAACTGAAAGGATAGACTTCTCTTGGAAGCCACACAGTCAGCTCAGAACATTCTACTTAAAAATGTCTGATTTCAATATTGATTTCATGTTGATTAATAAATGATTTTCTGAGTCTGTGAAAGGCATCCTGTTTTCCTCTCAGGGAAAGTTCTTCCGATTATACTGTTTTGCATAACTGAATGTGAAAGCCCAGTGAGGATCAATAAACTATGAGCACTCACTAGCATCTCAGCTTCAAAAATGAGAAAAACTCCCTTTTCAGCCCTTTCGCTTGCTCTGTTTGACCTCTTAGTTCCGCAAAGAGAAAATGTTGGAATCTGTTTCAAGCTCAGACATCATACTAACCTCTATTTCTGATCATTTCCTATTACAGACACTGCTCTGAGTTCGCTAAAGCAGCCCAACGTGGACAATTCCCCAATGGTTGCTTCAGCTTATCAAAGAAGAGACTCAGACAGATACTGCCAGCTTTGTGTGGCCTGGTTTAATAACCCTATGATGGCACAACAACATTATGATGGCAAAAAACACAAAAAGAATGCAGCAAGGGCTGATTTATTAGAACAACTAGGAAAGACCCTGGATCTGGGGGAGTTGAGAGGTAAGCACTCCAATTCTGATCACTTGAACAAGAACTAGTTTGAGATCAATGGAGATGACATCACTTTAGTCAGGGGTCCTTTTTCCTCTCTCTCGACATTTATTTTAGTAGTTGGAATTGACTCTGCTGCCCTTTCCACTCCAGGGTGAATGCTACTTTTTACAAAGCGGGGACCGAACAGAGAACAAGAAAGCCTAGCAAAAGGAATAATTTCTCGGTGGTTTTCATTTCCAATTTTGATGGGTCTTGCCCCTGGGGCGATCACTTCTAGTGAAAGCTGCTGCTGCCTTGAAAGTTGTTTCTTCATTATAGTTCATGGCAAAAACGGAACAAGCTACATTTTTTTTCGGGTTTCAGTACACTGTGTCATCTGTGCCGTAAAGGGCCAGTTGTTTTTTGTTACTCTCTTGGTCCTTCTTTGCCTTGAGTAGTTTCTTATGCTATCCTGAAGGTTCCTGAAACCAAGTCCCTCAAAAGCCAAAGATTTACCCTCAGCTCCTTCTTCCCATCAGAATATACAATCTTCTTGGCAATCTAGCCTTGGCAGGACACTAAAGGAGACAAATAGTGCTTTGTTTATGTTTTATGCCAGTCATTACTATGCAAAGAATAGTTGTTACCAGAGCAAAATCATCTCCCTTCTTCCTACTTATCAGCACTGCATCTTTTATGTCAAGACACATGTTTTAATGCCTTGGCTCCTGAATTCTTTAACATTTCAGCAGCTTGTCTTTTATACAGAAGCCAAAAAAAGCTGCACCTTGACTTGATAATTCAATAAGCCTATGACTCAGTAGCACCTGAAATACTATTAGCATTGAACACTGTCCTTGAATTTAACCTTATCAGCCAATACATGTGATATCGATGATATTTGCTTTATTCATTTCTTTAAAGATTAAATACATGCTAAAACTGGGTGAGCTTTTCACTGGTGATTCTTTCACACAGGCGGATGCTGTATTTGCTTCTAACTGAGCCCATTCTATGATCATAGCAATTTGTGATGGTTTCTTAATGATTGAAATGAAAATAATGAATGAGAAAACATTTTTAAGTGGAGAATATGCATGCGTATGCATTTAACTGAGTATTTAAAAGGGTGGATGTTCCACATGAAAAACTCTATATTTTAGAATAATGAACCATCATAAATGGGCTTGGATACAATTTGTATAAATTTGCACATCCTGAGTATCTCATTAGTGTTCCTGTACATGCTATGAAAGATTGTTGACCTCAGATGATTCTTGATCCATCCTTCTACGGTTTTAATTAAAAGAATGAGAACACAACACCCACCTCTTCACAAATACAAAAACCAAAGGAAGTCATTGAATTATGGAATCTTAAAACTCCACCACTTTCAAATACCTAAGAGATCATCTACCTAAATTCAATTTATCTTGCTACATAAACTTCTGACATGGAGCAGTTCCATTTCTGTGGTGGAAATTCATCATGTATAGTGTACAAAAAAGATAAAATTATGGAAGTGGAGCAAAGTTATGGTACACTGTTAACAGAGGATATTTCACAGATCTTTCAGAATGTTTTCCTCTTAATTACAAGAAATACCCAAATGGAAAACATGTTATAAATGTATCTTGAATTTAATATTCAGATTCCCAATGCACAATTAAAAAAAGAACTTGTATGGTGTCTCCGAGAGAGAGAGGAGCATTTTAGTTAAATATCATCATCATCATCAATCGTATTTATTGAGCGCTTACTATGTGCAGAGCACTGTACTAAGCACTTGGGAAGTACAAATTGGCAACATATAGAGACAGTCCCTACCCAACAGTGGGCTCACAGTCTAAAAGGGGGAGACAGGGAACAAAACCAAACATACTCACAAAATAAAATAAATAGAATAGATATGTACAAGTAAAATAAATAAATAAATAAATAAATAGAGTAATAAATATGTACAAACATATATACATATATACAGGTGCTGTGGGGAAGGGAAGGAGGTAAGATAGGGGGATGGAGAGGGCGACGAGGGGGAGAGGAAGGAAGGGGCTCAGTCTGGGAAGGCCTCCTGGAGGAGGTGAGCTCTCAGTAGGGCCTTGAAGGGAGGAAGAGAGCTAGCTTGGTGGATGGGCAGAGGGAAGGCACTCCAGGCCTGGGGGATGACGTGGGCCGGGGGTTGATGGCGGGACAGGCGAGAATATGTGATTAAGGCAAAGGAGAGGGTTCTGAACAAGTCTCTCTCATAGTGTTATGGAAGTTTTTGCTATTTGCAAATGAATTATTTTAGGAAATATTAGCAGTATATTCATCAGCTTTCCATTTTAAGGAGTTATTAACTTTGTTTTAAAGGTTTGGAAAATGAAAGCAGATTGTATCCTGGCACTAGCTATTACTTTATATATATACATTGACCAATTCCACATTCTATCACTCTGTGAGCATATGTTGCTGTGCTACCACTATAGCATTTGGGATTGAAAGAGAACAACCAGGCCAACATAATAATGGGTTTGGTTTTTTTTGGGCTTTCCAAATACAGGACAGATGTAGACCATTTTTAGACCATTTTCAAAAACCAATATCATAAACCACAAAATTCAGTTTGGTTGGCAACTTTTGTATTGGTCCTGGCTAAATTTTCTGAACCATTCCTGTTTCCTCTCAGTGTTCCCAGTTTCACTTGGCTAAGAGAAATAGCAGCTTCCTTCAGCATGTGCCCTTAGGTATTTCTTCTACCCTCCTAAAATGAGCTTCCCAGGAATCTGAAACTCAAAGGAAATAGAAGGAAGACGTAAACCATTCCTCTACAAACTCCTTGAGAAAGTTATCTACACCTGCTGTCTCAAGTTTCTCTCCTTCAATTCTCTTTATGACCCCCTCCAATCTGGCTTCTGTCCCCTTCACTCCACAGAAACTGCCCTCCTAAAAAAGGTCACAAATGATCTCCATCTTGCCAATTCCAATGGCCTCTACTCCATTCTAATCCTCCTCAACCTCTCAGCTGTCTACCACCCCCTTCTCCTGGAAACATTATCCAACCTCGGTTTCATTGACCCTGTGTTCTCTTGGTTCTCCCCCTACCTCTCTGGCTGCTCAATCTGGATTCTCAATTTCTTTCGTGGGCTCCTCCTCTGCCTCCCACCCACTAACTGTGAGCATCCCTCAAGTTTCAGTATGGACTGCTTTCTATATTCCAGCTACTCCCACTCATGTGGAATACTCATTGGCTCACATGGCTTCAACTATCACTTCTATGTACATGATATCCAATTCTACATCTCCAGCACCAATCTCTTTCCCTCTCTGCAGTTTCGTATTTCCTTCTGCCTTCAAGACATATCTACTTGGATGTTCTCCCATCACCTAAAACTCAACATGCCTAAAACAGAACTCCTTATCTTCTCACCCAAACCCTGTCCTCCCATTGACTTTCCCATCACTGTGGATGGCATTACCATTCTTCCTGTCTCACAAGCCCCTAACCTTAACATTATCCTTGACCCCTCTCTCTCATTCAACCTAGATATTCAATCCATCACTAAATCCTGTCCATTCAACCTTCACAACATCGTTAAAATCTGCCAGTGCTTGGCACATAGTAAGCGCTTAATAAATGCCATTATTATTATTTCCTCTCCATCCAAATTGCTACTGTGTTAAAATCACTTATCCTATCCCTCCTTGATTACTGTATCAGCCTCCTTGCTAACCTCCCAGCCTCCTGTCTCCCTTCATTCCAATCCGTATTTCACTCTGCTGCCTTGATAATTTTTTTTTCAAAACATTCAGGCCATGTTTTTCCACTCCTCAAGAATTTCCAGTGGTTGCCCATCCTCCTCCTCATCAAACAGAAACCCTTTCACCATTGGCTTTAAAGCGCTCAGTCACCTTGCCCCCTCCTACCTCACCTCGCTGCTCTTCTACTATAGCTCAGCCCACACACGTCGCTCCTTTAATGATAATCTTCTCATTGTACCTTGGACTCATCTGTCTCACCACCGACCTCTTACCCACGTCCTGCCTGTGGCCTGGAACATCCTCTTGACTCATATCTGACAGATGATTATTCTCCTCCCCTTGAAAGCCTTCTTGAAGGTACATCTCCTCCCAGAGGCCTTCCCTGACTAAGCCCTCCTTTCCTTTTCTTCAACTTCCCTCTGCATCACCCTGACTTGTCCTTCTGATTCCTAGGCCTGTGCTGTATCCACTAGACTATGCTATTTCTCATACTGTATTGGTTTGATGGATTATATTTTCCAAACAGTTTCGGATCTGAAATCCTAAAGGGGAATAACTTTGCCTGCCTAATGAGCCTCAGAGGTTGTATTTTTGACCCTCTTCTAGTCAGGTTATTATAAATTAGCTCCATGCCACCACAGAAAACTAGCGCTGCCTATGCCCTGGGTAAGCCTCAGGAGCTAACCAATCTCGAGGCAGGGGGTCAGTCCATATGTCCTCTTGAGTTTCCTTCCAACCCGCTTAACTTCTCTATATGATTTTATGAGCAGATATACCAAATGTTTCCATTCAAAAAAATACCCACATCTTTCAAGCTAATTCTTGAAAACACAAATAGTAAGAGTACAGTTCCAGATCACCAACCAGAAGTCAGGTTCTGATGACTCCCTGTGTTTCTTTGCATCCAGCAAAAATTCCTCACCATTGGCTTCAAGGCTATCCACCATCTGGCTCCACTTTACCTTTTGTACTCACTTCTCCTGCTCCTCCCGAATTCACCCTCTTCATTCTTCCCAAGCCAACATTCTAGCTGTCCCTCAGTCTCGACTCTCCCACCTCTGCCTCTTCCCGCAGACTGTTTGCCACCAGCTAGAACTGCCTTCATCCCCAGATCTGACAGAGAACATTCAAATCCCCTTTCTTTCAAATCCCTCCCCAAATCCCACAGCCTTCACTAAGCTGTCTCCAGTTAATTCCCCAGCACCCTGAGGCATCTCATCATTTCAACCAACTCTAGCACTTAAAAACTTATTTCCATCCTCCTTAGCACACATGTATATACATCTGCTCAATTTTTCTTGGGCATTCTAGTTGTATCTGGCCTGGGAGAAGTGCCGTGACCTAGTGGATAGAGCATAGGCCTGGGAGTTAGAAGGTCATGGGTTCTTCTGCCACTTGTCTGCTGTGTTACTTTGGGCAAGTCACCTCACTTCTCTGTGCCTCAGTTACCTCATCTGTAAAATGGGGATTAAGACTGTGAGCATGACGTGGGACAGGAACTGTGTCCAACCCAATTTGCTTGTATTCATCCTCAGCACTTAATACAGTTCCTGGTACATAGTAAGGACTTAACAAATACAATAATTATTATTATTTGTCTGTGCCCCCCATTACTATGTAAATTATTTGTGGACAGGGACTTTATCACTTCATTATTCTGTATTTCCCAAGTGCAGAAGTACAGTGCATGGCATTAAGTAGGTACTCAATAAATGTCACTACTACTACTGCTTCTATTACTACTGTTGCCAGCCATGGGTGCCAATGGAAATAGACTTTATAGACACTTGAAATTATGCAGACTGAATGTGGATATATATATCCTAGCTAAAACCCTCCCAAAGTTGCAGTGTATTTGTTTATTGAAAGTTGCTGTTGCTGGCTACCTTTACTAAGTTTGCAGACCAATTTTGCAGAAGAAGGACAATACAGACACTGTGCATGGTGCTACTGTAATAGACCCAGTCATGCCTGCTATGAAAAACTATCTTCTAATAGAGAGGCTAATCCAGATAAAGGAAAAACTCATTTTGCTTTTAAAATTACTTTTCTGCCTCTATTCAGGAAGGCATCATCATGTGAATTTATTAAACAATTAATATTTCACCCTCAAGGCACTGAGGTTCTTTGTTGGTATTGATTGAAATTCTCAGTTGTTCAAATTAAGCTAAGGAGGCAGAGTCATTTTTCTTAAATGCAAAGTATAATATTTTTCACAAAGTTCTATAGGAATATGCATCAATTACTTTGGCTCCTGAGTAGCTGCATGCCTTGTTAATATCCTGAATTCATTTCTGGAATAAGGATCTTTCTGAAAAGATGTAAAGTGAGCAGAAACTTACTTTTTTCATTGAAATAATTTTAGTGCTGTTCTAAACCCTGCTGCTCTGCCTCTCAGATGAAATTGTGGGACCAAAGGGCACTCTTTTTTTAATTATTTGAAAGTCACTTCTTATTCTCCTACTCTGTGATAGCATGGCTCTGGAAGGTGAACACATTTTTTTAAAGTGACGTGTCTTTTCTGAATGCCTATTTTTATGTGAACATATTTTTGATAGAATTTACACCATCTAGTCAGCTAGTCAGTTCTGTCAAAATTATTTACTGAACCTTTTATGAGGTTTGTAGAGACTGTGGCACAGTGAGGGGAAGGTCAAGACTGAATTCCATGCAATGAGGAGCTTGCCTCCCAGTGGGGCAGAAAGACACAAATTAGTGCCTAAAACATTAAGGATAGAAATTTACAAATAGAAATCTGAATAAGTACCCAGTGGATGGAAATATATGTATATTCAGAGAGTTTGGTGTGTGCCTTATGGAAGTTGGCTCTTGTTGAGCGAAACTTTCTCCTAGGTTACACTGGCTCATTTCAGAGTCATCCAGATGTTTAGTACACACGCAAGAGGTTCATGGAATGATTGAAATGACTGGAATCCTGTGGCTTTCTTTGTAAAGCCTTCTTGCTTAGGGAAATCTCATCTTTAGTTGATATCATTCACCAACATGTGCATTTTATTTGGAAAATATATAGATCATAAGGGATCTGAATGGGTGCCTGGAGACCTACATTGAAGATGAGAACAAATTTTAATAGTCTGAAAAATTGGAATACTTTTAAGAGTTCAACATTAAATCTTTGGCCATTTGGTTATGAAGGGAAATGTTAAATATCCCTTTAAGCCTCGGGTTACAGCTGAAAACATGTCCTATAATCATCGAATGCACAGTATTGCTCAGGTTGCTGTTTTACTGCCGAAGAGTTCCAATGCCAACAGTGGCAAACTTGTCTAGGGTTTGTACAGTCACTTTCAAACTGCCCCATGACTGAACTGACCCTGGACCATGCTCACCCAGCATTACTGCAACCTAAATCTTCCTTCCAGTGAAAAGTAGGGTAATTGAAGTCCTTTCATCTATTTAATGTTGGGGCTGTAGGCAAACCCAAATTAGGTTGTTCCGGGATCCCAGTCTCCAGGCTCTGTCACTCAAACGTCAAAGTGGGAGATGAGCTAAGATCTGCCAAGCTAGCTCTCTTCCTCCCTTCAAGGCCCTACTGAGAGCTCACCTCCTCCAGGAGGCCTTCCCAGACTAAGCCCCCTTTTACCTCTCCTCCCCATCCCCCTGCCCTACCTCCTTCCCCCTCCTCCTACCCCTCCCCACAGAACCTGTATATATATGTTTGAAGAGATTTATTACTCTGTTTTACTTGCACATATTTACTGTTCTATTTATTTTGTTAATGATGTGCATTTAGCTCTAATTCTATTTATTCTGAAGACTTGACACTTGTCCACATGTTTTGTTTTGTTGTCGCTCTCCCCCTTCTAGAATGTGAGCCCATTGTTGGGTAGGGACCATCTCTATATGTTCCCAACTTGTACTTCCCAAGCGCTTAGTACAGTGCTCTGCACATAGTAAGCGCTCAATAAATACGATTGAATGAATGAATGAATTAAAAGATTTTAGGGCACACACAGCCTTGTGTTTGCATCAGCCCATCTCACAAGTCCCAAGCTGATTGGTTATGCACTGCATGACTTGGTTTCCCTCACAGCATTCCACTGCTTGAGGGAGAGGCCCAGGTGAAGGGGCTTTCCTAGCTGTGTCTGTGAGGTGTTGAGGCAGCATGAGCTTTAGAGTCTGGAGACCCAGTTTCTAGTCCTGGCTCTACCACATGCCTGCTATGTGACCTTGGCCAAGTCATTGAACTTATCTGTGCCTCAGTTTCCTTATCTGTAAAATGGGAGTGCAATGGCCATTCTCTCTCTTTCTTATACTGTGAGTCCCATGTGGGACAGGGATTGTGTCCCACCTGATTATCTTGTATCTACCCCAGTGCTTAGTACAGTGTTTGGTACATACTAAGCACTTAACAAATGCCACAGTTATTTTATCCACATTTTACAGATGAGGAAACTGAGGCACAAAGAAGTTAAATGATTTACCCAAGATCTCACAGCAGACAAGTGGTAGAGCCTGAACTGTGAGTACCCTATGGGACAGGGGATGTGATTTGAATATCTGCTGTCTACAACAGTGTTTCGCAGAGTGCTTGACCCATAGTAAGCTCTTAGTAAACCCCATCATTAGGATTATTGCCATTTTTAGGAGGCTTCAGCATTGACTTAAGTAGGAACTCTGATTCAGGTGCCACAGGTATTTCTCTTTGAGGATCCTTCCATATGTCCAAGCCCGCCTTGGCTCTTGGTGATTCCTGCATAATAATGATGATAATAATATTGATGGTATTCATTAAGCAATTACCTTGTGTCAAGCACTGACACAATAATTTGTGACTGACTAACTGACTGACACACTGAATATAATTTGTGTTCTCTCTCATCTGAATTCAGAGCTGCTTTGGATTTTTGCCATTGATTCGGGCTAATATAATTAAATGCCCCAAGTTTCCCACAGCACTTATGTACATATCTATAATTTATTTATATTTATGTCCATTTCCCCCTCTAGACTGTAAACTCGTTGTGGGCAGGGAATGTGTCTGTTATATTGTTATATTGTATGCTCCCAAGTGCACCACACACAATAAATATGATTGACTGATTGATTGACATTACCCAAGTCAGGTATGGAGGTAAGGCCTCCCACCAACCACCCCTGAATCTTGTTGTATACTTACCCTCAGTGACCAAGACAGAAACAACTTACTATTGGCTTCAAATCTCTCCATCACCTTACCCCCTCCTACCTCACCTCCCTTCTCTCCTTCTACATCCCAGCCCTCATATTCTGCTCCTCTGGTTCTGCTAATCTTCTCACTGGGCCTTGTTCTTGTCTGTCGACCCCTGGCCCACATCCTACCTTTATCCTGGAATGCACTCCCTCCTCAAATCTGCCAAGCAATCGCACCTCCTCACTTCAAAGCCTTACTGAAGACCCACCTCCTCCAGGAGGCCTTCCAAGACTAAGCCCCCCTTTTCATCAGCTCCCCTTATCCCCCACGTCACCCCAACTCACTCCCCAACTCCCCGCCCCACAACACTGGTGTATATATGTATGTATCTATAATTCTATTTATTTATATTAATGCCTGTTTTACCTGTTCTGATGTGTATATATATCTGTAATTCTGTTTATTTATATTGATGCCTGTTTACTTGTTTTTGATGTCTGTCTCCCCCCTTCTAGATTGTGAGCCCATTGTGGGCAGGGATTGTCTTTGTTGCCGAATTGTACTTCCCAAGCACTTGGTTCAGTGCTGTGCACACAGTAAGTGCTCAATAAATATGATTGATTGAAGCACTGTTCTAAGTACTGGGGTAGATTAAAGCAGATCAAGTTGGACACAGTCCGTGTCCCACATGGGGCTCACAGTCTTCATCCCCATTTTACAGATTAGGTAACACCTACATAGTCTGCTTATCCACTAATTCCTGCAGCCTGTGCAAGTCGACCATTCACATTAGTGAAGACACTAGCAATTTTAAAAACTGACTTATTACCAGGCCTTGGGACCACCTCACCAAGGAAGAGACCAGGGACAATCTTTCCTTGGCTTTCATTATGACAAACCCAATTTCAGTGAATTTTGCACAATCCCTATTTAATGTCATCACCCCTTCAATCCCCAACCTGGCTGTCCTTTTGCTTTCAAACCCCTCCTTGAGTCACCAGTAACAGAATTTCCTCTGCCACCAGCCCAATCCTATTCTGATCCATTCCTCTTCCAATCCTATTCTTTTGCAGGAAGTTCAATCAGTCAATCACTGGTATTTATTGAGCACTTACTGCGTGCAGAGCAATGTATTAAGTGCTTGGGAGAATACAGTACAATAGAGTTGGTAGATATCCCTGCCCTTAAGGAGCTTACATTCTAGTGGAGGAGACAGACATTAAAATAAATTGCAGATAGGAGACTGAGTGTAACCATATGTACACTAAGTGCTATGGGGCTGGAGGTAGGTTGAATAGCAAAGTGCTTGAAAGAAACAGATCATAGGTGCATAGGCTACACAGAAGGAAGGATGGAATAGTGTGAGGAAATGAGGGTTTAGTCAGGGAAGAGCTCTGGGAGGAGATGTGATTTGAAGATCAGGAGAGCAGTGGTCCATGGGACCAAGTTTAGCCAGATTAGGTCACTTAATCTGCTCAAACTTTTATAGCTCACCTTGATCTTTCTCAGTGATGTCCACATTAATCCTACCAAAGAATAACAATAGAAACAAAAGACTATGGTTAATAGAAGCAAAAGGCTATAATGAATTATAAATAATACATATTGAGTTATTATATTTGTGGGAGAATATTCACGCCATTCTTGAATGGACCTTCTTACTAGACAGCAGCAGTATCCCATGTATGAGGGATACTTGCCAATCCATGTCCCTCTAGTATGCAGACTGACAAAAAGCAGCGTGGCAAGAGAAGCAGCATGGTTCAGTGGAAAGAGCATGGGCTTTGGAGCCAGAGGCCATTGGTTCAAATCCTGGCTCTGCCAATTGTCAGCTGTGTGACTTTGGGCAAGTCACTTAACCTCTCTGGGCCTCAGTTACCTCATCTGTAAAATGGGGATTAAGACTGTGAGCCCCCCGTGGGACAACCTGATCACCTTGTAGACTCCCCAGCGCTTAGAACAGTGCTTTGCACATAGTAAGCACTTAATAAATTCCACTATTATTATTATTATTATTATTATTATTATTATCATTATTATTTTAGTTTAAAGGGTATCCTGCAAAGAGGATGCTACTTTGGGAGAACTCTTGCTCACATACTCCTATGATACATATGTTATCAATAATTTATGTTTAGCATTTGTGCATCACATTCAAGTCAATAGGCATATATTTTGTACTTTGTGAAGTAAATTTCAACTGCATCCTTCCCCATTTATCCCTTCACAGCCTTATAAAGAAAGTTCCACACTCAGTGTAAACAATGAAACAGAAAGTGTTCATTGCAGGGTCTGTTGTTTACTTGGTTTTCCTCCAAAAAGCCAATGACACATTTTCTGGTCAGGATTTGATATTTTTTATCATTTACCCAACTCCAGGAATGCACAAGACATTGCAGCTGGGCATAATCTGAGGCCTGAATCATTAAACCCTCTCCAAAAAATCACAAGACAAAGACAGTGAGACTGCTATTACACACCCCCTTTCTCTAGTGTGGGATCTCACAAGGCTTTCTTGGACTCAGACTTTTCCATAGGGATTTGCAGGACCTCTAGACTGTAAGCTCCAATCTAAACTGCAAACTCCTAGAGGGCAGAGAACATGTCCATTTGCTTGGTTGTATTGTGCTCTCCCATGTTCTTAGCGCACAGTAAGCAGTCAGTAAATACCATTGATTGTTTGATTGATCACAGCCTCATGATGGCAGCAGTCAGTTACCTAGGAAGGGGACTCCAAGCCACAGCTGTTTATACAGGAATTTCTTGCCTTCTAGCTACTAATTTCACAAAACTTTCCCATCTTGACATCCCATTAATGAAACTTTGAGGAAAGTATGCTTCATTTCATTATATCATATGGCCCTAACCCCCTATTTTGTAAGACAATAAGGAACTGCCTGTTAATTTTTCTTCTGAATCACTCTGCCTATCCCTTGTTTGATTAGAAGGCTTTTATTTTATGAAATTACCTATTGAGTAGAGTTGGCAGACTTTTTGAAGTCTGAGTCAGCCAGATTGTCATTAATTTTGATCCTGTGCTCTGCAATTCCAAAGATAACTGTTTCCCTTTATTGTCCATTTAAAAGAGGTCCCATTTTGAAAATTATCTAGATGTTATTGTATTTCTCTTTGTCATATTACTGGAGAATTTTTTTCCCTCCACACTGAAGGACTTGGCATTGAAATGCAGCCTGACTCCAGTAGAGATTTTGCAGGTTCTCTCTCACCACTGGGGAGCCTAGGGTTTTTGTTGTTGTTTCTTCATTAGTGTCTCAGACTCTAGATGCTCATGCTGGAAAGTTGGATTCGGTTCCATTCTCAGGTGCTTGGCTCACAGCTCCCAATTAAAGAAGTGATAAGTTTTCAGCGATGCATGCCCCTTGCATTCTGCAGCTCGGTAATTAAAGTAAAGTTCTGGAAGTCCCCACTGAGTCATGTAGTGGTTATAATGAGGTAAGGTTTTCTTTTGAGAACCAAACAATAGCCTTTATTCACTCCATGAAATTAAATTTGATCAGAATGACCCAACTCCAAAAATATTTTCTCAAATCTCAAAAAAAGCATGTTTTCCACTGACTTTTGTATATTCCAGAATCTAGAACATTTCAAAGCCTATAGATGCTATGATGAGTAGAGCACTTTTGAATTATATGATTGTAGTTAACTGTTTCGTGCTTGGTTACCTTTGTTTTCTCTTTTTATATGCTCATCAACTATCAATGCACTCTAGAGCTGCCAAGTCTTTCTCCAACTTCTAGTCTTTCTCTGATCAACCTATGGCAAGGAATAGAGTGATAAGGGATTTTGCATTGACCTGTCATTAAAGTTTTGATTGTATTTGTCAGGATGATTTGAACTCAAGTTTGGGAAATAATGGATATACAGCGCATGGGGCATAGAGATGAGAAGCAGTGTGCCTTGGTGGGTAGCACACAGGTCTGAGAGTCAGAAGAACCTGGATTCTAAACCTGGCTCTGCCACATGTCTGTTGTGTGAATTCGGGCAAGTCATTTAACTTCTCTGGGCCTCAGTTACCTAATCTATAAATGGGGATTAAGAGTGTGAGCCTCATGGGGGACAGGGTCTGTATCCAATCTGATTAACGTGTATCTACCCCAAAGTTTAGAACAGTGCTTGGCAAATAGTAAGCACTTAAGTACCATAATTATTATAATTATTTTGAAGAGAGTAGTTCACAGTATGACTTTTTCCCCATAGCTGTGGCATAACTGTACAGTGACTGATGTTATTTGTTTTTTGACTGAAAGTTTCATGTTCTCTGTAAAGATATACACAAGAATATATTAGTGGATTTCCTTCATACATGTTACGTAGACACCTGAAGATTCTTAAGAGCTGAATGTAGTTTACATGAATATTTCAAACAACCCTCATAAGTAACACCAGTTGAGTCCATTAAAAACTGTTGGCTTCAGGACATTTAGAATTATTGCTCATGGTTTTTTTCCACTACCAAACAAGGTAATCCTTTTAAAATTTCATAAGAAGCAGCATTGGCCTAGTGAATAGAGCACAGAACTGGGAATCAGGATAACTGGGTTTTAATCCCAGCTCTGCCAGTTGATTGCTGTGTGATCTTGAGCAAGTCACTCAGTTTATCTTGGCTTCAATTTCCTCATTTGTAAAATTGGGATGAAACGTCTGTTCTCCCACCAGCTTAGTATCATGTGGGACAGAGGCTGACATATTTGATTACCTTCTATCTACCCCAGCAATAAATACAGAGCTTTCCCCCTAATAAGTGCTTAACAAACACAATTATTATTATTATTATTATTATTATTATTATTAACTAATACCCTGATATCAAACCTCCTTCTTTAAAAGAAAAACTATGTAAGAGGATTTTTCATATTCTCAATTTTAAATAGCTAGTAGCAATTGATAGGCATTTCATTCATTTATTCATTCAATCTTATTTATTGAGCACTTACTGTATGCAGAGCACTGTACTAAGCACTTGGGAAGTACAAGTTGGTAACATATAGAGATGGTCCCTACCCAACAACAGGCTCACAGCAGTGCTTTGCACATAGTAAGCACTTAATAAATGCCATCATTATTATTATTATTAGAAGATCTGCATTTGGCAATAATCACTAGAGGAGATCTGTTGCCTCAGTCTAGGGTTGTCCATAATTTTTGTGTTACTCCTGTGTGTTATTAGAATGTGTATGTAACTAGACTGACCTTCCAAAATCAGTACAATTATATAATGCAGGTTATGCAAATAAATGTTGAATTTGCATATTAATCCAATAAAAATGGCATGTATAATAATAATAATAGTGATGGTATTTGTTAAGTGCTTACTATGTGCAAAGCACTGTTCTAAGTACTGGGGGGGTATAAAGGTGACCGGGTTGTCCCACATGGGGCTCACAGGCTTAATCCCCATTTTACAGATGAGGTAACTGAGGCACAGAGAAGTTAAGTGACTTGCCCAAAGTCACACAGCTGATAAATGGTAGAGCTGGGATTAGAACCCATGACCTCTGACTTCCAAGCCTGTGCTGTTTCCACTGAGCCACCTTGAAGTGTATGTTGCATTTTAAGGCTATTTAATACATGGCTTCCAGATTTTTGTTTTGAGAATAAGGGACAATGTGTGCAGTCCAGCTTCACCCCCTCCTTCCAGTCAAGAGTTGGGCTCCCTCTCATTCAAAAGCAGGACAGACCATCTCAAGAAAGCAAGACAGTGCTAGCCCAGGTATTTGTAACATCTGGCAGGCCTGACCTAACATCACTAATATCAGTCATAGCCAAAGTATAGCAAGGAGAAGGATTTCCAAAATGGGACTGGTGATTCGAGCATGTGCCAAGGGAAGAGGGATAAGGCAGAGGAAGGAGGGAGACAAGGAAATAAGAAGACAAGAAAGGAGACACAAATACTCAGGTAAAATCTATCTAATGGATACCCTTACTCTGATGAACACATACACCCCCACACACAGCCTAGTAGAATCAATAGAAAGAAAAATGAAACAACAGCAGTTGAGCCCTTCTAACCACTGTAGCTGTGTTTGTATAAAGCTGGTGGACGGCCTTTCTTGGGACCAGTGGAAGAAGGAAATGGCAATGAGAATTCTAGGGCTCAGATGGCTGTGCTGAGTATCAGCAGAGGGTTTTTTGCCAATGCAGCCACCTTCTCCATAAATGGAACTTTTCCACATTTCCCAGTTTTCTGGGGTGGGGGAACCAGAAGACGCAGCATGGTCTAGTGGATAAAGTATGGGCCTGGGCCAGAAGGCCAGAAGAACCTGGGCTCTAATCCTAGCTCTACCACTTGTCTGCAGTGTGACCTTGAGCAAGTCATTAAACTTCTCTGGGCCTCAGTTGACTCATCTGTAAAGTGGGGATTAAGTCTGTGAGCCCCATGTGGGACATTGACTGTGCCCAACCAGAGTAGCTTGTATCTACCCCAGCACATAGAACAGGGCCTGGCACGTACTAAGCGCTTAATGAATACAATCAAAAACTAACAAAAAGGGAAGGTAGTGCATGACTGCCCTATTTCACTCATATATCTGGTCACATTGCTATATATGGACTCCAAATATTAATGTTTATTATTTTTAGAAAATGGCCCAAGAGAATCAAACTCTTAAGAATTACGTGCCACATTTGGGCCTCAGTTTCCCAAATGATTGCATATATATACTCAAGGATGCCTATGTACTCCCATGCACATATACATGTATTCTGTATGGGTCTGTGACTGAAGCTTTAACCAATTCATATTTTCTCTTTACCCTTTCTTTCTCTATTTTCATGTATCTCTTTCCCTTATTTTAGACTGTGATCCCACTGTTGGGTAGGGACTGTCTCTATATGTTGCCAACTTGTACTTCCCAAGCGCTTAGTACAGTGCTCTGCACACAGTAAGTGCTCAATAAATATGATTGATTGATTATTTCCCTCTCTGAGTGAGCGAAAAATTGGGGGATGTGGCCATAGATTGGCAGACTTCTCTAAGTTAACATTTCAGACTAAAATATATACATAATTCAGGGTCTTAAATACATGCACATGCACACATATTTGGCCATTTATTAAATTAATATCATGTCCATGTATTTTGTGAGCTCTGGAAAATATGATCACTTTAGTTTGTGTTAAAATCCTCAGTTTTATTTGATTCCTCCTTCATGGGATTCTTCGTATGGTTGGCAGCAAATAAGTGATGCAGGAGCATCTATTTTTAAGTTTATTTAGGGTCGTGATGAAATCAGTCTGGTCCCTGTTTGTGAGTCTGGAAGCTCATGTTAGCTATAGCCTTTAGGGCCCCTGAGTTATTTTCAGTGAACCTTGGCAAATGTGTTTCTTATCACTGTTTTGTGTGCATCTGAATTCAATTATAGCCTTGTTGATGAAAAGGATGCTGTAGGGAATAGTACTGTATAAATTAGGAAGCCTTATTATCATTATTTATTATTTGTTGAACTCCAATAGTGCATTTAATGCTATATAAGACAAAATGGTTTCCCTTCCAGGATTTCAAACCTAAATAAAAAAAACCAATTCAGTATATAATTCTAGCTCAGAAGGTGGTTAAATTTTAGAAGGATAAGGTTTTTTCATTTAGCTATCATAAAAATGTCCTAGAAATGCAACAAAGCATTCATTTTAAATCAGAACAGTCACCTTGTTGAATTTTAGTAGAAATATTTCTAGACTAGGATTTTCTGCCTCTTCTCTAAAGAAATGTAATAAAATAATACCGAAATTCTTTATTAATCAATAAATTGGTAGTATTCATTGAGGGTTTACTGTGTCCCAAGCACTGCACTAAGCAATTAGGGGAGAAGAGTAGAGTTAGGAAACATTATCATTGTCCTCAAGGAAATTAATTTAATTGTCATCAGTAAACCTTTTTTTATTTAGGGAATGGATTTAGACAGAGGTCGGGGGGAGCTGCATTCTTAGTATGTGAGGGTCCGTGGAACTCCCTGTGATCAAGGAGCTTCCTCCTCCACCCCAACTACAGAAGCCCACCTCATCTGCAGCCTCACTGGGAAAATGCTGGAGTGACCCTCATTTTTATGGACCCATCACTATCCCCACCTTTCCCACCACAGAACAGTTTTTCCCAGGATGTCCCAGAATGTAACGATGATTATTGTGTTTTTTGTTCCATGCCCGGTGATGGAGTAGTAAATTTTGGACAAGACTAGGACAGTCACGAAGTCTGCGAAGGGGTTGACTGATCATCAGGCTGATGATTTGTGCAGCGTCACTCACCCTTTCTCATCCTGTCCAGCCATTTTCTGGCTGGAGGGATGTGGTCAAAAGTGAGCAGGTGAATGAGGGGAGGTGGTACATTGAGTGTGTTATATTGTGCAGTGCACACAGAAATTAGTGAGTATAAGTTCCCAGTAAGCCAAAGCTTGATTCTGAGGCTGTTCTAAAGCCCCATAGACCATCAGCCTTCCCCTCCTTGCCCTGCCCCAGAAGTCCAACTCACATTTTACCAAGGTGTGGGATTGGGGGGGCGGGAGGAGGGGAAGCTAGTAAAACATCCAAATGAAGGGAAATGCATGATAGGCCTATGCTATTATGGGTGATAAAAGTCTCTGACTGAAGAACCCCCTAGGGCTCCTTGCATTTGGGCACCTGTGGCTATATATTTTTTTATGGCATTTGTTGTGCTGGGGTAGACACAAGAAACGCCCCTCTCTCACCGACCTCTGTTCAAATCCATTCCCTTGAGGACAGTGATCATGTTTCCTGACTCTGTTGTACTCCCCTAATTGTCCCTGTCCCACATAGGCTCACAGTTTTAATCCCCATTTTACAGGTGAGGTAACAAGCACAAAGAAGTGAAGTGACTTGCCCAGGGTCACACATCAGACAAGTATCTGAGCTGGCCCTTCTGACTCCTAGGTCAGGGCTCTTTCCACCCAACCGCATGGCTCTAATAGCTGGACAACTGGGTTTGAAAAGCTTGGAGCAGCTACTCAGCTACAACCTTGGCTTTAATAATAATAATTATGGAGTTTTTAAGTGCTTATATTTTGCTGTTACTGTTCTAAACACTGGTGCAGATACAAGTTAATCACATTGGGCAAAGTCCCAGTCTCACAAGGTGCTTACAGTCTAAGGAGAAAGGAAAACAGATATTGCATCCCCATTTTACAGGTGACGTAACTGAGGTCCAAGGTCATACAAGAGCAGGCCAATGGGAGGTTGTGATTTGAACCCAGGTCTCCTGACCCCCAGTTCTTTGCACCAGGTTGTGGAATAGATGTTTATACTGTGGTTTTCATCCCACGGGGATGAAATCCTCTGAAATAGCTCAGGCCATATCTTTGTCCAGGAGCAGCAGGAGTCCAAGCCTCTCTGGGCCCTAGGAGTGCCAACACTTATCCCCACCAAGGTCCAAGCCAGGCCCACTGAGGCCTGGATTCTACTCTAGATGGAAGCTAGACCATGCACACCTAGCACGATGAACATAAGTAAAACCTTTGGGGATAAGTGAGATCACAAGGACTTGTAAACATGAATGATTCTTTCACTCATACTTGGTCCTTGCCAAGCTTTCAGGCATCCAGTACCCTGCCAAACTAGAAGAGGCACAAACCTGGGGGAGAGGACAAGCCTAGCCTGGCCTTTGGGCTGCTTGGGGATTCCAGGGACTGACCCCCACTCAGGCAGAATGTATGGTGGTTGTCCCCTCATGAGAGTCTTCCCCCTCCCCAGGAGCAAATACCATAGATTTTAAGAAATGAGGAAAGGATGAAAGAATGTTGTAAAGAGAAGCAAGGTTGCTTAGTGGATAAAGCCCTCACTGTGCTAGCTCACTAAATCCCTTCTTGGTACCACTACCTTCCTCACACACCCAGTGCAATTACAAGAGAGGGTTAAAAGCAAACAAGCAAATAAGAACAGGTTGGCAATTAGATGAATGAATGAATAAAGGGAAAGGGAAGATTCATATGTGTATAAATACATAGAAGCTGTTAACTTTATGTTCCAGATCTCAGGGAGTGTGAGGGAGAAACCCTTCAAGGGCCTCATAAGGATCCGATAGAGAGCATGGCACATTTTGGGACTGGCGGTTTGTCAGGAAAAAACAGAAACGAAAACAAAGAACCTTCATATGAATAGTTCAAGGAACTTGTAATTTTTTTTTTTTAGTTGTACCACACCTGATAAATTGTGGGGATTCACTGCGGTGTAATTCCTTATACCACTCTTGTAACCTGGAAGCATGCTTCTCTGAGAAGCAATGAGGCCACCTGTAGAGGGACCATGTTTTTTAAACAGTAAGGGGGAGATTAGACTTAGTGCCTATAGTTAGTATAATGCCAAGTCTGGGCTTGACCCTCCTCCCTCTTCCAGAAGCCTCTACCTTAGAGTGAGAAAATCAAAAAGGCATTCTTTGGAAACAGTTGTCTAACCCCCAAAATTGGGCCCTCCTAGCACTAGGGGCCACCGGTGAAAATAGGCATGTCCATCTCTGCCAAAACTTTGCAGTGTTCAGTGAATTCAGCAATTCACCTGGTTGGTGACTTCTGATAACAGTCAGGTAGGATACAGTCTCTGCCCCACATGGGGCTCACAGTCTAGATAAGAGGGAGAACATGAAATAGTAATAATAACAATAACAATAATAATGATAATAATAATTTGTGGTATTTAAGTGCTTACTATGTGCCAGACACTGTTCTAAGCACTGGGTTAGATATGAGGTAATTGGGTTGGACACAGTCCCTGTCCCACATAGCGCTCACAGCCTTAATCCCCATTTTACAGATGAAATAACCGAGGCCTAGAGAAGTTATGTGACTGGCCCAAGGTCATTCAGCAGTTAAGTGGTGGAGCCGGTATTAGAACCCATGTCCTCTGACTCGCAAGCCCGTGCTCTTTCCAATAGTCCATGCTGCTTAAATTTCTATTTTACAGATGAGGAAACTGAGGCCCATAGATGTTAAGTGACTTACCCAGGGTCGCACAGCAAGCAAGTGGTGGATATAGACTTAGAACCTAGGATCCTCTGACTTACAGTTTTGGGCTTTTTCCAGTAAGCCACACTGTTTCCCTTGAAGCCTATGATCAAGATATGAGGCTTGGTAGAGATTTTAAGGTGACCTATGTGGGAAGTGATATGATTAGGTCATTGTCTGAGAAGTATGAATTTTGCCCCTGAGCAGACTGGAGTGGAGCCCAAGTCTTCAGAATGATTCAGGATATGCAGAGGTCTGTTCTTGAAGAAAAGTTCTGGCCCTTTTGATTTGGAAGAAATTTGTAAAGTGCATAACCCCATAACATCTAGATTAGACTATTTCTTTTTCTTTACACAAAACTACAAATCATGGAAGTTGGATATTGAACAGAATTATTAGAGCATTTATCAATTCCAAATACCCCTTAACCCCGTCATATTTTGTCATGTTTTACTAGCAAACCATTTGCAAATTGAAATAATTCACCCGTTAGCAATATTCAGATTTTTCTTATGGATATTTAGTGATTGCAGTGCCTGTTCCAATAATTTATAATTATGAATTGTTTTTCATTGTCTCTCCTCCATGAAAATAAAGTATAGGCACCTTTATAAGTAGACCCTTGTTTAGTCATAGGATTTGTGTAATTAGTAGTGTCTCTTCGTTTATTAAAAAACCACAAGTTTTTGCATTTTGGGAATAGAACATTGCTGAATATTACAATATAAATCTAGTCAAGACATTGCAAATCCCCTCATGGTTTTTAATGCATTGAAAATGACTGAGCAGCAGGGGTTGTATAATCAAATATTCCTGCTGAAAAATCAGTGTTCAACAAAAGCTTGGAGCGTCAAAAAGCCATGTCTCTGAAGAGGCTTGAAATATAAACAGATATTTCTCCCAAGGATTTTTTTTTCTAACAGTTTGCAGAGTGGAATTATTCATTATTGTCACAGAGTCAAAACTGGCAAAGACCATTTATCATGGGATAGTTGAAGCAAGGGAAGTGGAAGAAATCAAGTGGTTGGCTCCGGAGCTTAATAAGAATTGGAAGAGGAACTAGAGATGATTGAGGAGATGGAGGATAATGTAACTTCTTCTATGTATAGTGTAGATTGAAAGTTTCCAGCAATGTGAGCCTGATCTGTCCTCTGAACAGTCATGTTTGGGCAAGGTGTTCACAAGTCACCATGGGTAATTTGGCATGGGAGGTGGTGGATGACAGGGTTGTCAAGGAAATGGATTCTTCTCCACAGATTTCAAACATACCCATGTCTCCTCTATCCTAAAAATAATTCTCCCTTGACCCCATCACTTCCTCCAGATATCGCCGCATCTTCCGCCTACCATACCTCTCCAAACTCCTTGAGTGAGCTGTCTATACCTGCCGACTTCACTTCCTCTCCTCCAATTCTTTCCTTTACCCCCTTCAATCTGGCTTCTGCCCCTTCACTCCAAAGAAATTGCCCCTCTAAGGTCACCAGTGACCTCTTCCTTGCCAAATCCAAAGACCTCTACTCAATCCTAATCCTCCTCAAACTCTCAGATGCCTTTGACACTGTGGACCACCCCCTTCTTCTGGAAACTTTATCCAACCTTGGTTTCACTGATAATGTCCTTTCCTGTTCTCCTATCTCCTTGGCTGCTCATTCTCAGTCTCTTTCATGGGCTCCTCCTCTGCCTCTCATCCCTTTACTGTGCGACTCCTTTGAAAGTTCAGTTCTGGGTCCTTCTATTCTCCATTTACACCCACTCCCTTGGAGAACTCATTCACTCACATGGCTTTAACTCCCATCTCTACGTGGATGATTCCCAATCTCCAGCCCTGACCTTTTCCTTCTCTGCAGACTCGCATTTCCTCCTCCCTTGAAGGCATCTCTTCCTGGATGTCCTGCCAACATCCCAAACTAAAAATGTCCAAATGGAACTCCTCATCTTCATTCCGTCACCCTCTCCACCCACACCGTGGCCCCATCACTGTAGAAAATACTTCCATCCTCCCTGTCCTACAAATCTATAACCTTGGCATTATCCTCAACTCATCTTTCTCTTTCAGCCAGCATTTTCAGTTTGTCCCCAAATTCTGCCAGTTTTGTCTTTACAACATCATTAAAATCTAGAAGTGTAGCTGTAGAGGAACAAAGATTGTGAGCTGGGGTGAAGTGGGAGCAGAGTAAATAAATAGAATGGAGAGCACTGAATGCCGTAAAGCAATTGATCAGAGGATTCTGCATGATGCAAAGAAGAATGGCTAATGATTTGTGCAAATCGATGTTTTAGAAAAACGATCTTGGCAGCAGAGTAGAATATGAACTAGAGGTAGAGAGAGTAGTGAGGAGACTGAGACAGTGGTCAAGCAAACCAGGACAAGTGCCTGAACCAGCATGGTAGCTGTTTGGAGTTCAAAGAAATAATCAAATTTATTTAGTGCTCCCTGGATGCAATGCATTGTATTAAGCTCCTGGGAAGAACAAAACAGAGACGTGACATGTGCCATTTCCACTGGAAGTAGTATGGCTTAGTGCATAGGCCGGAGTCAAAGAACCTGGGCCAGGCTCCACCACATGCCTGCTGTATGACCTTGGAAAGGTCTCTTTACTCCCCTAAGCCTCAGTTTCCTCAACTGCAAAACAGAGATTCAATACCTGTTCTCCCCGCATCTAGTCTGTGAGACCCAGGTTGGAAAGGGACTGTATCGGCCTGATTAACTTGTATTTTGCCCAACACTTAGGAAAAAAAGAAGAGGAAGGGGTGGATCCTGGAGGGAAATCCAAAAATACTTGGCAATAGACTGAATATGAGGGTTGAAAAAATGGGAGAAATCAAAGGTAATGCCAAGGTTGTGGGCTTCAGGATGTTGATATTCAGCCACGAGGGGAATGTTATGTGCATGAGAGGATGTAAATGACTCTTAGTTAAAAAAAAAATGTGCAGAAAAAGGATTTTCAATTTATTTTGATGTGCTTTTACTAGCTCAGGCAACTTGCTCCTGATTTTTCCCCTGTCTTGAAGAGTGTGGGTTAGAGTTGGGCAGGCTCGGGTGGAAAAATCTAGGATGGTGTGAATGCCTCTGTAAACCCAGTTCTGCCATAATCACCTATACCATTCTAGCCATTTTGGCTAGAATGTTCTAAGAGAATTAGGAATATTTATCCAGCACACCACCCTGTTTGGATCCAGTATGCTGTGGTGTTGGAAGAAACAGCTTGTGCATATGCTTGCAGATCAAAGCAGATCTGTGAAACAGTGCAGGTTTTCCTTTACCCAGAGTTTTGTGAGAATGTAACCCTTGCATTATAGGAATCCGAATGTGTTTATGAAGTAAACCTACATGATGTTCAACATAGGGACGAGTTGATCTCATAAGGAGTGGGTTTGAGACCTTTAAATTAGCTTTGCTTGAGGCATGTATTTTGTCACTTACTGATTTACTCAGGGCAAGGCTATACAAGCCAAAGAGGGGGGCAAATGAGGTTGAGGAAAAGGGGAAATGAGGTTGTGGTACTGTATTTTTTGGATGAGCTAGTGTTTTGTTTCAGAGCATAATTTGTAGTCAGAAGGGTGAGTTCTAGGTGTCTCTAACATTGGGAATTAAGTATATGATCACACTTACAAAGAGTAATTCCCCAGATGATAATTTTGACCATAAATGACAGTCTGGAATAGTAGCTTAAAGTAGGCACCAAACCTCAGGCAGATAGGCTGGCTCTCCCAGGCAACAGATGTCAATCCAGTGGATACCTGAAACAATTACAAGTTCAATTTCAATGTGAAAATGCCAATTTATTAAAGCTCAATCCTGCATTTTTCTGTTATAACAAGTTGAATTCCAACAAAAAGCATTAGTATAAAATTTTCTTAGAAGCTACTGTTTCAGTGCCATTAAGAGGTTTTCTTCCTGGTCTCCCTCTCCTGTCCATGCTTCCTTGCACTTCCCAGATGGTGCTTCTGAGAAGAGCATGGCCTAATGGAAAAAGCATGGGCCTGGGAGTCTGAGGACCTGGGTTCTAATCCAAGGTTGCCATCTGCCTGCTCTGTGATCATGGGCAGTCACTTAACCATTCCGTGCCTCAATTTTCTCTTCTGTAAATTGGGGGTTCAATACCTATTTGCCTTCCTATTTAGACAATGAGCCTGTGAGGGAAAGAGACTACGTCTGACTTGATTATCATGTTTCTGTCTCTGTGCTTAGTATAGTATAGAACATAGCAAGCACTTAATAATATTATTATTATCAATAATATAATAAAATGTATTTCTGCACACATTTCCCTACTCCCTCAAAACTTCAATAGTTACACATTCCTCTCTGCATTAAGCAGAAACCCCTGATCATTAGCTTTAAGGTATTAATTATCTCTCTCCTTCCCACATATCCACTCATTTAACACACTGCACCTAAGTTCACACCTACTCACTGTGCCTTGTTCTCATCTCTCCTGTCTACATCTCCTTCCCTACTCATGTCTTTTCTCTGTCCTGAAGCTCCCATGCATTTCAAATGCAACAAACCACAGCTCTCCCCATCTTCAAAGCCTTTCAGAGATCAAACTCCTCCCGGAAGCTTTCCCTAATTTTCCCTACTAGACTATAAACTCCTTGAGGGCATGGATCATGTCTTTGAACTTTATTGTTCTTTCCAAAGTGCTTAGTACAGTGCTCCCTACACAGTGAGTTTTAATAATGATAATAATAATGGTATTTATTAAGCACTTATTATGTGCAAAGCACAGTTCTAAACACTGGGGGGGATACAAGGTGATCAGGTTGTCCCACGTGGGGCTCACAGTCTTAATCTCCATTTTCCAGGTGAGGTAACTGAGGCACAAAGAAGTTAAGTGGCTTGTCCAAGTTTTCACTGAATACCACTGATTGAGTGAGTGATTTATAATCTTCCTGGGCTCTACCCCCTGCAAGTGGCCCTTTTCCACCACTTTGTGTACTCACATTCTCCCATAGCACTTACCTGCATGTTTTACATAACCTAGCAATAATTTATATACATTATCCCCTTTTCCTTCCTCCTCTTATCTGTAACTTTACCATTTCCCCCTGCTATATTATTTGCCCCTTGAAGAAAGGGATCATACTTTCTAACTGTCCCTTACTCTCAAGTGCTTTATTCAGCTCTTTGCATTCATCAGGTGCTTAATAAACACTACTGATCGATCAGTATTTGTAAAATTTTTGAACCTACTGTTAGGCTTGCACTTAAGTGCATACAGTAAGTTTCAACATCTTAATGTGCATTCAAGAATTCGTATGCCCAGATATTTCATTTGGAACTGCAGGGTGTTTGGGGATTAGGTGATCCAGAAGGAACCTAAATTTTGCATGGGAAGATATGGTCTAAGTACATGAGCTAGTTTTGGCTGCAAAATAAAAAAGGATCATTAAAACCTATGCATAGGGTAGTATCTGATTTTATATCAAAACAAATAAAAGTTCATTTAAAAGATACTTAAAATTTGGTTACATCATTTAAATCATGGGCATGGGTGAGACGCTCTGAAATGTAGTTCATGACAGGAGAGATTATTCATTCTTGCTTTTCCCAGTTACCGTGACAGAATTGTTTGTGGGCTTTTAGTCTTCAATAGCAGTCATGTGGAAGATGGATACTAATAGCTCCTAGGGGAGCATTCTGCTATAAATGAAGATCATTGCCTCATTTTTCCTTCCACACTAGACACAAGTGCTTCAGACAAAGGTTTGAGGGGAGTGTTTTGGTTTTTTTACATTCCAACAGAATATTTACTAATAATGTTGCTTTTCTTTCATTGGTAATTTAAATTAGTTAAGGGATTATAAAATGTTCCATCCACCTGACCATTCCATTCTCCTCAAGTGCTTAATACAGACCTCTGCCCACAGTAATTACTTAATGAATACTGACAATTATGCTGATGAAGATGGATAGTTTTCTAAGGTGTGAAGTATTGCACTGAATATTGAAATATTGAAAGGGACCCCAAATCAAATAGAAGATATTTTTTGAGAAGTTGTGAACCTTGAACCAAAATCTACCATGGGCATGGGACACCCTTTGGAGTACACCATCTGTGAGTGTACGAGGGAATGGGGGGGGAGAAAGGAGAGTCAGAATTGTTCCTGTCCCGAAGCCTTGAGACATTAAGCACTGACTTGATCCTCAACACCCACCTTGCTTGTTCCCAGTGATATACAAAACTAATGTCTGGGGCCAGAGTAGGTGCAGATGAGGAAAGATAAGTATGAGTGTGTTCCTGGATGCCGTTTCTCAACTATCTAGAGAATATTAGTTTTTTTATGGTATTTGTTAAGCACTTACTATGTGCCATGCACTGTACTAACCACTTGGGTAATAATTGTAATTGTGGTATCTGTTAAGCGCTTACTGTGCGTCAGACACTATATAAACTAATCTGGTTGGACACAGTCAATGTCAGTCAGTCAAGCCTATTAAGTGCTTATTATGTGCAGAGCACTGTACTGAGCACTTGAGAGAGTACAGTATAACAATAAACAGACACATTCCCTGCCCATAATGAGTTTACAGAGGCTCACAGTCTTAATCTGTAATTTGCAGATGAGAGAACTGAGGCACAGAAACGTGAGTCATCTGCCCAAGATCACATAACAGACCAGTGGTGGAGCCAGAATTAGAATCCAGGTCCTTCTGACTCCTAGGTCAGTCTTCAGTCCAATAGGCCAGGCTACTTATCAGTATTTGGGATCTGGGGTGCTGGAAACCTGTGAGGATGTGGGGTGTCTTTGGGATCCAGGCCCCATAGACTTGAGGTAGCTGCAGGCCACCCCCTCCAGGCGGGAAGGGTTCCTGTGGGATGTGGCCTGGTGTAAGCTTGTCCCCCTGTTTGGGGGAGCTTGCTGAAGGATGGCAATGTTTTCTAGACGGTGCTATAGCAGTTCTCAGAGGCTGTCCCAGGCTGTTCTGTTGCCCAGAAATGGAAAGGCCCCTTGCCTGACTGGATTTTGTGGAGACCTCTGGGGTCCTTGAGGCTGCTTCATCTGGATCAGGCTCAGGCTGGCTGAGACCCCAGCCCAGGAGGCTCTCGGATCTCAGCCCCCAAGCCGAATTGGAGCACAGCCCCAGGGCAAAGAATAGTTTCTCAGTTGCTGGGCAACTAAGAGATCAGCACTTTATAGCTGACTTTTTAACTCTACTAGCCCCTCCAAGGAAGTTCAGGGTTCAAGTTCAGATCATGTAAGTTGTATAATACTTATATTCTTAAGGACATTTTTATTAATTATGGTAAGAACATAATAATAATGATAAAAATAACTGTGTTGTTGAGCACTTATGTACTAAGCTCTAAATTGGAGTCCCTTTTCCTTGTGGGGCTCAGAGTCAAAGGGAGAGGGGATGAGGCACAGAGAAGTTGTCACTTGCCCAAGGTCCCACATAAAGCAAGAGGCAGCATCTGGATTAGAACCCAGATCCCCTGACTCCCAGACCAGTGTTCTTTCTACTAGGCAACACTGCTTCCTTTCCATTCATTAATCCAAGTGTTTATATTTATATTCATGTATATTCATAAATATAAATATACATAAATAAAAATAAACAGACACAAAAGGTATCCATACAATGGAACAGGAAGAAAAACACAGGTGCAACAGGTAAGAGCCCAAATTTGGAAAAATGAACAGATAAATGAATTAATATATGAAATAATAAACGGATAGAGTGGGAGTTGGGATGACATGCACAGGCATAGTAGTAACTGGTTGGGAAATGCTTCCAGGTGGAGGCAGCTTTTTAGGAGGCTTTGAAGATGGACAGTCAATGTGGATTGGCAGGGTTGAAGAGAGAAGGTGTTCCTGGCAGGGGGAGGGTATGAGCAAAAAGTCACAGGCAGGAAGATCTAGAGAGAAAAACAGTTTTAAGGAAAGCCTGGGAGGTAGGAAGAGTGAGTTAGGGTGAAGGAGACGAGAATGGAAACATAAAAAGGAGATTGATGGTTGAGTCTTGGAGGCAATGATAAGGAGGTTCTATCTGATGCAGGGAGAAAAGAGTAGCCACTGCAGAGTGAAGAGCTGCATTCCAAGTGATGTTTCAGAAAGATGTTGTGGCCTGCTTCTCATAGGATAGACCAAAGAAGGGTGAGGCTGGAGTTAGGGAAGCCAGGAAGGAGACTGGTGAAGTAGATCAACAAGAAAGTGATGAGAGTTTGAGCCATAAGTGTGGGGAAGGAGGGAGTGGATCCCCAAAATGCTGTGGAACAAAACTGGAAACCTTTAGAGACAAACTGAATGTGGCAGAGTCAAATACAGTCAGGAGACAAAGATGGCACTAAGCCTTTGAGCTTCTAGGTGGGAAAAGCAGTGTGGTACAGTGGAAAGAGCACGGGCCTGGGAATCAGAGGACCTGAGTTCTTATCCCGTCTCTAACACTTGTCTGCTCTGTGACATTGGGCAAGTCACTTAACTTCTCTATGCCTCAGTTTCCTCATCTGTAAAATAGGGATTAATACTGCTAGCCCTGTGTGGACAGGGACTGTGTCCAACTTGGATAGCTTGTGTCTACTCCAGTGCTTAGTAAAGTGCCTGGCACATAGTAAGTGCTTAACAAATGTCACAGTTATAATGCTGATGGTGGTGATTATTATTAGTGTTGCCTTCTTTGATGAAAGAGTTGGGAGGAGGAGTTGGTTCCAGGAGGGAAGTGAGGAATTCAAGTTTTTCCCAGTTGAGTTTGAGGGTTTGGCCAGACATCCAGGCAGTGTGACCTGGAGGCAAAAGGAAAAGAGATGTGAGAGGGTGAGGCCTTCAATGTGTATGGAGAGTAGCAGAACCATGTCTAACACCCACGGTGAAAGGTTGAAGGGAGGAAGAAAAGCCAATAGAGGCCTTCTACCCCTATTAAGCCCTCTTTCTTCAACTTCCTCTCCCTTCTGTTTCGTTTATGCACTTGGATCTGTACCCTTTGTGCACTTGGTATTCACCCTATGCTCATCCCCACACAACTTATGTACATATCTGTAATTTATTCATATTTATGTCTAGCCTCTCCCTCTAGACTGTAAGCTCTTTATGGACAGGGAGCATATCTACCAACTGTGTTGTATAGTACTTTTCCCATCGCTTAAGTACAGTGCTCTGCACAAAATTAGTATTCAGTAAATACAATTGATTGATTAAAACTGAGAAGGAACAGTCAGAGAGGTTGGAAGAGAACCATCAGAATACCCTGTCAGTGAAGAAGACAAATAATCCTCCTAAAATTGTGACTGGAATTTTGTACCCCTTATGAAACATTTGTGCAGATATGTAAAAAGGAAGATTTATAATCAAGCTATTATATAGTCCACTAAAGACCCTAGTAAGTGACTCTCCATAGCAGAGTATTTCAGAACTTTAGCATTTCCATAATGAATTATTCAATTAACTGCCCTTTTCAGACCCTAGAATAAGGTAATCACTGCAAACCATAGACCTGTTATAATCATTATTGTAATATGCAATAGTATTTTCTTCTGACGGGAATGAGAGGCTGTAGCAGAATGAACTGTGGAGTCAATAATTCCTAGGACTGTACTAGGCTTAAGTGTGAAATTAGGGGAAAATCCAGTCAGGGACTGACCAAAATGTTTTGAAACGAGGGGAGAGCAACTTTTACCTCTCTAGCCATGCCTTACTTTTCTTATCAAATGTAGCTCTTGAGCACAAGATGCTCCCTCCAGTGGCTTTCACTACCTCAAGCCCATTGAGGTTAACAACAGTATTTATGTCCCCATGGTAATTTTAGCAGGAAGTAGCTGGCTCACTCCACTCCTCCCCCTCCCCAACTCTGCCACCCAGCCATGGCCCTTTGAGCTGGAAAGAGAAGATGGAAGCTTCACTCCATGCCCTCTGCCAGCAGGACTGGGAATATGGGTTGCCTTCACCCGAGAGCCAGGCAAGGTAGAGCCCCTCTAGTCTTTCCAGACCCCCAGGCCTAGGTAAGCAGCAGTGACACCAGAGCAAGTCAGCCAATCTGGGCAAGAGAGGAGGAAGAGGAAGAGAAGGGGTGGGGGGGGGGGGGGAATGAAGGAGGTGGAGACAATAGCAGTCACAGTGCTTTACAACTCTGGCACCCACCCTCCCTACTTCCTAAATGAAAAGAACCAGAAATTAATTCATCCTCCCTTTCTTTTCTCTCTCTTTCCCACCCCACTCTTACCCTTTTCTATCTTTTCCTTGCCCATCCTCTTCATGTTTCTCCTCTCCCATTCTTTTAATCTACACCCTCTTGCTAAGCAGTGTGGCCTAACAGAAAAAGCACAGGCCTGGGAGTCTAAGGACCTGGATTCTAATCCCACTCTGCCACATGCCTGCTATGTAACCTTAGGCAAGTCACTGAACTTCTCTGTGCCTCAGTTCCCCCATCTGTAAAATGGATATTACATCCTACTCTCTCCTACTTAGACTATGAGCCCCATGTGGAACAGGGATTGTGTCCAAACTGATTTAACTGTATCTACCCCAGTGCTTAGAACAGTGCTTGGCATATAGTAAGTGTTTAACAAGTATTACTATTGTTGTTATTAACATTACTATAATAATTATTATATGTCATTAGAAAATGGCAGTGTAAGCACCCTATTAATTTAAAAGTATTTTGTGTTATTAATTTATAATTATATCTCCCCCAGTGAAGTGAAATACATTGATGTGAGTTCATATTGTATGATTAACTCTGTGCACCAAATACTCTAAGGTTTCCTTTTGTTTGTATCTTCTGCACAAAAAGGTTGCCAATTCCTATTTTATACACACACACACACACACACACACACTCCCACATACACCCTAATGTCTCTGATGTTCCCACTTTACTGCCTCTTTATTCCTTGTAAAATACTTTAGAGAAGAGATAAGAGGCTACTAGATTGACATTCCTTTCCAAGGACATCCTAAATTATTCAAGTACCTGATAAATCCAGTTTTTATTTATGTTTTCAACAAAAAATACCAAAGCTCATGCAATTTTCCCAAGCTCCAAGGTAAAAGTCAAACTCTGCATTTCGTTTATGAAATGAACAGCATCTCCTTTCATCTTACAAAGATAGACAACATGCATCCCCTCCAGTGGATCAACAGGAATCTAACTTCATTTAATGCAAAACAAAATAAGTGTTTGCTACCCAGTTACTTAGCTGTTTCTATGTGACTAATTTTCTCCAGATTCTTTGGTAGAAGAATCTAAATCATAGAAGTGAAAAAAATAGTCCATTTTGCCTCATGTTTGCATATTTTCTGCATGAGCCTGTTATGCTTAATAGGATTCAACAGTCTGACAAGAGATTAAAGTTTGTTATGCAGATGTACCCAGGTGTAGATACATATCCATGGGGTCAGAGGGAACTAACCCCTCCCCTCCCATGTTGCGGGCACAATTTTGGCAAGGTGAGCAACATTTGAAGCTTGAGAGAGACCAGAGATGGAGGTAAGATTGAATCAAGATGGTGGCTAGGATGAGGAATCTTAGGAGGAGGACATCACTTGTGCATTTCAGATACTAATAGAGCATCAGGGGCTGGGAGAGAACAGTTCCTTTAGCCCCTGTCGCAAAGCACTGTGGAATAGGAGCCATTCTCTGCCTTTCCTCTGAGGCAGCCTAGAGAATTGACTAGAGAAGGGCTGGGGTTCAGAGCTCCCAGAAATCAGCTCTGAGCAATGTTGCATCAGACATGTAGGATCATAGAGCCTCAACCCCTCCTCCCTGCCCCTCATTCCCTTCTGCCCCTCCTTTCAGGGTTTTCTCCAAATTGGTGAAATGAGGAGGTGATAATCAAAAAAGGTACAGGTGGTCTTTTCCCCACAGGAAAAAAAGCCCTGATTATTCTCTCAGGTATCATGTCATTTTTTTCTCTCTATCCCAGACTCTGCTGTACTTAGTGCAGTATGAAACTATGATACCCACTTCTGAAAAAAAAACCCTGAGCTTACTTTATCCAAGTGAGCATTTTACATTTTAACATTAAATTTTACAGACATGCTCTAAATATATATAAAATTCAAATGCATCCTGTAATTTTTCGCAACCTCTTAACCAGGAGTCTGTACATCTACTTTAGCAGGAGAGGGGCTGCTTCTTTGTCTGCCTTTTTCTTCCCTGTGTCTTTAACTTTTACACTTCATGAGTTTTACTTTTAAAATCCCTTTTTCTCTTTAGAAGAAATTCACTGTCTCCATTCTTGTGGTGTCGATGACCAAGGACGTTTGTTAATTGTACAACTCAATTTCAGTTTATCATACAAATGTTTGCACATTGATATGAACAGTTGCCATTGAATTGACATTGACACAAAGTGTTGCTAATCTAGGATCATAATCGTACCATGAGTAAAATGCTATTTTTGAAAGAAACTGTCAACCAGAAGAGAAAACAAATAGGGTATGCAGATTGGTTCTAGTGCTGGACCTCAAGGGGCCAGGACTACAATCACAGAGTCTTCAATTAACTCCCCAATCATTGCCCCAAATCTCTTCATTTAAAAGCTGAGTAAATATAAAATATTGAGATACAATGTGAAGAGTCTTCTAAAGATCTAAGAATCCATCACAGGAATGTGAGCCTTCTATATATCTAAAAAATGTCAAACAGTGGAGTTTTTTTTCAGCTCAAGTATATGACAAGAAGAGTAATTGGTATATGTTCTAAATTTTGATCTATCAGGAAAGGTATTCAAATATTTAATCGTAGCATTTATAAAACACTTACTAGGAGCCTAGTACTGTGCTATGCATTGGAGTACGTTCAAGATAATCAGATCTGACACAATCTCTGTTCCACACAAGAGTACTCAGTATAAGAGAGAGGGAGAGAAGGGATCTTTCCTCATTTTACAGATGTGGAAGCCCAGAGATGTTAAACTTCCCAAAGTCACAGAGCAGATCAGTGATATAGCTAAGATTAGAACCTAGGGGGTTTCCTGGATCCCAAATCAATACTTTTTCCACTAGCCCATGCAGTTCTACCCTCCAATAAGATTGTAAAAGGAATGTCATAGAAAATTCTCCCTTTTACAAATCTGCATAAACAATTACATTGATGGCAGACATCAATCTGGTACTTGTTTTAGACAACATGAAGTGGAGAGCCATATAAAGTGATGTCCTTGCCTTGGAATCTGAGCCATGGGGAGCCTAGAATTCTGATCTTTGGAGTACAGAATCCTACTGATTTTTGTTTTCCTTTTGTGTATTTATCCCTGTGTTTTATGTTGCCTTAGTATTTATTTCCTCACTGCTGATCTGTCTGCATCCTGTAATTTTTTGCAAACTCTTAACCCAAAGTCTGATTATTCATAGATTATGAGCCCCTAGAGGGCCAGGGATCATGTCTGATTTCTAGTAAGTGTTTTGCACACAGAAAGCACTTAATAAATTCTAGTATTACTGCTACTACTATTACTGCTATTTGGAGCATAGTAACCTCCAGTCTTGCCTTACTGTCCTAAGGTTGGGGGGATCTCAGAACAGTCCCAGTAGTCCTGGCAGTGGGCCAAGAGTAGAAAGGTGTCAAGATAGCTTGACCAGGAGCTATCCATCAATCCAGACTCATAAGCCAATCAAAAGTGATGTAAGAATGCCTCATTTTGGAAAAAAAAACTCACGTGCACAATTTCAAACAAATGTTTCTCATCTGTACTGTGCCGGTTTCCACAAAAGAAAATAAATATCTATCAAATTCAATCGTACTTATTGAGCGCTTACTGTGTGCAGAGCACTGTACTAAGCACTTGAGCACGGTACTAAGTGCTTGGCACTGTACTAAGTGCTTGACAGAGATGTCACCTTATCATTTGGATATTGGTGGCACTACCAAGTCCAAACAAGTATAAAATACAAAGCCTCAGAAGGTTATCATTTAGCTATAACATAGGTGATTTCTGGGAATACAGTTGAGAAAGAAAAGTTTTATTTTTTTTTCACCTTGATAAATTATTGACACATGTCTCCTCAGTCCTTTGTCTCTTACATTCTAGGGGACCTTATATTCTGGAAATTATTGAGTGACTGTAATTTTTTAATCTTCCCACTAGAACATAGTAGGTATAAAATTTTGACAGGTGACTTTTTAAATCAACAAATATTGACCTTGATCGAACTGCGCTATATTATTGATTGAATAGGGCTTGGCAGCCTCCAGTAACCAGTTCCTGCCAGCATTATTATGCTGCTTTATTATGAATATTTAACATTTGGTGAACATCAGAGCAAGGCAGGAAATCCTGCAAAGAATATAGAGAAAAGAGGCAAACTCTAGTTTTTGTTTCATAGCATGAAGCTGAAAAATTATCTCTATGATTCTAGAACTTTGCATATTTTATATTGGATGTATATGATATATGGCTCTACCGCTTGTCAGCTGTGTGACTTTGGGCAAGTCACTTCACTTCTCTGTGCCTCAGTTAAAATGGGAATGAAGACTGTGAGCCCCATGTGGGACAACTGTATCACCTTGTATCCTCCCCAGTGCTTAGAACAATGCTGTGCACATAGTAAGCACTTAACAAATGCCATCACTATTATTATTATTATTATATATATGATATAAATATGATCTATACATTAGACCCCTATGGGACAAGGACTGTGTCCAACCCAATTAACTTGTCTCTACCCGAGTGCTTAGAAGAGTGCTTGGCACATAGTAAATGCTTAACAAGTACCATAATCAATATTATATATATATATATATTGAGGTCAGATCTTCATTTTGGGGAAATTGTATGCTTTAATTGATTGCCTAGTACAATAAGTTCAGTAAGAGAAAGAAATGAAGAGAAGCAGTGTTGCCCCATGGAAAGAACATAGGTAAGTTCTACCACTTGCCTGCTGGGGCAGGTCAGTTAACTTCTCTGTGCCACAGTTTCCTCTACTGCAAAATGGGGATTAAATACCTGTTCTCCCTATCCTTAGGCTGTGAATATTGTGTGGGTTTTAGCTGTGTACAGTCAGGTTTCATTTTATCTACCCCACCACTTTTTACAGGGTTTGGCACATGATTGGTGCTTAAAAAATACCAGTATTATTGTTATCAATGATAAATTCCCCATTTAACTACGTTACAACTCACTATGGACAGGAAATATCTCCACTAACTTTGTAATATTGTACTCTCCCAAGTGCTTAATACAGTGTTCTGAGCACAGTAAGTGCTCAGTAAATACTACTGATTGAAAAGGTTATAGCCAGATAATGATGCCTTATGAGCTCACTGTGGACAGGGACAGTGGAGTGTTCTGGGAGAGATGTGTCCATGGAGTCACTATGGTTTGGAAATGACTCAACAGCATTAGACAAGACTCTCTCAACTGCTTAGTATGGTGCATTGCACATGGTAAGGGCTCAATAAATACAATTGACTGACTGACTAGATGATGAAGCATTACTTCAGCAGCAAGCAGTAGTGGTTGGCATTGGTTCCCTGCTGGAGAATCAAGTTGCAGTATCATTTCCTTGGCTACAGAAACAAGACCTTCCACCTTTCTTCTGCAGTGTTACCAGCAGTTGGTACAACTGTAAGCTCCTTAATAATAATAATAATAATAATGATAATAATAATAATATAATTGTGGTATTTGTTAAAAGCATTTACTAGGTACCAGGCACTATTCTAAGCGCTGGAGTGGAAACAAGTAAATCAGGTTAGATACAATCCCTGTCCCATGTGGGGCTCACACTCCCAATCCCTATTTTACAGATGAGGTAACTGAGGCACAGGTAAATGAAGTGACTTGCCCAAGGTCACAAAGCAGGCAAGTGGCAGAGCCAGGATTAGAGCACATTAGAGCCTGTCTCCCAGGCCCATGCTCTATCCACTATGCAGTGCTTCTTCTCATGCTGCATTCTTGTGGGCAGGGAATGTGTCCACCAACTCTATTATATCATACTCTCCCAAGCACTTAGTACTGTGCATTGAACACATACAATTGATTGATAACAGCCATTTTAGCTAAATGCAGAGAAGCAATATTGCTACATTAATACAGCACCCTGACCTGTCCAATTGAGTAATAGATGAGCAGAAAGAATGAATAAACCATTTGGTTTGAACCTGAATTTGAAGACACCTTTGCCATGCAGTGCTTTGCACATAGTAAGCACTTAATAAATGCCATTAAAAAAATCTGAATTTTAATGGATTCAGTGAAGATCTTGAAAAATACCTAAATCTTTTTCCAGCAGGAAAATCTGAAAAAGAAAAGAAAGGAAATGGTTAGCTGCATAATGGAGATTTAATGAAAGAGACTAATTGTTGAAATAGTCAAATATTTCACATAGGTAGAGTTACTTCTTGGAAATTTTACCTCAACATTATGTCCCCTTCAGTTTTGAGAAATGACTGAAAAGCCTGCCAGATGTTTTGGATCTCTGTTGGCTTGAAATGAGGGGTAAAAGGGAATTCTTTTCAAAGTTAATATTGAGGTCAACTCTTCATTCCTCCTAGCTCCCTAGTGGAAGCAGCTGGATACCCCAACTCCACAGCACTTAATGTACATAGCTTTAAATTATATATTATGAATTATTGATATTAATTTCTGTCTCTGCCTCTGAACATTAAGCTTATTACGGGCAGGGAATGCGTCAGCTAATGCTGTTGCATCATCCTCTCCCAAGTGCTTAGTACAGTGCTCTGCACATAGTAAGTGCTCAATAAATATCGTTGAGTGATTGCTTGACTTACCCCAATAATAACTGAGGGGTGGAGAGGATTCTCAATGGTTGTCTGGTTGGAACATCAAACATAAGTTTGTCCATAGCCATATCTTCTTCAATTAGAGAATCTCCCCTGGATGGCAGAAGCTGGTACTTCCACTCTGCTGGGTTTACTCTCCAGGCTCCTTTTTGGGAACACTCTGATAGTGATCCAGTCTCCCTGGCCATCACAGCCTTGCCCCCTAGGTGCACCTTGAACAGGGACACAGTTTGGTATGGGAGATGCGGTCTGCTATCCCTATGGAAATCTGCAGAGGCAATCCTCTACAAGCATTGACAGCCCACCCTTTCTCTCTCTAGGACAGAATTGAACTGAATAACACCAGTAACCTTGAATTAATTGCAGGAAAGGCATTTGGTAAGTGCAAGCTACACCTGTGCTTCTTTTGAGCACCAATAATGCATAAGTACCAACAGGAACAACCATTTCATAAGTGTGTATTCAACATCCTCTTCTCTGCCTCTGATTTTTCTTCTTGGCACTGCATTCCCAGTTTATGATTCCTGTACTTCCCTTCAAAATAAAAGGCTAAACATTTACTAGACAAGTCCACGTTTGATTGCAGAGGCATGAGCAATATAATGGAAAAATCACAGAAGATATCCATGAGATAGATTGGTGTTCTTTTTTAAAAAATATTTACACCTTTTAGCCCTAACCCAAATGCCATTTGTTAGAAATGAGAGAGGTGCTCAGTGGTTGTCGAGCTGCCAAGGGAAGACCCATATAAACAGCATTTACTGTTTATTATCCTAAGATTGATGGAAAGTCTAACGGAAGCAGTGCCTGCAGCTGGTTTTCATGCGCTAAATCCCTCTCTAAGCAAGGGAAATACTTTCTTCAAGGGCTTGAGATGGATGCTATCACCAATTACACTGGCAGGCACAAAACCTAGAGCTGCTAGATTTGACTCTTAAAGTAATCAATCAGTCTGTCTATCAGTGGTATTTATCGAGCATCTATTGAGTGTAAAGAAAGCACTGTTAAGTGTTTGAGAAAGTAGAGAAGCCAAACACATGTTCCCTGTCCTCAAGGAACTCGCCATCTATTGGGCAATAAGGTTTCTTTCTGAATTTTACATACTGAAAAATGGAAAGGAAATCTTTGTAAAGTACTTTCAAAGTAGATAGTTGATAAACATTTTCCTTTGGATTCTTCCTTCTACCATTTGCCACAGGCCATAAGGGGAAGGCAGAGCAGTGCAAGCATTCAGTGTTTGAAGAGGAGCAAGGATTGAGGTGGCAGAGAACCAAGGTGGGGACTGGTGGGAAAAGGTTACACTTTTCACCTCTTCCCAGTTGGCTGATGGCCTTGAGAAGGTCATTGTTCAATAGGCAGTATTTATAATTGGCTCATTTGTGCCAATAATAATAATGATGATGGTATTGTTAAGCAATTACTATGTGTCAAGCACTGATCTAAGCGCTGGGGTAGATACAAGCCAGTCAGGTTGGACACAGTCTCTGTCCCATACAGGGCTCACAGTTTTAATCCCCATTGTATAGATGAGGGAACTGAAGCCCTGAGAAATGAAGTGATTTGCCCAAGATCACCCAGAAGACAAGTGGCAGAGCTGGGATTAGAACCCAGGTCGTCCTGACTCCCAGCTCCACACTCTAGCCACTAAGCCATGCTCCTTCCCCAATACCCTGACCATATCCAATATTTTTGTTAGATAATATTTAAATAGGGATTCAGAGTGACTTTGGCAAAATTTCCCACCATACTTTGTACCCGCATGAATGAATGTTTAGAAATTCAACAGTACTGGAAAAGCTGAGAATGATTAGGTCTCTAAATGCCTTTAATGTGACTGAGTTAGATAACCTGCCATTTAGCACATCATTTCAGGCATGTGACCTAGTAGAAAGAGCACTGTCCTGGGAGTCAGAGGGCCTGGGTTCTAATCCAGCCTCTACTACTTGCCTGCTATGTGACCTTGGGCAAGTAACTTAATTACTCTACCCTAGTTTCTCCATCTGTAAAATGGGGATTCAATACCTTTTGTCCTCCTGCACAGCATGTGAGGCCCATATGGGGCAAGGAGTGTGTCTGACCAAACCAGTGCTAAGTACAGGGCTTGGCACATAGTAAGTGCTAACACATATTATTATTATTATTATCGTTATTATCATTATTATTATATTTTGAGGTCATGGGATCAATAGAAGGATACAAGGGGGAAGACATCTTTGAATGAATGACATATCAATCAGTGGTATTTATTGAGTATTTACTATGTGGGGAACACTGAACTAAGCGCTTGAGAAAGTACAGAACAACAGGGTTCACAAACATGTCCCAAGCCCAATCAAGCTTACAGTCTAGAGGGACACATTTTAGAATTCTGATGAATTCTGATGAAGTTTGTCTCTGAAAACTAATCAAAACAAAGTTGATTTGTTTGCATTCAAAGTTGTCTGAATATGATTTGGGTTATACAATGCAACTCACCAAGTTACTTTTGTGTTCACAGGTCTGAAGCGCAGTTATACATGTAGCATCTGTAATGTCACTCTAAACTCAATAGAACAGTATCATGCTCATCTGAAAGGCTCTAAACATCAAACCAAGTAGGTCGTTTCACTGTTCAACTTTTCTGTGAATGCTGATGCATGTGTATTTGTTATCATTTTAGAAAGAAATCATTGAGTTACAATCATTAGTGTTTTCTCAAGCCCAATGATTGCTTTACTTTCTATAACTCAAAAGGAAAGGTAGGCGTCAATCACTATGCTCTTTGTTGGTGTATTGGAGTTAGCCAGTGTGAAAGAGAGTTGACCTAAAAAACAAGTGAAATACCTGGCCATGGAAATAAACCAATGTTCACATTCCATCTGAGAATGTGGCCGTTCTTTGTAAGGTCTGTGTGTAAAAGAGCATCACATTTAATAATAATAATAATAACAATGGCATTTATTAAGCGCTTATTATGTGCAAAGCACTGTTCTAAGCGCTGGGGAGGTTACAAGGTGATCAGATTGTCCCACATGGGGCTCACAGTCTTCATCCCCATTTTACAGATGAGGGAACTGAGGCCCAGAGAAGTTAAGTGACTTGCCCAAAGTCACATAGCTGACAGTTGGCGGAGCCAGGATTTGAACCCCTGACCTCTGACTCCAAAGCCCGTGCTCTTTCCACTGAGCCACGCTGCTTCTCCATTTGATTGCTGCTGTCATTTAAATAGCCAGGTTAAATTAATTTTGGGATCTGATTTAACAATAATGATCATGATGATGGTGGTATTTATTAGCACTTACTATGTGTCGAGCATTGTAGTTAAGTGCTGGCATAAAATCAAGATAATCAGAGTAGACAAAGTCCTTGTCCCAAACACGGCTCACTGTCTGAGGGAGAGAAAACAAATATTGTTTCACTACAGATGAGAAAACTGAGGCACAGAAGTTAAATGACTTGCCCAAAGTCACACAGCAAGCAAGTGGACAAGCTGGAGCTAGAGCTAGAACATGGTTCTCCTGATTCCCAATCCTGTGCTCTTTCCATTAGACCGCACTGCCTCCCCATCTGATAGAATTTTTGGCTTATGGTGAGATTTCTAAAAAGGCAAATTTGCTTTAGGTTGTTAATGCTCTTTTAAGACTGCCCATTTAAGCAGCTTTATAATTCTCAGTTTGGTTTCTCTTTGAATCTCTGCCTAGGGATTTGGCAGAAACAATTTAATATAAAACAACTATTTAAGAGTCATTATTATTTACATGAATGGACACACCTTTTCTTAAGAAAATAAACAAATTGGCTCTCTAAAAATATGTCATCAATAGGTTGGATATCACTTGAAATCCTTTATAATTATTGTTCTTGGTTAGCTGTAAAGTTTTCACTCTGAGTTGTTCCATACTAATCTTGGGAATTGGCAGACTGTATCCTAGACAAAGAGCAGGAGGTAACGTTAGTTTACATAAATCTCTAGTAATTTAAATGATGAGTCTCAGAAATATGCCTCTAAAAATTCAAGATTAGCACCTTGTTAGGTTCTAGTTCTTGTGACAATGATTGTTGCATATATTTTGCCAACTTGTACTTCCCAAGTGCTTAGTACAGTGCTCTGCACACAGTAAGCACTCAATAAATGCAATTGAATGAATATAGAAAATATCTTGAAAATAACTTCAGGAAGATTAATGTCTGACCTTATTGTCATTAAATTGATTACTGAATCCTGAAGTGGAAGGCTCCAACATGCTTTAAGCTAAAAGAACATGACATACATACCTCTTCAGATAAATTGTGTTGATTAATATGGACATAAACCAATTTCACTAAACAAATTCAGATAAGATGGTCTTTCTATTTAATATGGACACAAATGTTGTTTTGTGTTAAGATTGGATGTAAGAGGGCTAATGAACCAATGCTAAATATAGCCTGTGCTTACACTGAAAAATACACAAGTTGAGAACAAATCTACATTTTGCAAGACAGAGCAGAGTTCATTCATTCAATTGTATTTATTAAGCACTTATTGTGTGCCATGCACTGTACTAAGTGCTTGGGAGAGTCTTGTCTTATGCTGTTGAGTCGTTTCCAACCCATAGTAACTCCATGGACACATCTTTCCCAGAACACTCCATCTCCATCTGCAATTGTTCTGGTAGTATATCCATAGAGTTTACTTGGTAAAAATACAGAAGTGGTTTACCATTGCCTCCTATGCAGTCAACTTGAGTCTCTGCTCTTGACTCTCTCCCATGCAGCTGCTGCCCAGCACAGGTGAGTTTTGATTTATAGCAGATTGCCTTTCACCTGATAGCCTCTGCCCAAGCTAGGAATGGAATGGAGGTAATAATAATAATAGTAATAATGATGGCATTTGATAAGCGCTTACTATGTGCAAAGCACTGTTCTAAGCACTGGGGAGGATACAAGGTGATCAGGTTGTCCCACGTGGGGCTCAAAGTCCTAATCCACATTTTACAGATGATGTAACTGAGGCACAGAGAAGCTAAGTGACTTTCCCAAGGTCACCCAGCTGACAATTGGTTGAGCTGGGATTTGAACCCATGACCTCTGACTCCCAAGCCCATGCTCTTTCCATTGAGCCACGCTGCTTCTCTATGCCCCTGCTTGACTCTCCCTCCCATAGTTGTGACTGATAGAGTACTGGAAACTCTCCAGCTGTGACCATGAGAGAATGCTTGGGAGAGTACAATGTAACAATGAATGGACACATTCCCTACCCACAATGAAATTGCATCCTTACTGTGCACATGCATACACACACACACAGGCACAGACTTAATAATAATAATAATAATAATAATGGTATTTGTTAAGCATTTACTATGTGCGAAGCACTGTTCTAAGCACTGGGAGGGATACAAGGTGGTCAGGTTGTCCCACGTGGGGCTCACAGTCTTAATCCCAAATTTACAGACGAGGGAACTGAGGCACAGTGAAGTGAAGTGAAGTGACTTGCCCAAGGTCACACAACTGACAAGTGGCGGAGCTGTGATTTGAACCCATGACCTCAGACTCCCAAGCCCGGGCTCTTTCCACTGAGCCATACATGCCTAGCTATCCTCCATTTTTCAAAGATGACATGATGATGGTAGATCATATTCATGGTCACAATTTTGGCTTAAAAGACTGAAGGAAAACCAGTACATATTGTAATATTGTTTGATTTTTGATGCAGTAATGGATCTGTCCCATTCAGGACCTATGTCATTGAGCCTGCCTTTTGCTATTTCAGTCTTCTCAAAGTCTGTGCTTGAGAAGATCATCACTTCTCCCAGTTGCTCCAGGGCAGGATAATCTGTCTGCTGCAGGGATCTCTCAACAGTTCACTGCAATTTTGTATTGTTTGAGGCTGTTTCACTGTATGCTTAAATTGTTTATTCTGCCCTTCTGTCTTGTGTGAGATTTCTTTGAATTCATCATACAGCAACTGTTTGGGCTATCATCCACTGTCCTTTCATTATCCTGCTGTGAACATTGATTCGGGGCTAGTGAGCTGCCTTTGTTCTTGCTCATGATCTTACCCTGTGATTTGATGTTTTCTGTAGTTTGCATGTGGGGCTGGTGAAACTCCTCTGCAAACAAGATGTGTATTTTATTAGGTCAGGTTTCTTACCAGCAGCAAGAGCACGGGCTGGGGAGTCAGAGGATGTGGATTCTAATCCCAGCTTTGCCACTTGTCTGCTTTGTAACCTTGGTCAAGCCACTTAACTTCTTTGTGCCTCAGTTACCTCATCTGTCAAATGGGGATGAAGCCTGTGAGCCCCCCGTGGGACAAGCTGATTACCTTATACCCTTCCAGCACTTAGAACAGTGCTTTGCACATAGTAAGTGCTTAATAAATGCCATCATTATTATTATTAAGAACGTGAGCCCCACGTGGGACAACCTGACTACCCCAGCGCTTAGAACAGTACTTAGCACATAGTAAGTGCTTAACAAATGTCATAATTATTATACTAGAGTGGCTACCAACTGCAGTCTTGTGTTGCTCAACTTTTGTGATGTTGCCAGGTTCTGTTTTATAATCTAGCCAGAATCGATTCTGGCTTTTTGTTATTCTGTTTTCTATCTCTTCATTTAGTCAAGCAAATCAAACTAGGTAGCCAGATTTGGTGACAGCTTTAAGAGCCAAAGGATTTTGTATTTCTTTGAACAGCCAAATTTACTAGTCACATGTCTGAACACTGTCCTCCCCATGTCTTTCCTATCACTGTAGACAACATCACTATCCTCACTACTTCACAAGCCCCTAACCTTGGCATTGTCCTTGATTCATCTCTCCCATTCCACCCATATATTCACTCTGTCACCAAATCCTGTCAGTTCGCCCTTCAAAACATTGCTAAAATCAGTACTTTCCTCTCCAGCCAAACTGCTACCATGCTGATTTTAGCACTTCATTCATTCAATCATATTTATTGATTGCTTACTGTGTGCAGAGCACTGTACTAAGCACTTGGAAAGTATAATTCAGCAACAGAGACAGTCCCTACCCAACAGCAGGCTCATAGTCTAAACTAGCCCACCTTGACAACTGTATCTGCCTCTCGCTGACCTTCTGTCCCACCCCATTCCAGTCCATACTTCACTCTGCTGCACTAATCATTTATCAACAAAAGCATTCAGTTAATGTCTCCCCACTCCTCAAGTACGTCCAATTGCTGCCCATCCACCTCAACATCAAACAGAAACTCCTTACCTTTGACTTTAAAGCAGTCAATCAGTTTGCCCTACCCTACCTCACATCACTAATCTCCTACTACAGCCCAGCATGCACAGTGCACTCCTCTAGTGCCAGATTACTCACTGTTCCCTCATCTCATCTATCGCACTGCATCCCCTTTCCCACATTTGCCCCCTAGCCTGGAACTCCCTCCCCCTCCAAATATGCCAGACCACCAGTCTCTCCACCTTGAAAGCATTACTAAGGTCATGTCTCTTCCGAGAAGCCTTCCCTGATTAAGTCCTCTTTTTCCCAGCTCATTCTCCCTTCTGCACTGTCTGTGTACTTCCATCTGTGACCTGCGGAAACTTGATATTCTCCCCATCCCCAACCCCACAGCACTTCAATCAATAAATCAGTCATATTTACTATGTGCAGAGCACTGTACTAAGAACTTGGAAAAGTAAAACAGAATTAGCAGACATGTTCTCTGCCCATAATGAACTTACACTAATAATAATAAATGTACATTTCTTTGAATTATAAATTATAAATTACTTATTCATTCATATCAATGTCTGTCTCTCCCTCTAGACTGTAAGCTTGTTATGGAGAGGGAACATGTCTGTAAATTCTATTGTATTGTATGCTCCCAAGCACTAAGATACAGTGCATTGCACATGTAAGTGCTCAGTAAAGACAATTGATTGATTTTTCCCAAAATCTGGCTTGTGGATATTGTCAAGTGTTTCCGTAAAGTAAATGAGCTCATTATAGAAGTCCTAGTGTTGCTCTCTACACTTTTTCTGTATCTTTTACTGCAAATATATCAACTGGGACCCACCCCATTTAGAAGGTGGAAGGCAGAGGAGGGGCATACCAAAGGCACTGAAAAGGGGCAGTCTAAGTAAGAGATAGGTGGCGAACAAGGAGGGGACAGTGTCAAGTTGTCAAGTCAAAGTCAAACTTGTAAAGACAAGTTAGGATAATATATCCAAGAGTAGAGGGTGAGCCGTATTATAATCATATTTATTAAGCACCTACTGTAAGCAAAGCCCTGTACTAAATTTGTTGGTTAGTATGAAGAGAAATAGAAAACACAGTCCCTGCCCTTAAGGATCTTACTCTTTTAACAAGGGAGACAGAGAGGAAGAAGATGTTCAAAAGATCTGTGGTAAAGGAAGGGACTAAATGATAGAATGCGTAAATTAATATGTACAGAAGCGCTATGGGTGGATGTGAGTGCTTAAGTGCTGAAGTGACAGTTACGGCAAGATATCTGGGGGAAAGAAAATTAATCTCAGAACACCTTCTGGAAAAGGTAGGATTTCAGAAGGACTTTTAAGATGGGGAAAGATAGTAGGATGAGGCAGGAGGAAAGGTGTGAATAATTAAGAATGAGATCTAGGGAGGAGGTTGGTTTAGGAGGGGTGAAGAGGATGGACCTGCCTTATAATAAAAAGAAGTGATTGAATCTGTGAGAAGAAGAGAGCTGATAGAGTGTCTGAAAACCAATGGTCTGGAGGTAGTTTCTTCTTGATAGAATGAAGAGTGAGTAACCCTTGAAGATTAGGAGAATTGGAGACACATATGCAGAATGACTTTTAGACAATGACCTGGGTGATAAAAATAGTAATAATGGTATGTGCTAAGTGCTTAGTATGTGTCAAGCACTGTTCTAAGTGCTGGGGTAGATACAAACTAATCAGGTTGAATACAGTCCCTATCACTCATGGTCCTCACAGTCTTAATCCCCATATTATAGGTGAGGTAACTGAGGCACAGAGAAATTAAGTAACTTGCCCAAAAGGAGTCAGGAATATAATCCAGGCCCTTTTGATTCCCAGGCCAAAATTCCCATGCAGCAAATTACAGACAGGAGAAGGGAGAGAATAGCAGAAGAGAGATCAGAAAGGAGGCTAATGCAGGGAATAGCTAGTAGTTTTTCTGGGATATGATGATTGCTTGGACCATGGTGAAGGCCATTCAGGAGGAAAGGAAGGAATGGATCCAGAAATGTAGAGGAAAAACTATAGGATTTGGAGATTTGTGAACAGACTGGGTGTTTGAAAGGGAGCAAGGAGTCAATAAATCAATAATCGTTTATTGCCCCTTTATGCTCTGCAGACCACTGTATTATGAGCTTGTCAAGGACAATAGCAAGTATGCAGGATTTGGATATAGGAAGGATGGTGATAAGTGTTGTGTGCTGTGATGGAAAGTTTAGGAGGAAGAGTGGATTTGGGAGGGAAGTTGAATAATTTTCTTTTGATATATTGACCTTAAGGGAAAACTGGAGATTATTTTGTAGTTTCCACTGATGCTTTCTCAACCTTCTTAAAAATGGTGATTATATGGGCTCCTTTGATGTCTTGTGACATTTACTTAGGGTTGACAAGGAACTTTTCCAGATGTCTGAGGATCAGGTCCCCTCTTTGCTTGTAAATTTCTTCAGAAATGCCATCAAATCCTGGTGCTTTTCCATGTATTATGATTTTGACTCTAGAGGTAGCTACCTTCACATTCTGGCCATTTCCACATGCCTTAAAGGGTCTCCCCCTCAGTGGTGAAAGGCTTGGCTACCAGTTCATTCATTCAGTCCTATTTATTGAGCACTTAGTGTGTGCAGAGCACTGTACTAAGTGGTTGGGAGAGTACAAAATAATAAGAAACAGACACATTTCTTGCCCATAATGAGCTTAGTTAACTATTGTGTTTTTGCCAACTGTGTAGAATCCCGTCTTTGTCTAGGTTTCCTCTGTTCCCTGTCGTAGTAAAAGGCACAGATATTACTCCATTTAAAAATGGAGCTGTAGTCATTTCCATAATAATAGGAACAGTGATATAATTATTATTGAAATGGCTATATATAAACTCAAAAATAAACTATTGGAATTTTAACCTTAAAAAGTGTTTGGCTGACTGCTGAGGTTTTCAAGGAAAGCCACTGAACTCTACTAGTATACATTTGAGTTCATCAAGTCCAGGAACAAATAAGTAATCAATCATATTTATTGACACATTGTGCAGAGTACTGTAGTAGATGCTTGGGAGAGTACAATGTAACGGAGTTGGTAGATATGTTCCCTTGTCATAATGAGTTTACAGTCTAGACGGGGAGATGGCCTTTAATAGGAATAAATTAATTAAGTTACAGATAGGTTCACTTCAGCTGTGGGGCTGAGAGAGGGGTGAATAAAGGGTGCAAATCCAAGTGCAAGGACAATGCAAAAGTGGGTGGGAGACGCGGAAATGAGGGCCTAGTCGGGGAAGTGCTCTTGGAGGAGATGTGCTTTTAATAAGGCTTTGAAGGTTGAGAAAGTGATCGTCTGTCAGATTTGAAGAGGGAGGGCATTCCAGACCAGAGGCAGGATGGGGGCAAGGTGTGATCATCTGATTATTTGTCCAGTTTTAGTGCTTAGAAAATACAACTAAGATTACTCTTGATAATAGTAATTGAGAGTGTGAAATATTTCAATTGATCATCAGAACTATCATTTGGGGAGTTCAATACCTATGTTCCTTACCACTTAAACTGTGGGCTCCAGGTTGGGTAGGAACTGTGTCCAACATGATTATTTTGAGTCTACACTAGGGTAGATTGTTTTGAATCTACACTAGGGTAGATTATTTTGAATCTACCCTAGTGTTTAGTACAGTCCCTCACACATAGTAAAGGCTTAACCAATACCATTATGAAAATGACAAATACTCTTATAATAAGATGATGAGTATTAAAATGTCCTAGTGAATAAAGCACAGACCTGGAAGTCCAAAGTCCTGGGCTCTAATTCCAGCTCTGCCAATTGCCTGCTGTGTGACCTTGGATAAGTCACTTCACTTCCCTTTGCCTCAGTTTCCTCCAACCTGATTAACTTGTACCTACCTAACATGTACTTGACCCAAAGTAAGCACTTAGCAAATATAATAATAACAATAATAATAATAATGATAATAATATTGCAGCGCCTCTCATGTCAGTCTGGGTCAGTAATCGTACTGGAGGTCAACCCTGACTTGGTCCTCATGAAAAGGAGAACACTTCTCAACTCATCTTATTCTGCCGAAATGACAGCAACCTCATTATAGATATTTGCTATCCATTGCTCTAGTTCACTATCTTTGTCCTAGATTTTTATTTAGCCAGATTTGTTCTTTATACTCAAAACGAATCTGCTTTTGTGTCTACTTTTCAAAAATAGTATTATGTCTGAATGACTTTTCCAGTGTATATTACCATTTTAATTCCAATTTTGAACAGGACAGAACAGGACCCAGTATCAGCATGTAACCAGTGACTCTGGTCTGGGCAGATGGTAGCTTAATATGACCAGGAAAATTATTATAATGGTATTTGTTAAGTGCTTAATATGTGCCAAGCACTGTTCTAAGCTCTTGGGTAGATACAAGTTACTCAGCTTGGGCACAGTCCCTATCCCCATGGGGCTCACACTCTTAATCCCCATTTTACAGATGAGGTAACTGAAGCCCAGAGAAGTTAAAAGACTTGCTCAAGGTTACACAGAAGATACATGGCAGAGTCTGAATTGGAACCCAGGTCCTTCTGACTCCAAGGCCCGTGCTCTATCCAAAGGGGTTGGAGCTTTGAAAACCCACACACCAGCACCGTCTAGTGAGTGAAACATCTCCCCAAAGCCCTGAAGGCTTGAGTACAGTGGTGGGGTGAGTTTGAGGAACACAAGCAGTTCTACCCACCTCCCATGTCCATGTAGTTCAGGCCTCCTCATTTACAATGATATTCACCAGGACCACTGTAGTTCAGTAAGCCCAGAACTGCAGGGTCCTGATCAGTACCTGGCCTGGACCTATAAATCTGATGAGGCTCTCCACCCATGTCTGGGTTGGAAATATGGATTAGATAATAATAAAAATGATAATGGTGGTATTTGTTAAATGCTTACTTTGTTCCAGGCACTGCACTAAGTGCTGGAGTGGATATAAGCAAATCAAGTTGGACACAATTCCTGTCCCATGCAATGTTCAAAGTCTCAATCCCCATTTTATAGATGACGTAACTGAGGCACAGAGGAAGTGAAGTAACTTGCCCACAGTCACACAACAGACAAGTGGCAGAGTGGGATTAGAACCCATGACCTCCAGACTCCTAGGCCTGTGCTCTATCCACTATGCCACACTGCTTCTCTGTGTTCCTATGTGGTGCTTTTATTACCAAAGCACCTTACATTAATTAGACTGTGAGCCCCATATGGGACAGGAATTGTGTCCAACTTAATCATGTTGTATCCAGTTCAACACCTAGTCCAGTGCCTGGCACAGAGTAAGCACTTAAACCAATACCACAATTGTAGTTGTTACTATTATTAATGCACACACAAAATTATACTAAACAGAACTTTCCTTAAGGGCACATACTCCCCTTGTTCCACCTTCAAGCACATCTCAGTATCATCCCAACCCCCAGATTATCAGAAAAAGACAGGCTTATGCAAACCCCCATACTGTCCCTCTGCTTTGCCCCTTTGGGTGGCCTTGGTCAACAGAGCCCAGGCAGACTGGGAATTGAGGGCAGAGGTCAGGGCCAACCCAATGGAGTCAATTGAGAACCCTAGGCACTTGTTGCTTTGTTTCTGTGAGCACAGCCTGGCTCAGAGGAAAGAGCCTGGGCTTTGGAGTCAGAGGTCATGGGTTCAAATCCCGGCTCCACCAATTGTCAGCTGTGTGACTTTGGGCAACTCACTTCACTTCTCCAGGCCTCAGTTCCCTCATCTGTAAAATAAGGATGAAACCTGTGAGCCCCACGTGGGACAACCTGATTACCTTGTACACCCCCCAGCACTTAGAACAGTGCTTTGCACATAGTAAGTGCTTAATAAATGTCATTGTTATTATTAGTAGCAGTATAAGAAAAAAGTTTTTTATATTAAGGATTTGGTGTGTGCAGAGCACTGCACAGAATGCTAGGAGAAAATACACAGGTGGAAAAGCATGGTCCCTGTCCCTTAAAGGGCTCACAATCACAGCCTAGAATTGTGTACAAAATTCTCGTTACCAAGGCTCCTTTTATTGGGTTGAAAATGAGGATGAGACCCCACCAGCAAGCAGTGAGTAATCGTGGCTCAGAGTTTTAAAATATTTTTCTCAACTGCTGTGCCATTCTCCTCAGGTAGAGACAGTATATACCTGACATGGATGGGAAGCGATGGTGAATGCAAATAAAGTCCTTTTCAGTGTGCATATAAATTTTAGTCTTAATAAGGTAGCATCAGCCTTGCAAGGAAGGGCAGAGTTCACTTTTAATAATATAGGAAACAGACCTGTAAATACTTCAAAAGGGAAGCTCTAGCTGCCAGACAAATTCCTTAATATTGTACGGTGCACAGAGGGGGAGCTCAAACCCTAGGGCAAAAAGATACAGATCTTGATACAGCCTTGAACACAGAGGAAAAGATACGGTCCTGAAGGTTTTATTTCCAAAGAAGCTTCGAGAATAAAGTTGGCGGGAGAGAGAGCGAAAGAGTCTGGGGAAGGAGACTAGGATTGTCAAGAGGGATAGAAACAACAGGGTATTTATGGAATTTTATTCTCTGGCTCCTAGATTAAAGAAATTCTTTTTGACACTTTGGTTAAATTTCTTTGCATTAATCACGCAAGTTTCATGCAACATATGACTAATTCTGGGGCAAATAGGGATACTGGTGACCCAAGAGACTGACAGATGTCAACCACTTCTGAGTTATTTTATAGATATCATCAACAGCCTAATGGCATTACAGCTTCCTGTAGGCATTAACTGGGTGGAGAAAAAATAAGCTTCCAATCAGATGAGATATTTATACAAAATACAAGTATTAATTCTGATATGTAAATCAGTTTTGAGGGAGGCTTCTGGATGACTTGGTTTGTCAATTAGTAAAAATGATTAAAATGAAATTGTAAAGGGACATGAATCGAGACAGTAAATGAAGAACAATTTCCCTTAATGTACTTAAATTTGATCTTTGGGAACTGTTCCAGCCACAAGTACTCTAGATTACCCAGAAATGAGGCATATAAAACTTGCCATTAGTTTCTTAGCTACTTCAGTTGGTTGAAAATGAGTCACAAGTGTCCAGGAGAATAAATCAGAATGACATCAAACCAGTATAATTTCTAAATTTAGTTCTGTCCCCTAGTAAGATCGACAAAAATTAATCCATCACTTTACCTGGAGTTTTCCCAGCTGGGCTGGCGCTTCCAAAAGGTCTCTTTTATTATTCATTTGCAAATTAAGAGAGTTAATTTATTTCTGACATTTTTGAAAAGCAACCTAAAAGGGTAATTTTAGCTCTTTTATAGGTTGTTGCCAAATATTTTGGATAATGATACTGATTTTCAGGACTGCACCAAATTATTCTAGAGCTGTAAAATAGTAAATAAGATACTCTACAAGGCATAAAGCAATAAAACAAAATGAAAAAGAGCCCTTCTGATACACAGATTTAGAAAACAAGAGGACAGAAAAGAGATGCTACTTCAGAGGCTAAAGAAGATAAATAACCATTTCTTTTGAATTAGAAATTTTGTTGATTGGGCCCAAATTAAGGATGTTGTGCACTAGTGAACTCTTTGATGTGTCTATGTTTGCGCATGTATTGTGGGCATTGATTAGAAATGGAATCTGAGGTGGCAGTGGAAAGGAGTGATCTAATGACTACAAAAGTGACTTCCAGAACGTTGCATAATGGGACATCATGAATGTGTTTTTCCAGCCTTAATGATGGCATCCTGAATCATGGCTCACATCTCCCAAATCTTTGGTATATTCCTAAGTGGTTAATAAAGTGTTCTGCACACAGTAGACAGTCAATAAATACCCCTGATTGACTAATTGAATGCAGAGTCATTGCCACTTCACTAATTTTAACTGCTGGGAGCATCCATCAGGTAAGAGTCTGATCTGGATATAGAATCATCTGCTGCAGTCACTAAAAAAAAAGAAAACCCACAGTTTGCCTTGCAAAGGAAAAGGTTTTGCTAGTTTGGTAATAGTCAGGCTGAAGGCAGGCGTGGCAGTGAGGTTGCGGAGTTACAAAGTAGGGCAGTGTGATTTGGAATTGATGCAGGTCTTATACAGGTGGGCAAGTGGTAGTCCTCCTCTGCTTGTGCATCTGCCTGGATGAGGTGTTAAATGAATTGGGAGATTTCAGGACGATGAGAGAGCCAGACAGCAAATTCAGAGAGAGTGATATGCCAAAGTTCCCTGCAAGGACCCCTGGGCCTTTGTGTGCCTTTAGCTCTCATGCACATGAAAGATTTCAGCAGATCCTTTTTTTATGGGACTCCCTGGTCTGCCTTTGCTGTACATACTGTACCAGGGGACAGATTATAATTAACATTATGTGAATATATTGAGCCTGCTGCGGGGATGGGAAGGTGAAAATGGGAAGTTCTGGGGTTCTTTTATTACTTCTGGAATTACAGGTGACATCTAATGTTCATTTGTACTCTCGTTGTTTTTGCAAGGGAAGAAGGGATCGGCCTTTAATCATTCCTTTGCCTTGCCCGGAATGTGCATGAGAGTCAGTTTCTTCCAGTAGTTCTGAGCTGATGAAGCCAATAAATCAGATTTAAGTGTACATCCTAGATCATTTTCTTTGAAAGTACTGCACTGAGTATTTATTCAGGTGCTGACTCTGAAGTCTGCAAGGCCATTACATGGCTTTGCTTTCCTAGAAAAAGCTACAGAAGAATTGCAGAAGGACCTCAAATGTTGTAACATATCTGCTCACATGCTACAATGCCACATGTCAAGAATGAGCAAGCGGATGATCCTGTAAGCCAAGGAAGATGGCAGATTTCTGCTCCTGTCCTCTCTGGGTCAATTGGCCTGCAAAGAGTCAAACCCTTTCCTCTGAAGTGAAAGACTTAACTTTTCTACTAAGGACTCTCTTGGGAAAGTAGAACCCATGAGAGAAGAAATTTTAAAATCATAGAGGTCATAATGCCATCACATGCCCCTTGTCTGTGGTACTGTCGACTAAAAAGGGGCGGTTTAGTACTTCTCGTTAACACTTGGGGTGAAGAGAGCAAGGTCAGAACAAGGTGTTTGAGATTGTGCAACCTAATGAATCCTTACAGTCAAATACCCAGACAATCCCAGAAAGGCCAAAGGCATTCTGAAGAACCATTCAAAATCGCAGCCACCTGTTAGACTGAGGTAGTTTCCTTCCCCACCCATTTTCTCACCTGTTTCCTCACAGTACTGCTCTAATCCTAGTCACTGCCTATTTATTCCTTTACCTGAATACCAGCCATCCCCAACACCTGTCCACCACTGCTATGTTAATAGGAAGGGAGATCGATCATTCAGTAGTATTTATTGAGCACTTACTATTCATTCAATAGTATTTATTGAGCTCTTACTGTGTGCTTACTGTGTGGGAAGTTACAGCAGTATACAGACATGCTATGTGCAGTCAATCAGTAATATTGATTGCACACCGTGTACCGAGTACTATACTAAGTTCTTGGGAAAATACAGTACAATAGTTTTGGAAGACATAATCCTTGCCCACAAGGAGCTTGCATTCTAGATGGGGAGACCCTCAGTAAAATAAATTACAGTTAGGGGAAATGGGAAAGTTTTAGGATAGGTACATAAGTGCTGTAGGAGTTGAGAGTGGCGTGAATATCAAGTGCTTAAGGGGTATAGATCCAAGTACATAATGACACAAAGGGGTGGTAAAATGAGGGCTTAGTCAGGGAATGCCTCTTTGGAGGAGTTGTGATTTTTATAAAGTTTTTAATGAGACCGTGAACCCGTTGTTGGGTAGGGACCGTCTCTATATGTCACCAACTTGTACTTCCCAAGCGCTTAGTACTGTGCTCTGCACACAGTAAGAGCTCAATAAATATGATTAAACGAATGAATGAATGAGAGGAGAGGGAGTTCCAGGCCAGAGGATGGAGACTGCGAGCCCATTGTTGGGTAGGGACTGTCTCTATATGTTGCCAACTTGTACTTCTCAAGTGCTTAGTACAGTGCTCTGCACACAGTAAGTGCTCAATAAATATGATTGAATGCATGAATGTGGGAAAGTGCTCAGTAGTGGGGTAGACAAGATGAAGGTGCAATGACTAAGTTGGTCATAGAGGAGTGAAGTGAACGGGCTGGGTTGAAGTAGGACAACAACAAGATAAGGTAAGAGCCAATGGTAACAAGTTTCTGTTTGATGTGAGGGGAATGGGCAGAGGTTTTTGAGGAGTGGGGAGATGTGGACTGAACATTTTTAGAAAGATATTCTGGGCAACAGAGTGAAGTATGGACTGGAGAGGGGAGAGACAGTTGGCAGGGGGGCCAGCTAGGAGGTTGATGCAGGCAGTAGTCAAGGTGGGAGATAAGGGCTTGGATCAGTGTGGTAGAATTTTGAACGGAGAGGAAAGGGCAGATTCTAGAGAAGTGATGGTAGAACCAACAGGATTTGGTGACAGATTGAATATGTGGAGTGAGTAAGACAGATGAGTCAAGGATAATACCAAGACTACAGGATTGTGAGACGGGGAGGAATTTCTACAGTGATACAAAAATCAGTGAGGTGGAGAGGGTGTGGGAGTGAAGATGAGAAGTTCTGTTTTGGACATCATAAATTGGAGGTGTTGGTGAAATACCCCAGTATACATGTCCTGAAGGCAGGAGGAAATGCAGACCGCAGAGAAGCCTAACTTTGACAATCACCTGTATATAGATGGTATGAAGTCATTGGGAATGAATGAGTTCTCCAAGGGGGTGGGTGTAGATGGAGAATAGAAGGAGACACTGAACTTTGAGGGACTCCCATAGAGGATGGGAGGCAGAGGAGTAACCTAAGAAAAGTGTGACCAGAAAGATAGCAGGAGAACCAAAAGAGGACAGTGTCAGTGAGGGCAAGGTTAGGTAATGTTTTCAGGAGAAAGGAGTACTCCACAGTGTCTAAGGCAGTGGAGAAGTTGAGTAGACTTACGATGGAGTGGAGACCATTGGTTTTGGCAAGGAGGTCATTGATGACCTTAGAGAAGGCCATTTCTGTGGAGTGAAAGCAGATTGCAGGGATCAAGGAGATATTTAGATGAGAGGAAGTGGAGGTAGTGGTAGGTCAGCAAGGAGGCTGGTGTAGTAATCCAGGCAGGATAGAATGAGTGATTATATTAACATAGCATATTTTATTGTCCTGACCCCCAGAGTCCCCCCAGTAATAAATAACTTTCTGATGTTGAGAAAATCATTTGGTTTGCAGAAGGATTAATTTTTCTTTAAATTTTTTTCTGATAGAAAAAGATCATTTTCACACAGGAATAACCTCGTGGATGTAATTTGAAACAAATTGTATAGCAAATAGAGATGTACCAAAAGGTTTATATTAAGTTCTGGAAGTATCAGTAGAAAAACATTCTGAATCTTTTACATTAGAGATATTCCTCATATTTCCGACTTTTCATTTGAGCAGCCTAACTCTCATTGATTGTATTTCTTAATTATTTACAGTTAGCACTGTCACCTAAAAATCATGGTTGATAAAACTTGATGGAGATTTTTTTTCTCTACAACCCTCCTTTAGTTTATTGAAAGATTAAAGATTAACAAGATACTATCTTTTGCTTATGTTCTTTTGTGGAGCCAGTTTATTTTTTCTTCTTCATATGTTTTTGCTTTCTATTTTCCTCAGAGAAATGTGGAATTCCTTTGAAAGAACTATGAAAATACATCCCACTCACACAAATATGTTCTGATCACATATGAATATGTACATTTTTCCCTAATTTACAAGTTCTTTGAACTATCTCAGTATTTTTTATACACTGGATTGAAGTACAAGCTAAAGTATTGAAAGCTGTTTGAGTACAGTGCTCTGCGCATAGTAAATGCTCAATAAATGCCATTAATTGATATCAATGAGGGTCAAATTTTAGGCTCCAGAACAAATGAATTTAGCATCCCAGAGATCACTTCTGCCTAGGGTCTTGCTCTTTAACCATACTGGGCCCAATGGACCCTACCCTGGCACAGTGGCCTAATGGATAGAGCACGAGCCTGGAGTCAGAAGGTCCTGGGTTCTAATCCCGATTCTGCCACTAGTCTGCTGTGTGTCCTTGGGCAAATCACTTCACTTCTCTGGGCTTCAGTTACCTCAACTGTAAAATGGGGACTAAGACTATGGGCTCCAAATGGGAGAAGGACTGTGTCCGAAATGATTAGCTTGTATCTACAGCAGCTCTTAGTACAGTGCCTGGCACATAGTAAGGGCCTAACAAATACCATTAAAAAGGTCCTGTGCCAGTGGGAACTGAAGAACAGGGGAGTCTGCAAATGCCCCCGACCCCTGCCAAGCCATCACCAAGCACAGAGGAGGGCAAAGAACTCTGTCTCTCCAGTCAACCTCTCCATGCTAAATCAGTGCAGTGTCGGGGAGGGCTGGATGTGTGTTTGTAAAGCAGCCAGTAAAGCTCCAGGAATGCCTTTGGAAACAAGTCCCTGCAAAATGAGATTACAGGGTGGTTAAGAATCTGCATATTGATGATTAGTTAGGAAATGCTTGTTGGAGGAGTAGACAGAGTATTTTCAGAGTAGACATTGTATTTTTTGAGCACCTATGGAGTGTTTGGGAGATTCAACAAAGACACAAGGTATCTTCCTTCTCCATGGGAAGTCAGGAGAGCTTTGAAGGTGGGAAAGATTTAGGGCTGGAGGATTTGGCATAAGGAGGAAGTAACAAATCCTGAGGCAATCAAAAGTACTTTGGGGCTGGAGTGAATATCACAGTGATCCCCTCTGCGACAAGCAAAGTCTCCTTACCAAATGCTTCAAGATTATCAACTAGCTCTTTCTAACTCATCTTTTTTAATTCCCTACCTATTACTTCCCTGATTGCACCCTTCAGTCCTCCCAAGCCTACCTCCGGCCTGTACCCCACACCCATCTTACCCTCCTCCAACTTCCACATGGGACAATCTGATTACCTTGTATCTACTCCAGCACTTAGAACAGAGCTTGGCACATAGTAAGCACTTAAAAAATACCTTTATTGTTGTTATTATTAGATAGAGAGGTAAAGATGGATTTTAATGTTGTGAAGTTAGAAGCAACAAGATTTAGTGACATTAAACATGTGGGTAGAATGAGAGAGATGAGTTGAAGGTAATGCCAAGGTTGCAGCCTTCTGAGACAGAGAAGATAGTGATGTCTACAGTGATGAGAAGAACAGGAAGAAGACAGGGTTTGAGTGGAAAAATAAGAAGTTCTGTTTAGTCTTCATGCAACGAACCCATGAACCAGGTAGTGTCTGTCTGGGGTGGTGGGCATATTGGAGTGGTATTTTTGAGGAGGAACTGGCAGATACTGACAGTAAATTGGTTGTGAAAGCAGAATGACAGGAGCGGTCAAGGCCTTAAGTTAAAGGAAGGATGGTGTTTAACAGAGAAGGGGAGGTTGGGAGGAGAGAAAAGTTTAGGAGGGATGATGATAAGTTCAGTAGACATAAAGGCTGATTAGAAAAGAGTAATAGGCTCTGCAAGTGACAAAAAAGACATGAGTTCAGAAAAGGATAACAGTTACATTTTCTCTTTCTATAATTATTTCCCTTATCTGTAATTAATTTTAATGTCTTTCTCCCCATCTAGACTGAAAGTTTCTTGTGGGCAGGGATCAGCATGGCTCAATGGAAAGAGCACAGGCTTTGGAGTCAGAGGTCATGAATTCAAATCTTGGCTCCACCAATTGTCAGCTGTGTGACTTTGAGCAAGTCACTTAACTTCTCTGTGCCTGTTACCTCATCTGTAAAATGGGGATTAAGACTGTGAGCTCCCCGTTGGACAACCTGATCACTTTGTAACCTCCCCAGTGCTTAGAACAGTGTTTTGCAGATAGTAAGTCCTTAATAAATGCCATCATCATTATTATTAGGAGAATTAGTATTATCTTCTAACAACTCTATTGTAGTGTACTCTTCCATTGTACTTAGTACAGTGCTCAATAAATACCATAGATGGATGGCTGTGGAATAAACTACCCGAAATCCATAAGAGTGTATTCAGAGCTCTGTACTAAGTGCTTGGTAGAGTACAATACAACAGAATTGGTAGATATAGTCCCTGCCCACAAAGAGTTTACAGTCTAGAGGGGAGGGTGAGTGTTTGGAAGAAGATGACTAAAGGAGAGTAAAATAAAAGGTAAAAGACATGAACCTTGTCCTCAAGGTTTCAGTCAAATAGAATGCTCAAGTGCAAATAACTAGGCTTCTGCTCTTGGTGTACTTCACAGTTGGAATTTTTAGTAATTTTAGTAATATATCCAGTGACCCTTCTGTAATGGGCCCTCTCTAAACTGTGCTTCAGAGTAGAGACAGCATCATCACCATGGCAAGAATAACTCCAGTAGCAAACATTGATGTAATCGACTTTATTTATAGAGATTTTTCTCTTTTTCACAAATTAATATGCACAGTAGTTCTTCTAAATTTAGATCCCATCTCATTCCTCAGGATGTATGCCGGGTAGCATCTGATAGGATATTTATGGGATTAACCAATGGAGGAACTTATTAAAATTGAATTCAAAAGAAAGCTTGCAATAGGAGTAAAGAAAGAACGACAGTTTTTAGCTGAACCATGTCTACAGGGAATTATCATAGTTATTCTATATATTCTGTTCATTCATTAAACACTTCCTTTTGTGTAGCTTGGTAGATTGTAATGAAATTATTTAGCTCCTGTTTGAGATTTCAAGAAAAATAAAAGGGGGGTAAGATTGGCAGGTCAAATTTTCATCATTTGTTTGTGCTATCCATAGAAAGAAGTGTTTTAACCTTATAACAGGATTTATTCCAGATGTTTTGATCAAAGCATACAGTATTTTGCGTATAGGAAGTTATCACCAAGTATTAAATGATGATGGTGATGAGAGCAACTATTTTATTTGTTTTTATGATTTAAGTGGTACAAACCAACCATATTCCTCTTTCCTTCAATCCTTATTCAGGCTCATATTTTCTAGTTCATTTTCCCCTACCTTCATTTTCCCCTACCTACAGACCTACCTACCCTGAAAAGATGGTGGGAGAGAGAAAGATGATGCTGATGATTTTTCCTGACTAAGAATCCTGATGGTTAGGGATTACCTGGGGAGGCCTTTGAAGCAGCGGGGCCTAGTGGATAGCACATGGGCCTGGAAGTGAGACAAACCTGGGTTCTAATCCCAGCTTCGCCACTTGTCTGTTGTGTGACCTTGGGGAAGTCACTTATCTGTGCTTCAGTTACCTAACCTGTAAATTGGGGATAAAGACTGTGAGCCCTATAGGGGACAGGGACTATGTGCAACCTGATTTGCTTGTATCCACCCCAGTGCTTAGTACAGTGCCTGTCCAGGACTGAACTCCATATCTTCCCTCCCAAACCCTGCCCTCTCCCTGACTTTCCCATCAGTGTTGACAGCACTACCATCCTTCCCATCTCACAAGCCCACAACCTTGGTGTCATCCTTGACTCCGCTCCCTCTTTCACCCCTCACATCCAATCCGTCACCAAAACCAGCCGGTCTCACCTCCGCAACATTGCCAAGATCCACCCTTTCCTCTCCATCCAAACCGCTACACTGCTCGTTCAATCTCTCATCCTATCCCAACTGGATTACTGCATCAGCCTCCTTTCTGGTCTCCCATCCTCCTGTCTCTCCCCACTTAATTCCATACTTCACACCGCTGCCCAGATCGTCTTTGTGCAGAAACGTTCTGGGCATGTTACTCCCCTCCTCAAAAATCTCCAGTGGCTTCCAATCAACCTACGCATCAGGCAAAAACTCCTCACCCTCGGCTTCAAGGCTCTCCATCACCTCGCCCCCTCCTATCTCACCTCCCTTCTCTCCTACAGCCCAGCCCACACCCTCCGCTCCTTTGCCGCTGGTCTCCTCACTGTGCCTCGTTCTCGCCTGTCCCGCTGTTGACCCCCAGCCCACGTCATCCCCCTGGCCTGGAATGCCCTCCCTTCACACATCTGCCAAGCTAGCTCTCTTCCTCCCTTCAAAGCCCTACTGAGAGCTCACCTCCTCCAGGAGGCCTTCCCAGACTGAGCCCCCTCCTTCCTCTCCCCCTCCCCACCTCCCCATCCCCCCAGCCTTACCTCCTTCCCCTCCCCACAGCACCTGTATATCTGTATATATGTTTGTACATATTTATTACTCTATTTTATTTGTACATATTTATTTTATTTTGTTAATATGTTTTGTTTTGTTGTCTGTGTCCCCCTTCTAGACTGTGAGCCCACTGTTGGGTAGGGACCATCTCTATGTGTTGCCGACTTGTACTTCCCAAGCACTTAGTACAGTGCTCTGCACACAGTAAGCGCTCAATACAATTGAATGAATGAATGGCACATATTAAGCGCTTAGCAAATACCATTATTATTATTAGTAGTAGTAGTATTTCCTGTCCTCAGGTTTTACTCTTTCCATTATGATTTTTCCAGTTCCTCTGATGTCATGCACTATATTCATATTATAGCCAAGCACTATAGTAAGAGCTGGGGTACTTGTCCATTGATGGCTGTTGTAGTAGGAGATTGGTGAGGTGAGGTAGGATGGGGCAAGTGGAGTAAGTGCTTTAAAGGCAATGGTTAGGAGTTTCCATGGGATGCAGAGGTGGATGGGCAGCCATTGGAGGTTGTTGAGGTTTTAGCTATGGTCGTGGGTATGGCTGAATGGATTTATGAACTACCAACAGTCTATTTCCTGTTGTGAGCACCTGAAGGGCAGGGACATGTCTAAATTCCACCTGTGTAATCTCTCTCAGAGTTTAGTTACTCTGCACACAGTAAAGGCTTAATAAATTGTACTTTCCAAGCACTTAGTACAGTGCTCTGCACACAGCAAGCCCTCAGTAAATACGATTGAATGAATTGATTGTGCAAAAGGTGATTTTTGCACCCACCAAAACTTATAAACGTTTAGAAAGATAAATCATTAAACCCTTATGCACTAACTGCAGATCACATTCATCTCCATAAATTGAGGGAAATTGAAGACATTATGCCTTACACAATTTTCAACTTCATCACCAAAAGAAATTCATTCCCATAGTAAAATATCATCTATATGGTTTCCCAGTCAGTGTACATAAGAATTCCCGACCCACCCATGATCTTAACTGGACTACATGTCCCTTAATGAAAACATTCGGAAAGCTGTAATGCAGTGGTAAATCAGTAAGTGCTTAACAAATACCACAATTATCATTATTATGCCATCCAGCGAAAGGAAACGTCCTGGGGCTGTTGGTGACCCCATACATCCCCCTTCATCCTGGTGATCACCTGCCCTGTGATCATCCTTCTGCCCACCCCTCACCCTGGAAAACAGCAACATCTGGGTGCCAGAGGAAGAGGGTTGGGAAATTCGGAAATCCCATCTAAAAGTAAGCATGTTGACATTAGTATTGGGATTGGAAGCAGTCATGCCTGCAGGGTGAAATCCCAGCTAACTTCTCCTGCATGCCTGTCATGTTTTCCATCAAGTGGCAACCGAGGTGGAGGTGAGAGCTTTGGGCCGGGGGCAGGGAGGAGAAGAGATGCTAACAACAAGATCCCAGGTTCACCAGCTTCCAAGTAACTCTGTGCATGTTGCAAATTGGCTGGGCCTGGATGTGTGAATGGTTAAGGTAAAGATACTGAATTACTTGGTATTGGGGTGGGTTGTTTTTTTTTTTTTGTGTGTGTGTGTGTGTGTGCTCATGCACAGAGAAACATGTACAAGGTGAAGAGAAAAAAACATGGTACAGATGCAATGAATCAAAAGCTCAGATAATGCAGCAGAGCTGCAAACAGCTGGGGGACTGCAGCAGTCCAGTTTGTTGTGCACCAATTAGGACCAGAAGGACTCCAGTGGAGCAGAGGATTCAAGAAGTTAGTAAAAGACAAAATTGAAAACTATGCCAAGCTTGGCAGGTCACAGATGCAACAGCCCAGCATGGCTCAGTGGAAAGAGCCTGGGCTTTGGAGTCAGAGATCATGGGTTCAAATCCTGGCTCCGCCAATTAGCTGCATGACTTTGGGCAAGTCACTTCACTTCTCTGTGCCTCAGTTACCTCATCTGTAAAATGGGGATTAAAACTGTGAGCCCCGCGTGGAATAACCTGATCACCTTGTAACCTCCTCGGCGCTTAGAACAGTGTTTTGCACATAGTAAGTGCTTAACAAATACCATTATTATTATCATCAGGCAAAAACTCCTCACTCTCGGCTTCAAGGCTCTCCATCACCTCGTCCCCTCCTACCTCACCTCCCTTCTTTCCTTCTACAGCCCAGCCCACACCCTCCGCTCCTCTGCCGCTAACCTCCTCACTGTGCCTCGTTCTCACCTGTCCCGCCGTCGACCCCCGGCCCATGTCCTCCCCCTGGCCTGGAATGCCCTCCCTCCGCACACCCGCCAAGCTAGCTCTCTTCCTCCCTTCAAAGCCCTACTGAGAGCTCACCTCCTCCAGGAGGCCTTCCCAGACTGAGCTCCCTCCTTCCACTCCCCCTCCTCCCCCTCCCCATCCCCCCCCACCCTACCTCCTTCCCCTTTCCACAACACCTGTATATATGTTTGTACATATTTATTACTCTATTTTACTTGTATATATTTACTATTCTATTTATTTTATTTTGTTAATATGTTTTGTTTTGTTGTCTGTCTCCCCCTTCTAGACTGTGAGCCCGCTGTTGGGTAGGGACCGTCTCTATGTGTTTCCAAATTGTACTTCCCAAGCGCTTAGTACAGTGCTCTGCACACAGTAAGTGCTCAATAAATATGATTGAATTAATGAATGAATGAATAAACCTAACATGCTCCCGGCGGGAAAGGGATTATGGTTCGCTCCCTGGGCCGTTGAGCCAGCCACATCTGCACAAGGGGTGAAAATCTCCCTGTAGTAGTGAGCCAGCACAACACAGTGTGTTAGCAGGCTTGCCATCTCCCACTGTTCTCTTGGTTGTAGGAATTATAATAATAATTATGGTTCTTGTTCAGTGATTTCTATGTGCAAAGCACAGTTCTAAGCGCTGGGGTAGGTACAAGTTAATCAGTTTGGACACAGTCTCAGTCCCAAATGGGGCTCACAGTCTTCATCACAGAAGGCCCACAGATCCTGGTAGATTCATTAGGAAAGAGAATGCGCTGTGGCTGAGGTGGTGGTCTGTGAATTTTCTGCTCAGCACCCAGAGGTTGCATTCATTTGTTCATTCAATCATATTTATTGAGTGCTTACTGTGTGCAGAGCACCGTACTAAGTGCTTGGGAAGTACAAGTTGGCAAGATATAGAGACGGTCCCTACCCAACAACGGGCTCACAGTCTAGAAGGGGGAGACAGACAACAAAACAAAACATGTGGACAAGTGTCAAGTCATCAGAATAAATAGAAGTAAAGCTAGATGCACAGCATTAACAAAATAAATCGAATAGTAAATATGTACAAGTAAAATAGAGTAATAAAACTGTACAAACATATATACAGGTGCTGTGGGGAGGGGAAGGAAGCAGGGCGGGGGGGATGGGGAGGGGGAGAGGAAGGAGGGAGCTCAGTCTGGGAAGGCCTCCTGGAGGAGGTGAGCTCTCAGTAGGGCTTTGAAGAGAGGAAGAGAGCTAGCTTTGTGGATGTGCGGAGGGAGGGCATTCCAGACCCGGGGGATGACGTGGGCCGGGGGTCGATGGCGGGACAGGCGAGAATGAGGCACAGTGAGGAGGTTAGCGGCAGAGGAGTGGAGGGTGTGGGCTGGGCTGTAGAAGGAAAGAAGGGAGGTGAGGTAGGAGGGGGCGAGGTGATGGAGAGCCTTGAAGCCGAGAGTGAGGAGTTTTTGCCTGATATGTAGGTTGACTGGTAGTGCTAGACCTACTGGGTTCTCACAGTGCACACTGCTGACCATATGGGGACTGGGCGAGAGAGTGTGGCTGGCTTAGTGTTGCCTATTGTCACTATGAAAAATCAAACCAGTGGATGCTCCTGGTGGGCAGGAACTCTGTCTACCAATTCTATTGTCTAGTACTTTCCCTCGTGTTTGGAACGATGCTCTGTACACAGCAAGCTTTTGATATATACCATTGATTAATACCTTCTGCTGAGCTGCAAGTCCCTCCCATCCCAGGAGGAAAGAAGGATTTAAAACTGTCCAGCATCACACCGGAATACCCATGTCAGTCATATTTATTGAGTGCTTACTGTGTGCAGAGTACTATACTAAGCACTTGGGAAAGTATAGCAACATGGAAGCAGTGGGGAAGCAGCATGGCTCAATGGGAAGAGCCCGGGCTTTGGAGTCAGATGTCATGGGTTCAAATCCCGGCTCCTCCAACTGTCAGCTGTGTGACTTTGGGCAAGTCACTTAACTTCTCTGTGCCTCAGTTACCTCATCTGTAAAATGGGGATTAAAACTGTGAGCCCCTGTGGGACAACCTGATCACCTAGTAACCTCCCCAGCACTTAGAACAGTGCTTTGCACATAATAAGCACTTAACAAATACCATCATTATTATTACAGTATAACAGAGTTGGTACACGTTTCCTGCTCACAATGAGTTTACAGTCTAGAGGTAGTGACAGACATTATCATACATAAATAAATAACAGATATGGACATAAGTGCCACAGGAGGGGTGCAAGGCGACACAGAGGGAGTGGAAGAAGCGGAAGTGAGGGCTTAGTTAGGGAAGACCTCTTGGAGGAGATGTGCCTTCAATAAGGTTTTGAAGGTGGGGAGAGTAATTGTCTGTTGAATAGTAAAGGGAGGGTGATCCAGGCCAGAGGCAGGACATGGGTGATAGGTTGGTGGTGAGATAGATGAGATCTAGGTACAATGAATAGGTTGGCATTAGAGGAGCGAAGTGTGGTGGGGGTCATGGGAGAAAATAACACTACTGTTCAGCTGATTGATGAGTGGTATTTATTGAATGCTTATTGTGTGCAGAGCACTATAGTAGGTGCTTGGGAGAGTACACTACAGAATTGGTAGATAGGTTTCCTGTCCACAAGGAGGTTAAAGTCTAGAATGTTAATATAAATAAATAAATTGGAGCTGATCTCCTAGCAGCCTCTACCAAGTGGCCAAGTTCCCTCCAGACTACATGAAGCCCATAGTTCATGTCTCTCTTCTCCCAGAACAGAGTCGGGGATTAAATTTTTAGAATGTTGTGGAAGGAGCAGCAGCTGAACCCTATATCCACAGTGATCTCCCAGACCATGTTTACTCCACGCCTCCCTCCACGTTCCTTTTATTCTCCCCTTGGCCCTGCACCAACCCCTCTTCCTTCACAACACCCTCATCACCTCATTCACCCTCCATTTTCCCTCACCACCCTCCCTTGCAAAAATCTCTATTCTTCTATGGTCTGTAGAACCCTTACCCCATCGGGGGCAAATTCCCCTTCAACCTGGCCTGGTTCCTTGTTTGCTCACTCCTCTAACTCATTAAGAGCAAGACTCAACCCCTGCTGTTTGGCACTGTCTTCCCTGACACCCTCTCTTGATGGGGGCTCATTCTCTCACACTCTCCCCATCTCACAAATGGGGAGCAGCTGGCCTGTCTGTCTCCCCCTCCCCTGCTTCTCTTTTTGAATCCCACATCATCCTTTACCACCCTCTGCACTGCTAGTTGCTCTTTTCTACCACTCTCTTGGCCCCACCTCTTCATTTCTTATTGATTTTATGCTTTTCTTGCCTTTTTAGTTTCACACCCTTCAACTATTAGTAATAATGATGGTATTTGTTAAACACTTAGCATATATCAAGCATTGTTCTAAGTGCTGAGGGTAGATTCAAACAGATCAGGTTGGACAAAGTCCCTGTTCCACATGAGGCTCACAGTCTTCATTCACATTTTACAGATGAGGTAGCTGAGGCACAGAGAAGTGAATTGCCTTGCCCAAGGCCACACAGCAGACGAACGGTCGAGCTGGGATTAGAACCCAGATCCTTCTGACTCAGTCCCGTGCTCTATGCAATAGGTCATGCTGCTTCCCATGACTCTGATCTCTGGGGACTTCTGTTTCTGTATTGACCATCCCCTCCCATGCTGACCACCCCTATGGACCCACTTCATTTGGCTCATTCACTCCTCACCCCTCTTACTACAGGCCACCTCAGGGCCTCACCAGCATTGATCTACTCATCCCTAAACAATGCTTCACTTCTCACCTCACCAAATCAGATTTTTTCCTGACCACCTCCTTCTCTGCCACCTCACCCTCATCCATGAAATTTGATCCTAAGCCCCACCTGGGTCTCAGTAATATCGACCCACTCCATCTATTCGAGCTTCCTTCTGCCCTTCTAGGCTCTCTGGCAGCCCTCCTATCCCTAGGTATGAAAATATAGGCCCTCACTTCCACCCTCTCTAACCACCGCAACTCTCTTTCCCTGTTATTTCTTTGTGTCTCTTGCACATCCAATACCCAAGCCTGGATCACCATCCCTACACCCAGGGAGCTAAAATCCAGATTCTGAGACAACTCCCTCCACTAGGATCTCACTCTGTCATGCTAATCAAATAATCAATGATATTTATTAAATGCTTACTGTATGCGGAGCAATGTATTAAGCGGTTGGGAGAGAACAATGCAGTAGAGTTGTTTGAGGGTTTTTTTTTTGGTTTTTGTTGGTTTTTTTTTTTCTTTAAATGGTATCCATAAAGTACTTACTATGTCCCAGGCATTGTACATAGATACAAGATAATCTGTATAGATACACTATAGATACTGGGTAGATACAAGATACTCAGGTTCGACACTGTCAGTTTCCCACATGAGGCTGACAGTCTTAATCCCTATTTTACAGATCAGGTAAATGAGGCACAGAGAAGTGAAGTGACTTGCCCAAGATCACACAGCAAACAAGTGGTGGAGTTGGAATTGGAACCCAGCACCTCTAACTCCAATCATAGTTATTTAATGCTTATTGTATGCAGAGCACTGTACTAAGTGTTTGGGAGAGTACAATATAACAATACAACAGAGCTGGTAGACATGTTCCTGCCTACAACGAGCTCACAATCTAGAGGGGGACATAGACATATAAATGAATAAATTATGGCTATGTACACAAGTGCTGTGAGACTGAGGGAGGGGTGAATAAAGGTGCAAATCCAAGTATAAGGGTGATGCAGGAGGGAGTGGGAGATGAGGAAATTAGGGTCTAGTCAGGGAAATCTTCCGGAGGGAGATGAGATGAGCCTTCAATAAGGCTTTGAAGAGGGGAGAGTGATAGTCTATTGGATATTAAGAGGGAGGGCATTCCAGGCCAGAGGCAGGACCTGGGTGAGAGGTCAGAGGTGAGAGAGATGAGACTGAGGTGTATTGAGGAGGTTAGCATTAGAGGAGTGAAGGGTGCAGGCTGGGTTGTGGTAGGAGAGCAGCAAGGTAAGGTTGGAGGGGGCAAGGTGATTGAGGACTTTAAAGCTGATGGTAAGGAGTTTCATTTTGATACAGAAGTGAATGGGCAACTACTGGAAGTTCTTGAGGAGTGGGGTAACATGGACTGAAAGTTTTTTATAGAAAAATGATCCGGGTAGCAGAGTAAAGTTTGGACTGGAATGGGAGAGACAGGAGGCAGGAAGGTCAGCAAGGAGGTTGATATAGTCAGTAATCAAGGCAGGATAGGAAAAGTGCTTGAATTAACATGGTAGCAGTTTGGATGGAGAGGAAAGGGCAGATTTGTGATGTTGTAAAGGCTGAACCAACACCAGCATGGTCTAGTGGATAGAGCATGGGCATGGGAGTCAGAAGGAACAAGATTCTAATCCCAGCTCTGCAATTTGTCTACTTGTGTGACTTTGGGCAAGTCACTTAACTCCTCTGTGCTTCAGTATCTTCATCTGTAAAACAGGAAATAAGACTGTGAGCCCCATGGGCTGTGTCCAAGATGATTAGCTTGAATCTACTCCAGTGCTTAGTGCAGTGTCTGGCACAAAGTAAGCACCTAACAAATACCATTTAATAAAAAACAAACTCCCAGGTCCATGCTCTTTCCACTAGCCCACAGCACAGAGTTGGAGAGTTGACATGTTCCCTGCCCACCAGGAGAATACTGTCTAGAGGGGAAAAGAGACATTAAAAAGAATTATTGATATAATAATGATGGTATTTATGTGCTTACTATGTGCCAAGCACTGTTCTAAGCGCTGGGGTAGATACAAGGTAATTGGGTTGTACCACTTGGGGCTCACAGTCTTTATCCCCATTTTATAGATGAAGGAACTGAAGCCCAGAGAAGTTAAGAGGCTTTCCCAAGGTCACACAGCAGACAACTGGCAAAGCTGGGATTAGGACCCACATCCTCTGACTCCTGTGCTCATGCTCTTGCTACTGAGCCACGCTACACAAGTGATATGGGGCTGAAGGTGGGGTGAATATCAACTGCTTAAAGGGTACAGATCCAAGTGCATAGGTGATGCAGAGGGGAGCAGGGGAAATGAGGACTTTAGTTGGGGAAGGCCTTTTGGAGGAGATGTTTGGAGGAGAGTAGGAGTAAGGCTCTGAAGTTGGGGAGAGTGGTGGTCTGCCAGTTATGAAGTGGGAGGGAGTTCCAGGCCAGGAGGGAGAATGTGGGCCAGAGGTCAGCAGTGAGATAGATGAGCTTGAGCAACAATGAGTAAATTGGTGTTAGAGGAGTGAAATTTGCAGGCTGGGTTGTAGTAGAAAACCGGTAAGGCAAGAGAGGTGGGGGTGAGCTGAGTGAGTGCTTCAAAGATAGAGGTAAGATTTCTGTTTGATGCAGAAGTGGATGAGCAACCATGGGAGGTTTTGGAGTAGGAAGATGTGAATTGAACTTTTTACACAAAATGATCTGTGCAGCAGAGTGAAGTAAGGCCCAGAGTAGGGAGAGACAGAGGTAGGGAGGTCAGTGAGGAGGCAAATGTATTAGTCAAGGCAGCAAAGTAGCAGTTTGGACGGAGAAGAAAAGGCAGATTTTAGTGATGTTATGACGGTAGAACTGACAGGATTTGGTGACAGATGGAATATGTGAGTTGAATGACAGAGATGAGCTGAGGCTAATAACAAAGTTATGGGTTTGTGCAACATGGAGAAACTGTCTAAACTCAACTCCATTTTCTCCTTAACAGCTCCACTATTCCTCCCTCTGATTCACACACTCTTAAACCACAGCAACTTTTACAGAGCTTCGACTTCCTCCTGAAGCTTCCAGTCCTCCCATCACTTCCCTTCTATAGCCACGATGACCATGCGAACCATTTTGTTGGTAAAATTGAAACCCAAAATCTCTCATCACTCTCTCAACACCCTACTCCTCCTTGCTCCTCTCTCTCCTGCTTCTGCACTGTTACTCAAGATAAGGTCTCCTACCTGCTTTCTAAATCTACTCCCTCTACCTGCACCTCTGACCATTACCCCTCCCATTCTCCAATCACTTTCTCCTATTCTCTTCCCCTCCCTCATTGCTATTTTCAACCTTTCACACTCCATGGCTCCTACCCACTCCCTTCAAACAGGCTTCAGTCCCTCTGCCATTCTAAAAAAGCCATCTCTCTACTTCCCTGCCCTCTCTACCTATCACCTCTTCTCCCTCTTCCATTCCTTTCCAATCCTAGAGCAGGTTGTATACACCCACTGCCTTCATTTCCTCTCCACCAATTCTCTTTGCAACTCACTGCAATCAGACTTTCAACTCCTGCACTCCACCAAGACTGCATTTTCTAAGATCATCAATCATCTCCTGATGCCAAATGCCAAGGGCTATATTGCATCCTCATCCTCTTCAATCTCCCAGCTGTTTTTGTGGACCATTCCCTCCTCCTCAAAACACTATCTGGCCATTGTTTTGCTGATACAGTAATAATTCATTCATTCATTCAATCATATTTATTGAGTGCTTACTGTGTGCAGAGCACTGTACTAAGCGCTTGGGAAGTACAAGTTGGCAACATATAAAGACAGTCCCTACCCAACAGCGGGCTCACAGTCTAGAAGGGGGAGACAGACAACAAAACAAAACATATTAACAAAATGAAATAAATAGAATGAATATGTAGAAGTAAAATAAATAAATAGAGATTACTCTATACGTACAAACATATATACATATATACAGGTGCTGTGGGGAGGGGAGGTGCTCACTATATGTTAAGCACTGGGGTAGATGCACGTTAATTAGGTTGAATGCAGCCCCTCTTTCTTTTGGTATTTGTTAAGCGCTTACCATGTGCCAGGCACTGCACTAAGCTCTGGATAGATACAAGGTAGTTAGGTTGGAAACAGTACCTGTCCCTCAAGGAGCTCACAGTCTAAGTAGGAGGGAGAACAGGAGAACTGAGTCACAGAGAAGTTAAGTGACTTGCCCAAGGTCACACAAGCAACAATTGGCAGAGCCGGGATTAGGACCCAGGTCCTCTGACTCGCAAGCCCATGCTCTTTCCACTAGATCATGCTGCTTCTCATTCCTTCCTACCTCTCTGAGCACTAGAATAGAAGCTTCTGTGGGTAGGGAATGTCTACTTTTTTGTTTTCTAGTTCCCAAGCACTTAGTACAAGTGCATTACGCATAGTAGGCCCTCAGTGGAATACTACTGTTAATAATCCCATACTACTACAGAGTTTACAGGTGGTTTCAGCTGGGAAACAAGGCAAACAATCACCTCAGGACAACATATGGGCTGGGGGGAGAGGGGGCACACAATACACTGCCTAATGTACTCAAGATGGCCACCTCCTGTGGTATTCAAGGCAGCACCTGATCTATCCTCATCAAGTCAGTCAGTCATCTTTATTGATCACTTACTATGTGCAGAGCACTGTCCTAAGCGATTGGGAGAGTAAAATACAACAATAAACAGACATCTTCCCTGTCCACAATGAGCTTACAGTTTAGAGGAGGAGACAGACATCAATATAAATTCACAAATTATAGATATGTACATAAGTGCTGGGAGAGGGGTTAAAGGAGGGAGCAAGTCAGGGCTACTCAGAAGGGAAGGGAGAAGAGGAAAGGAGGGCTTAGTCAGGGAATGTATCTTGAAGGAGATATGCTTTCAATAAGGCTTTGAAGGTGGTAAAAGTCATTGTCTGTCGATTATGAGGAGGGAGGATGTTCCAGGCTAGAGGCAGGATGTAGGCAAGAGGTCAGCAGCGAGATTAATGAGATCAAGATAGAGTTAGAAGGTTGGCATTAGAGAAGCAAAGTGTTTGGACTGGGTTGTAGTAGGAAAGTAGCAAGGTAAGGTAGGAGGGGGTAAGGTGATTGAGGGCTTTAAAGCCTATGGTGATGACAACCATTTATGATCTGAGTCTCCGTTACTCTGACTCTTCATTTGACCCCTGCAAACCTTTTGCTAGACACCATGTTCTTGTTGACTACTGCAAAACAAGTGACACCTGGGAGCTAGAGCTGTGCACAGCCAGATTTTTCGGGCCAGACTCCATCTGGCCCAGGCCCACCTCCGTCCAAGTCTGGCTGGAGCCCAGCATCCTTCCAGGAGCTGTGGTTTTCATTAAGATTGAGAACACAGATATGGAACTGGAGTTTAGTAAGTATTTACATAAGCTGCTTTGCCATTCAGGAATTGGAGCTAATCAAAATATTGTAAATAACATGCCTCAAGAAATGTCACTCTTAGCCTTGATTGCATTTCCATATTTTCAGCGTATTTTTAAAATGATCCAAAAATTATTTATATCACACGGGGGCTAAGAAAAGTTCTCATTTTGCATATGTAGAAGGCACATCAACAATGGTACAAGCTCAAAATCTCAGAAAATTTCTGTTTTTCATTCTGCACAGAGCACATATTTCTACTATAAAGGGATTGTGAGAGAGTCAATTCCCAGGTATTTGCTGCAAACACAAAATCGTCAAACGTAACTCGCTCTCTCGCTTCCATTTCATCTCACAGTCGCCGTGTGGTACATGTCATAAACTTTCAGGAAATATGCTGTTTCAGGAATCAGAGTTTTACAGGGAAGCAAGGGATATTTCTCTGAGGAAAACAGAATCCAGTGAACTTCTTGATTTCTTGTTCTAGCTTATTTACCCAACAAAAACAAATACATGTAGCATCAGTGCTTGCTAGAGATGACTGTGGTACTAATTAGGTTGCGTTTTCATTGAAAATTCTGTTTTTCATCAACTGATTCCAAGATCAGTCCTTTTGACTCTGAACTAAATGTGAAAATGATGTGTGCTTGAGGATCACTCCTAAACTGAGACCACTGTAGAATTTACAGTCCCTTTTCATTTACCCGTATCTCAACCTATCCCAACTGGATTACTGCGTCAGCATCCTTTCTGATCTCCCAACCTCCTGTCTCTCCCCATTTCAGTCTATACTTCACTCTGCTGCCTGGATTATCTTTCTACAGAAATGCTCTGGGCATGTCACCCCCCTCCTCAAAAATCTCTAGTGGTTGCTCACCCCACTCCTCAAAAATCTCTAGTGGTTGCCTATCAACCTTCGAATCAAGCAAAAGCTCCTCACTACTGGCTTCAAAGTTCTCCATCACCTTGCCCCCTCCTACCTCACCTCCCTTCTCCCCTACTATAGCCCAGTCTGTACACTCTGCTCCTCTGCCGCTACTCTCCTCACTGTGCCTTGTTGTCGCCTGTCCCGCCATTGACCCCTGGCCCACATCCAACCTCTGGCCTGGAATGCCTTTCCTCCTCACATCTGCCAAACTAGCACACTTCGACCCCTTCAAAGCCCTACTGAGAGCTCACCTCCTCCAGGAGGCCTTCCCAGACTGAGCCCCCCTTTTCCTCTGCTCTTCCTCCCCTCCCCATCACCCCTACTCCATCCCTCTGCTCTATCCCCCCTGCTCCTCAGCACTTGTGTAAATATGTACACATTTATTATTCTCTTTATTTTATTAATGATGTGTGTATATCTAAAATTCTATTTATTTATATCGATGCTGTTGATACCTGTCTACTTGTCTTGTTTTGTTGTCTGTCTCCCCCTTTCTAGACTGTGAGCCCGTTGGGTAGGGATTGTCTCTGTTGCCAAATTGTACTTTCCAAGCGCTTAGTAAAGTGCTCTGCACAAAGTAAGTGCTCAATAGGTATGTCTGAGTGAATGAATTTATCCCCCAAATTCTTACCTCTCAGCTTCTTAACCCAATTAATAATGTGGCTTATCTAGATGGTTCATTGTATCTGTGGTTGCTCCCTATTTCTCCTGCCAGAGGTAATCCTGCAGTGATTGTAGAGATTGCACTTCCTCTCCCTCTCACTCTGGTCTGTATTCCCACTTGAGGAGATGTAAAAATCTAGGATGCTATCTATTACCATCTGGAGACAGTTGCTTTGAAAAGACTTGAAGGGGACACATTGTCTTTTTTGCCCCTAGTATTAGGTATTCGTCCCTATAGTGGCCCCTGATGTTATTTTCGGAGTCCATTGCTGACTGTGTAATGTATTTGTTTAAAAAGAGCACACTCAGTTGGTATATCTGCTGCTGTGAGAATTGAGTGTTCTAGGTAAAGACTTTGGGCCTTGGAGTCAGAGGACCTAGGTTCCAATGCCAGCCCTGCCAGTGGCCTGCTGTGTGATCTCGGCAGAAACATTTGAATTATCTGTGCCTAGGAATCCTCAGCTGTAAAATGGAGGTCAAATGCCTGTTCTTCTTCCATGGACTGTGAGCCCCATATGATACAGGGATTGTGTCAGATCAAATTATCTTGAATCACCCCAGCGCTTAATACATTTCATGACACATAGTAAGTGCTTAACTAAAACTACAATTCTTATTAATATTATGTGGCTTCTCAGAAGCCTTGCACCCTGCCAAGGGGTTTGAAAGTGTGCTTCTGAGTGCCTTGATCTCCTCACTTGAACCCATCATTTCAGCTCACTATTCAGCAGCTTCTTTGGGAATCTTCACCTTTTGCTTCTTTCCAACTATATGGAGCTGTGTTTGTGTCAGCCCAGTAGTAGGGCCTGACTGAATTCTAGAATTCTGTTGGTGATCTGTCTTGCCACTTGATGCTAAAAATGCCTTCAAGGAGATGCTGATGAAATGGCTCAAGAAGGGCCATTTCTTCTTGCTGTGTCTGTGGCAGGGACTTAATCTTCCACCCATTAAAAATTCTGAGGGCCATTCACTTGATACAGTTCTTTATGTGTCATTGATGCCTCAGTCTGTCAGCTACTCTCAGAGTGAAAGATCTGACCATTCCTATTCCTTGAATATGTGACTCAGTGGAAAGAGCACGGGCTTTGGAGTCAGAGGTCATGGGTTCAAATGCCGGCTCTGCCACTTGTCAGCTGTGTGACTTTGAGCAAGTCACTTCACTTCTCTCAGCCTCAGTTCCCTCATCTATAAAATGGGGATTACGACTGTGAGCCCCCCGTGGGACAACCTGATCACCTTGTGACCTCCCCAGTGCTTAGAACAGTGCTTTGCACATAGTAAACGCTTAAAAAAATGTACTTATTTATATTATAGATATGGTTTAGCCAAGGAAGTGAAATCCTCTGACAATTTCAGCTTTTTGTCTAAAACTCCAAAGGAGTTGTTTAACAGTTGAGAAGCAATGTTGCCTAGTGTGAAGAGCATGGGCCTGGGAGTCAGAAGAACCTGGTTTCTAATCCCAGCCCTGCCATTTGCCTGCTGTGTGACCTTGGGCAAGTCACTTAACTTCTCTGTGCATCAGTTACCTTATCTGTTAAATGGGGATTAAGACTGCGAGCCCCATGTGGGATATAAACTGTGTCCAGTTGATTAGCTGGTATCTACCAGTGTTTAGTACAGTGTCTGACACATAGTAAGCACTTAACAAAGGCCATTAACAAAAATAACAGTATGTATAGGATTTTGCTGACAGGCACATGACCTCATTCACCTTAGCATGGTACGTTGAATAGCACACAGGTTCCTTATAAGTTAGCGTCATCTCTTGAATACCATCCTGCGTGTGCTCTCAGAAATTATACTAGTCATAGGGACAGTCCGGCCACCTAAAAGCCCAGTGAGCTAGAGTAGAGTTGTCCTTATCTTGTTTTATGTGGTCGAGACATCTCTGACCCATAGCGACACCATGGACACATCTCTCCCAGAATGCCTCACCTCCATCTGCAATTGTTCTGGTAGAGTTTCCTAAGGAATCATAAATTCATTCAATTATGGATTTGCAAATTTTGTTTTGCACCTTGAGCGTCCCTTTTACTCATAACAATAATAATTGTGATATTTGTTTAGCTCTTACTGTGCTTCTATACTGTGAGCCCATTGTTGTGTAGGGATTGTCTCTATCTGTTGCTGAATTATACTTTTGAAGCACTTAGTACAGTGTTCTGCACACAGTAAGCACTCAATAAATACAGTTAAATGAATGAATGAATGAATTAATGTGCTAAATACTATACTAAGTTCTGAGGTTGATACAAGATAATCAGCTCCCACAGGGGGCTCATAATCTAAGTATTGAATTGAAGGTATTGAATCCCCATTTTGCAGATGAGGGAACTGAGGCACAGAGAAGTGAAGACAATCATATTTATTGAGTGCTTTCTGTTTGCAGAGCACTATACGAAGTGCTTGGGAAAATACAGTAAAACAGAGTTGGTAGGCATGATCCCTGCCCACATTGAGCTTACAGACTAGATGGGGAGACAGACATTACTATAAATAAATGAATTACAGATATGTAAACAAGTGCTGTAGGGTAGAAGTTGGAGTGAATAAAGGATGCAAATCCAAGTGCCAGGGCAATGCAGAAAGGAGTGGGATAAGAGGAAATGAGGGCTTAGGGAAGTCCTCTTGGAGGAGATGTACATTTAATAAGGCTTTGAAGGTGGGGAGAGTGATTGTCTATCAGATACGAAGGGGGAGGGCATTCTAGGCCAAAGGCAGGCAGTGGGTGAGGAGTCATCAGTGAGATAGATGAGATGGAGGTAAGGTGAGTAGATAGAGGAGGGACGTGTGCAGGATGAATTGTAGCAGGAAATCAGAGAGGCAAAGTAGGAGGAGGCAAGGTGATTGAGTGCTTTACAGCCTAGGGAAGGAGTTCCTGTTTGATGCAGCGGTGCATAGACAACCATTGGAAGTTCTTGAGGAACAGGGAAACATGGACAAAATGGGGTGGAAAAATGATCCTGGCAGCAGAGTGAAATATAGACTGGAGTGCAGAGAGTCAGGAGGCAGGGAGGTCAGCAATAAGGCTGGTGTAGTAATCAAGTAAAGATACGCTATGTGCTTGGATTAATGTAGTAGCAGTTTGGATGGAGAGGAAAGGGTTGATTTTAGCCATGTTCTGCAGGTTGAGCTGACAGGATTTGGTGATAGATTGAATATTTGTGCAGATGATTTGCCCATGGTCACACACCCAGGTCCTCTGACTCCTAGGCCCATGCTCTTTTCACTAGACAATGCTGCTTCCCTACTAAACTTAGTACCAAACTTTTTTCCCTCTTTTGGGATGGGGAATGTTTTGGGTAAATAGTCAACTTGGACACAATTGGGCCATATCACTGGTTATAACTTGCCTAGTCAAATGACCTCCTAAGCACCCGCCCAGCTAGAGGCCTAGCTTGCTGAAGTTATCACCTCAGTTTGGGGGTCATGATGTTCTCTGCATTTTCTCTGTTTATGATAAACTGGAAATTACATAGCATATGTGATTGTGGTACAAGATGTATTTGTGGAAATATATCCCTGCATTTATTCAGGGCTCAACAAATACACTTTTGGTAACAAGTGAGAAGTCAAGGTTGACAGGACAGCTGGCCCCTTAACTCTATTTGCAATTAGCAAACACATAGCAGAAGCAAAGATATTGAAGATGATATCCAAGAGTCATATAGACAAGAGCAGAACGTATCTGAGAAGAGGTAGTTTTGTTTGGTGAACTAAAGCTTCATTTGTGGAGGTTTGTTTATGTATGCACACACACACAATGAGGATAGAAATATATAAAAGAAGGACCATAGGCTAAGCATGATTGAGCCAGCACCCTCCCTGGTCATAATTTGCCTTCAGCGAAATACGAATGATTGTTACCTCTTAGTGACTTTCCTCAATTTTCTATTTCAAGAGATTTCTTAAAATATCTGAATCATATAGCATATCTATCTCAGGTTGAAGTATTTATTTTTTCCAGATTTGATGGGTGCACATTTATTAATAGCAATGGAATTTTCCACAATCTGTTGTATTGCACTGGCTACTGAATACCAAGAAGCCTTTAGACCAATAAGTATCAGTAATGGATGATTCATTATAAAAGTTTAGATGGACTTGAAAGGCATTTTAATTTGCCACTACTACCGTATGTTCAGGAAGAATCTGAATGTTTGACCTGGCTATGAAAAGTGAGAGTGATATTCAACTGTGGAAGATTAAGTTCTTTTACTATAATTTACAGTGATGACACTTCTGGTTTCCTCTAACAATATAGTCATGATTTGAAAACTTCTCTATTACTGATACAGTTTGTCTTTGTAGTAGTATGTGGGGTTTGCTGCATAAATGCATCTCAGCAATTTATTAAACTGAGATTGGATTTGTTAGTTCTGTAAGAACTTCCAATCTTTTTGCTGCATTAATCTGAGAAAGAAGTCACTCCTGTAGGATTTTCTTCACTTAATGCTGAAGAATATTGAACAGTATATCAAAAATGTGATTTTTAGGAAGTTTAGACTAAAAAGCTGGTTCTTAAATAGAGGGAAGCCATTGGATGGAGACAAACTTCAAAGATAATTACAAACAAAATCTAACAGATTTAAAAATAATTGATGCAAATACTATCCTTTCTCCTGTGGAATATGTTGAAGTTACTGTATCTATTCATTTGAAAGTTTTCTGGTAGCAGTTTTGAGAAAGTAGAATCTGGAATTTATTTTGGAGGTGTTGTTGGATGAAGTAGTGTTTCCTAAATGGCGTGCAAAAATTAGTCACCAGGTCAACTTTAGCTATCAAATATCCTTTTCTGTCTAGTAGGAGAGATATCCTTTAATCCCATGTTTTGCTCTGGAATTAAGGAAAGGTGCAGTTGTGATTCCTGGCCACCTGAAGATTCTGGGTCAGCAGAAGGCAGTAGAACCACAGGTTTGGATTAGCCCCGAGGCCCCAGACAGAGTCTGGTCAGTTATGGATAGGTTAAATCAGTCTGATAAAATCCTCCCTTGGACTGGTTGAGCTTGGGTCCCCCATGTTTCTTCCTCCCGTCCCTTTTTTCCCTCCATTTTAAGGCTTGGAATGTGATGGCACAGTGCCTGGGGCCCTTCAGCACATGAGTGATGATTTCATACTCGTGAAGTGATTCTCCTGAGTTTTGCTGGGTAGCCATGCAGAACCTCATCATGCACAGACTCATACCACAGTGCCCCTCAGAAGTGCAACTTTTGGTCCTAAACCAGGGCTTCTCAAGGCATTCAAAAATACTGGACCCAAAGATGTAAGTGATATCACCTGCATTATGCCAGGCATGTGATGTAACCTAATGATGTTTTATGGTCTGCTTTGTGGCTGTATGCCAAGCGTAACCAGACCCAAAGTGTTTCTCTAGTGGGACCAGTGAACTGCCACCTCCCACTCCCTCATCATCATCATCATCATCAATCGTATTTATTGAGCGCTTACTATGTGCAGAGCACTGTACTAAGCGCTTGGGAAGTACAAATTGGCAACATATAGAGACAGTCCCTACCCAACAGTGGGCTCACAGTCTAAAAGGGGGAGACAGAGGACAAAACCAAACATACTAACAAAATAAAATAAATAGAATAGATATGTACAAGTAAAATAAATAAATAAATAAATAGAGTAATAAATATGTACAAACATATATACATATATACAGGTGCTGTGGGGAAGGGAAGGAGGTAAGATGGGGGGGATGGAGAGGGGGATGAGGGGGAGAGGAAGGAAGGGGCTCAGTCTGGGAAGGCCTCCTGGAGGAGGTGAGCTCTCAGCAGGGCCTTGAAGGGAGGAAGAGAGCTAGCTTGGCAGATGGGCAGAGGGAGGGCATTCCAGGCCCGGGGGATGGCGTGGGCCGGGGGTCGATGGCGGGACAGGCGAGAACGAGGTACGGTGAGGAGATTAGCGGCGGAGGAGCGGAGGGTGCGGGCTGGGCTGTAGAAGGAGAGAAGGGAGGTGAGGTAGGAGGGGGCGAGGTGATGGAGAGCCTTGAAGCCCTCCTTATGCCACACACACCATTTTCACCAGAGCTTTTGCTTTCCCCTCCCTGGTCTCTGGGAACTCAGGTATATCCAAGACCTGGAACATGTCAGCAGGAACTGGGGTGGAGGGAGGCAGGGAGCTTGAAATTAAAAAACTGATCTTGACATTGGCGTTGCATGCTTACATTATTTTGTCTTCCCTCATGTTCTCATTGCCTACTTCCCAGCCCCACTTTTCAACTGTGAGCTCTTTGAGGACCAGGGACTGAGCCTCATTTATCCATTATCGCATTCTTCCCCAGCGTTTTCCCACAGTAGATGCTGAGTAAATATCACTACATAAGTACTGGTAGCCAAAGTCAGATATAGATTGGAGAGGGAACAGAACAGCTGAAAACTAGTCTTTCTGGTACCAAACAGATGCTGATGTTGGGGTCCTGGGTTTGGCCTTATATAAAACAGGCTCCTCCATAAGTTGAGCAAACTAAATTCAGCCAGTACAGCACTCCAGTAGGTGATCCCTCTTGGTCCTAGCGAACAAGAAATATTTTATTTCTTAAGAAATAAAAATCTTGGAGACTAGGGTGAAAGGGCTTATACTTCTAGCCTTACTTCTTTCCATTCCCTTAATTAGCTTAGACTTCCCTCCTGACCCTTCTTACTGAAGTATTTAGCAGGTAAAAATCAAGCCATCTAAAACGGTTGCCTATCTCTTTCTTAAAGATCTCAAAAGATGGAAATTCCACAATATCCCATTTCAGGTATTTTTTTTTTTAAACCTAGTAAATCAGAAACTTCTTCCTTATGTCCAATCAAAATCTTTCCCACTTTAATTTAAACTCTATCCCTCTTGAATGCCCATCCCTTCTCCCCTCCTCCACCAAGAGGACATAAAGAATAGTGGGTGAGTGTCACCCCCATAAAATTACCCTTCCTATGGTTTCATGTCCCAGCGTGGCTCAATGGAAAGAGCACAGGGTTGGGAGTCAGAGGTCATGGGTTCTAATCCAGGCCACATGTCTGCTGTGTGACCTTGGGCAAGTCACTTAACTTCTCTGAGCTTCAGTTACCTCATCTGTAAAATGGGGATTAAAACTGTGAGCCCCACGTGGGACAACCTGATCACCTTGTATTCCCCCCAGCACTTAAAACAGTGCTTTGCACATAGTAAGAGCTTACCAAATGCCATTATTATTATTATTATATCCCCTTTTTGTCCTCTTTTCTCTTAAGGAAAGCAACCCTGATCCTTTTGATCTTTCTATTTAGGAAGATATTCAGATATTCTCTACAATCCCTATGCAGTAGAGTGCTGCAGTAGAGTGCCCTGGAGTGCTCACTGTTTACCCAGACAGTTAGCATATCTCTTGACATATGTTTGGTTAAAAGACGGGAGATCTTGATTGCTAAATGATGGATAGTTCCCGCCTTAATAAGTAGGTTTTATGCTAATTGAACAGAAAAATTAATTGGTGTGCCACCATTGTATTGAAAACCCATCACAGTGTTTTGCCCCTCAGACTAAAAAAAGTAAAAAATAAAATAAAAGGCCCAAAGTGGGTTTTTCCCAAGAGCCTAACAGTTGCTAATTTGGGAAAGGTCAGTCATTTGCTATTAACAGGTAGTGTTTTTCTGGGTCATGGATTTGACTTAAAAGCATATACCCTTTGAGTGTAAACCCCAAAATGTGTATTTTTCTCTTCCCTTCCACCCATACCATTCAGTTATCTTGGACAACTCTACTGATGGAGGAAGTGAAATAAAATGATGCATTATTAACTACAAACTAATCTTCTGAGAACTAACACTAGCCAAAAATCACATTTATTACTTGAAACTAGAGTTTGGTTTTCTCTCAAAAAACATATTTACCAAGAAAGTAGAGCGGTGTGGCTAGTGTTCCATCAAATTTACAAATGAACTCCATTTTTTTTAGAACATTTACCCAAATTTAATAGAGCAGAATTCTTTTGTACCCTCATCAAATTGGCAAGAGTACTGAATACTGATCCTCTGATCTTATTTATAAAAAATTCTGTCTCCACCCTGAGCTTGATTGGCATTGACTATTTAGGAAGTCACGCTATTCTTAACCTTCTTCCGTGCTGTAAGTGATATTGGAATAATTAACTGAGAAGGGAGGTAAGACTGTTTTCCCTTCTGTATTACAGCCTGAAGAATCAGTAGTGAAAACATCAATCCAGAGAAAAGAAAAACATCAGGATTTCTTCCTCACAGAAGAGTTGCTAATCAACAGATAGAGAGCATTCTTTCTTGGACAATGAACATTACTTGTGAGGATTCACAAATTAATATATTACTAATCTTGGTTTTGGACAGTGAATGGATTTTCTTTTTTAATTTTGTGGTAAGTTAAAATATTTGGATGGACTTTTTTTTAAACCTTTTCAAGATGTCAGCCCACATCCTGAAAAACAAACCTGTAGCCAAGTGATCACATCACTCATCTTTAGAGACAGTACAAATAAAATATTTTGCTTTTTTCACATTTATTCTAGATTTCTCCAGAGAGTATAATTACCCAGTTAAATTATTGATGATTGTGATGTGCTCCATCTTCAACCAGAAATAAACATTATTTCTTCATCATGTTGAGCATGATTAGTTGCAACATTCAAAGGACTAAAATGAAGTGCAAGCAACAGGAGATGTATAATGGATGAATTATTCCTTTCTCCCAGCCTCCTTCAAAAAATACTAATAGGTCACTGAACAGTGAAAACTGTGAAAGAAAAAAAAATGTTCAACTCCTTTCCTGTCTTCCAACCAGAGTTCCTAAAGGTTAGGCCATAGTCCTACTCATTTATACATTTGTTGTGTTAGCTTAAGGAGAGAATTAGTCTGTCCACAAGACGCTCACTGCAGCAAACAATATCTCAGCAGCGAGGTTCTTCGGTGCAGTGTTTCAAGGCATCAGCAACAACGGGACCCAAAGTCAGTTCCTTTGGAAAATGGATTCAAATGAATGGATGTTTCCTGCCAAATTAGCCTGAATCAGATACTTCTTCCCAGAAGTAGACACAAGAAAAGGCAAGAATATATGTGAAAGTGAGAAAAGGAACATTTGCTCATCCAGGACCTGCTAGCCCTGTGCAGCCAAAGGGACGCTGATGAGGTAGTTTTCTGTTGGATTCTGTGTTCTTCATTGCTGCCATGTCTGTGATTATGGGTTTGTCTGCTTTTTGAAGGTACTTCACTGATCAAGACTCCAACTGAGACAGCCCCGATGGGAATGGTTTGGGGGCCTTAAATCATAAACAAATCTTTGCTTTTTGTTAATATTCATCCTCCCCCAACACCACCATCGAGTGTCTCTGGCCGGGATTTCATGGGGCCAGCCACCCAGTGACAATTCTAACTCACATGAGTTCAATAAGAACTAAGTGTGAGTGCTGCACCATGTTCCCCAGGCATTGTGTGTTCAGTGAAGGGGGGAAAATCAGTGATTGATCTTCTGGCAACAAAACAATCTGGATTTTCTGGAATTCTGTTGTTTTTCTATAAAAACATGGAGGCAAAAGTTACACATACAAAAAACCATCTGCGGCCACTACCATTACAGGATGATAGTATCTGCAATTATATTACCACCACCTAGGATTCAGGAAAGAATCTTTCCTCTGAAGAACTCAAAGAATGGCAAGTTGTTTGTTCTGCCCTGGCAGAACCAGCCAGCAGAAAAGGTCTCCCCTTAGGCCACCATCGCTGCTTCAGGAGGTGCCAAGGAAATAAGATCTGGCATAAGAGGCCCTAAGGGCTGGATAGCATTGGCCAGACTCAGTTCTCCAATGGGGAAGGAGAGCCAGATGGAAATGATTTTATTTTCCAGGTTTTCCAGTGCAAATAATGCAGGTTACCCAAGGAGATCTCCAAAGTCAAAGACTGGTTTTCTTTGAATCTGTACAATATAATTTTCTTTTTAAATCAATTCTGCTGTAAAATAAGTCATGTCTTTGAAAAAGTAGTCCTTGCTTCCATTTGTGTACAATGAGTGAGTTAGGGCACTGGTGTGGCTATTTGAAAACAGTCTATTGTAGCATATTTATTACAATTTATTCTGTTTTGCACATGATTGTACAAAATTATTCACTGGTAAATTTCCAGAATTAACTGTTGGGAACTATTTCAGGGGAGCATCACCTCAGGATGTGACTGAGCCTCACTTCACTGCAGTAATAAGATGGGCTTTGTTAAGGAGAGCATGAATGTTTCAACTTGTCACTGTGGTGAACTATTCCCTTTGGCTCAGGGGAGGGACCGGTATGTTGCGCTTATTTCTCTGGTGGAGAGAGAAGAACTACAGAAACTCTGTCTGTTGTTACTCATTTAGCCTGTGGGGTTGGTAGGGCAGAAGTGTTCAAATTCAGGACAGGTAGCTGAATTCTCTGGTTTTATCATTGGTCTTCTTTGGCAAAGGGACTGAGGCAGATTAATGAAAGTTTGTTCACTTCCTGGGAACTTTGGAGCTTGATGTTTCTGACAATTTTATTTCCTTTCAGTACATTAATTTCAGAAGAAATGATCATACATTAATTTCAGAAGAAATGCTCTTTCCTCCGCCTTCCTAAAGAGCCAGGAAATGAACTAGAACTTAGATTCCAATCCTTTCTTCACTCAGTTGTTTTGAAGAGAAACCCCTAGATTTAGAACACTATAGAGAATTTGAAGTTATCTACTTATAGAAGAGATAAGAGGGGCAAGGGGTTATAAAAGAGGAATATTATTCCCCTGACTCCTGTATTAGCTAGTAATTGTGATTGTTGAGTAATTTGCAAGATATGAAATACCATAGGCAAACTTAGTGTTTATGCCAATAATGATAATAATAGTCAATATATATCTTGAATGCCCAATGGATGCATATACTGGATCAAAGACCCTTACTAGGCCACAGTTCCATGACTAGAGTGGGATCTAAAAACCTAAATTTGATTACTAATGAGAAGAGATTCAAACAAAGCCCTGGTCTCCCATACCTGCTAAACATTATTCTTGCTATTGTTTATTAGATTTAGATTTTTATAAAGGAGACAAATGCAGAGATCACTTTTCCAGATGGGATTTGGGGGTCCTGGGGTGGGGAAGGGCACACATCTTCTAAATCTGTGGATAATACTTTATCTAACCTCAGTTTCCAATCCCATGCTTATAATCTTGCATGAGAATAGAACATTTGGAAACATTGTAGAAAGAACCTTTCTAAACTCTAAAGCAATAAAATAACTACACCCCTACCAAACCCCATTTTAACCCAGTACATAGTGTTCACCATTTATGTGCACCAATTTAAAAATAAAACATGTTTTTCTATCTTGGGCTTGTGCAAATAATTTATTTTTGCTCTTTTATGGCTAGGGAAAGGAGAATGTGGCCAAGGCAGCAGGACCCCAGAGTCCAAAAAGCTGACTTGGTTCACCAGCTGGGGATACTATCTTTAGCTATTGCTTTATCTTTCTGATTCCTTGTTTCCTTATGTTTATACAGACATACTCAATTACCTCAAGGGGAGAGTAGATTGCCTAATTAATCAAAGTCAAGTGATTTGAAAATACAAAGTCCTAGATAAAGGTTAACCTATCTTAACTGCTTTTTCTAGCTGAAAATTTGCATGACAAATACTGTCAAGTCAACAATCTCTGTATTGTGTTGTAAATTTTCTGGCTGTGTCTTTGTTTTACATTCTCGTATCAAGTTATTTTTTAAAAAATGGCCAATGCTGGGTCTAAGATAGTGTATATTCATTTTTAGGGAACAAATAACCTGTTGGTTGAAAGGGTTTAACTATGTACAAATGATTATCTCTCCTGTTATATTCTTTCTGTTCCTAGCTTACTGTATCTTGAACTTTTCCTCTGCTAAAAGTGAACAAGTGGAGCACCAACATTTCCTTGCAAGTCTCAAACAATTTCTTCTCACTTCACACTCCTTCCACCTTCATGCCTGCATACATCAATAACATCAAATGTCAATAGTTCACCTTACAGGTACCACCCCTACCAACTAACACCTGTTCAGAAACAAGAACCTCCCCACTGATGTCAACAGCAGATCCAAAATGAAGAGAGAGGATTATGGGAGAAGGTCAAAAGGTTTTCATTCATATAGCCCATGGTTCACTATTGCCCTCTGTTTCACCATTTTGCTTCTACCCTTATAACTGAGCTAGGCAACACAGGTTTTCTACAATGACAAACATCTACTTTCATGATAAGGGCTTTACTATTTGGATATCAACTTCTGCTGCTACTGCTTTTACCTCCGGCACTCTCTATGTCTACTTCTGGAACTTCTTTATCACTTCAACTTCTGCTGCTTCAACTTCTGCTGCTACAGCTTTTACCTCCAACATTCCCTGTCTCTATTTCTGGTACTTCTCTATCAATTTATGGTGTATAAATCTAGCCTAACATCTGTCCTTTAACAACAAATATAAAATTATACAAATAGCCAATTCAATCTTATTTTTATATTCAATGTTAATAGAATTGCAACATTCTAATGAGTTTCAATTAGCCTTTCATGACATCTTCTCTCTCTGGCTGACCTTCAGATTAGACAGTAAAGATCAATGAGACAACTTTGGCCGTAAATGGGTCTGCATGTTTTTTAGAAACCCTTTAAAGGCACTTGAGATTGAGTTGCCCTAATGCCCATCTACTTGCTTGTTGCAGTCTATGTCCAACAGGAATGTGACTGGCAGGAAAGCATGGCGTTGTAAAAGCCACTACCCACCATAATCAATTCCTCGAGCAAGTTCTCACTCCTGAAGTGTCAGGACCGAGGCTCATTCACAAGAAGCATCATGGCATAGTGGAAAGAGCCTGGGCTTGGGAGTCAGAGGTCCTGGGTTCTAATCCCAGCTCCATCACTTGTCTGCTATGTGACTTGGGCAGGTCACTTAACGCTTTCTGTGCCTTGGTTCCCTTATTTGCAAAATGTGGATTTAATACCAGTTCTCCCTCCTACTTTGACTGTGAGCCTCATATGGGACCTAATTATCTTGAATCTGCCCTAGTCCTTAGTGCAGCCCTTGGCATAGTAAGTATTTAACAAATGCCACAATAAGTATTATTATTCTCAAAAGGAGACTCCATAATTATTTTTGAAAAGCTTCCTTTCATATCTCTAGTGCAGAAATCAAGCACGTTATCCATATAGTCTTGTGTATTTCTACATATTCTTCATGAGCAGAATTGGCCTAAAAGGCAACCTTCTTGCATAATACCTCATAAATGATCTAGTGACTGTACTATCCACATACTGGATTCTGCCCTGGTATCAGCCAGAAACTGAAGGGATACCTTAAAGGAAAAAAGATATGACTCCTGCCATTCAACAAAAAAAAAAATGTATTTTCTCTATGGCTAAGAAAAGGTTCCCTGTGAATATTTTTATTCAGTATTTTAGGGTACAGATATTACTCTATTCTTGCCCTCTGTGCCCTAGAGGGAACATGACTGGCAGAGATGAGAGACAGAGTGATGCTGGGCAAGTCACCAACACTATAATCAATTCGTCTGAACAGGTTCCCATTCCTGAAGATTCAGAATTGGAGCTCATCCATTGTTCCGGTTGGGAGACGCCATCATCATCATCATCAGTGAATGTATTTCATGGGTCTTTCTACCTTCTCTATTATAGCAATAATGGATTGAGTTTCCTCTTAATTTTCTCCTTAGAGTTAATGATTTATTTCCTTTAAGTATTCCTTTTGCAATCTTCATTTATGGCTGTTGTGAAACTTTTGTTTTCAAATACCTGTGGAAAAAAAATCTATCTTCAATTTTTGCAATGCTACCTTGTGGTATGTTTTACATTCTGGATACCTGTGGTAAGTTACACATTCTAATTAACCTAATCATGTTTGTAATGCCATCATTGCAGCACCATTCCCTTTATCAAAATTATAATTTATTTTCTTATCTATAAACTGTACTGAGATATTCAAGAACCCTTGTTTGGACTTCTCCTCCTATCAAACATTTTTATTTTTCTCTGAACATTCCTGATTTTCATTTAATTTTATCATGCTTTAAATTTATTGGTGACTCTACTTCAATCCAATTAAGTTTTACTTTTATACTCCTAAATTGTTTCCATTTGTTCTTATATTACCAGTAATCATCAGTCTTTATCTAGTTTTCTTCTTTCCCACTGTAAATTCCTCAAGTGTGCTGTATTCATTTTGAGTCAACTGTACAGGCTTCTACTTTTTGATTACTGAATTTTTTTCTTCTGTTGCCATCTAATGTACAGTGATTATAAAGCATTGCAGTCAGGGCAGATTTTGCCAAATGTAGAACATCTTTGTAGATGATAACTCCTTTCACTTTTTTTTGCAATTTAATGTCATTTCTATTCTCAAGGTCTTGGCATGTTTACTTATATGATCCACCCTAATCAAATTCTAGTTATCTTCAGCCATATAACCTGCCTGTTGTTGTTTGTTTATTCTGTATAGCCTCATTTCTTATTCCATCCACAATTTTATTTCTAATTAGAAAAAAATCTGCTGGAAGTTCAAAATTTTAGTTTTGACTTTAAGTCTTTAGCTGTCTTTATATGGTTGCAAAAGTTTCCTCTTCTTCTGCAGTCACTCAGATGTTTCACTTTTGCTTAACAGGCAATAGTCCTGAAGTCTCTCAATAATAATAATAATGATGATATTTGTTAAGTGCTTACTATTTGCAAAGCACTGTTCTAAACACTGGGGAGGTTACAAGGTGATCAGGTTGTCCCAAGGGGGACTCACAGTTTTAATCCCCATTTTACAGATGAGGTAACTGAGGCCCAGAGAAGTTAAGTGACTTGCTCAAAGTCACACAGCTGACAGTTGGTGGAGCTGGGATTTGAACCCTTGACCTCTGACTTCAAAACCTGTACTCTTTCCACTAAACTACTGCATACTCTTTTCAAGTTCTGATAGATTAGAACTCTTAAACAATTAAGTGACTTGTTCACTTCCTATATTTAAAAATATTGTAACCTTCTGCAGATCCTCTTAAATTGAGTCCACTTGCTCTTGGGCATAAATCAAACTCCTGTATGAAACATTTCCAAGCAGGTTTGGCAGTTACAGTTTTCAATTACGAGAAGTTAACGTGTTCATTGTACTTTTCTTCCTTCACTAAGTCATAGACTGTTTCCAATTAACTACTGCTTCTGTGCTGGGTTACATCTCTGAAAATTAAGCCAGGCAATGCAGATGTTAAAATGCTAGATGTTAAAATATTAAGATGAAGAAGAGATTGATAGCATTTGAACTATTTACAAGTCAGCATCTTCTGATGACTACTCTCCAGGCTTTCCTACTATTGGTGCCAGAATTTTCCCAACAGAATAATCCTGGCATATCCTCCTCCCCTCTAAAAGGTCTCTTGCAATTCATTCTAAGGAGTCTGAACTCCCAGACTGAGAAATGCTATCCGGAGAAAGTCAAATGTCAAGCCATTAAGTTGGCCATATAATAGGGCCCCTGATTCCAGTTTTTAAAATACCAGCACCATTATTACAGGGGCTTGTTTCACATAGCCTCAAAAACCAGATGTTGCTGTTTAGTAGCTGTTTAGGAAGCAGCATGGCACAGTGGATAGAGCACGGTCCTGGGAGTCAGAAGGTCATGGGTTCTAATGCCAACTCTGCCACTTGTCTGCTGTGTGACCTTGGGCAAATCCCTTCACTTCTCTATGCCTCAGTTATCTCATCTGTAAAATGGGAATTGAGACTGTGAGCCCCAGGTGGGGCAGGAACTGTGTCCAACACAATTTGTATCTACCCCAGTGCTTAATACTGCATGGCACAGAATAAGCTCTTAACAGGTAGTAGTAGTAGTAGTAGTAGTATAGTAGTAGTAGCAGCAGCAGCAGCAATTGTAAGCTTACAGCATTACATAGAGGTAAGAGGAGAAAGCACTTGGGAAAACCTATGAAAAGTAACTTTTAGGTAATCTGCCATTCTGTCTTATAAACTGCTCCTATTCGCAATTCCAACTAGAACTTTGATTTGCTAATTTCAGATTGTGTCTACTTAATTAGCAACTCCTACTGACCTTTAAAAACTATACTGTGTAATGTTCAATTTATGTGCACCAAATCTAATTTCATTTTCCCTTCTGGTGAGAACTAGCTGTCTTCCTTGAGTGTTCAGTCTGAATCAGTAGGTGACAGCTGTGACATGTTTCCTGTTCCTGGCTGATGTTTGGCTAATGTGCTCTCCCTCCACCAGGAGGTCACTATGATCACCAAGGTCAGATCCCACTGAAGACAGATAAGACAACATGCAATGTGATATACACCTCAGTAGGTAAGCATTGCTTTATTTTTGAATCAGGACTCAAAATGTAAATACCTAAGCATGGCGATGAATGAATAGAGCAATAAGCTCTATTACAACACTTCAGGGTAGATGCTCTATGCTAATTTCCACTATTTGAAGAAATGATGTAATGCTTTAAAATGACTATAGAATTAAGTCATCTCTGCTAACCCAGATAGAGTTTCCTGATTCAGCTAACCACTTTTAGCAAGAGAAGCAAATAGCATGACTCCTTGGATGACAAAGGGCAGGTGGGACAACTTTTGAAAATATCCTGTAACTTGTAATTTGTATGGGGTGGGAAGTGAATCTGAATTCAATAGGAGCAACATTTCTTTGATTGTTACAGACCTACAGAGAACTGAGGGGAGGTGGATCAGCTCACTGAGCTGGAAAGTCTTGATAGGTAATGCCTGAGTGAGCCTGACTAGGCCACTGTGGCTCACATCTGGCTCCAAAATTTAGGGGAGTGGTTGGAGGTAGAAAATAGAGAAGTTTCCATGCCTCCAATCCCACTTGTCCCTTCACTCCCCACCTATCTAATAATTGTGGTATTTTTAAAGTGCTTACTATGTGTCAGTGCTATGCACTAGGATAGATACAAGTTAATCGGATTGGACACAGTCCACGACCCTACAGGGCTCACTATCTTCATCCTCATTTTACAGATGAGGTAACTGAGGCACAGTCAAATTAAGTAGCTTGCCCAAAGCCACATGGCAGACAAGTGGTGGAGCTGGAATTAGAATCCATATCCTCCTGATTCCCAGGGCCCTGCTCTAGCCATTAGACCACACTGCTTCATCTCTTAAGTGAAAATGGCAGGCTGATTTCAGAAGCATGCTGGGGAAGCAGCATGGTGTAGAGGATGGGCCTGAAAGTCAGAAGGTCATAGTTCTAATCCTGGCTCTGCCACTTGTCTACTGTGACCTTGGGCAAGCCACTTTACTTCTCTGGGCCTCAGTTACCTCATCTATTAAATGAGGATTGAGACTGTGAGCTCCACCTGTGACAGGTATTGGGTCCAACCTGACCCACCCCAGGGCTTAGTATAGTGCTGCATATAGTAAGAGCTTAACAAGTACCACAATTATTATTATTAACCACCTCAGCCTTGGAGCTCACCCTGCATCTGGTAGAGCTAGAGGTAAAGTGTAAATGAACCAAGTGTTGGCATTATTTTTATCATTTCAGTGAGGTTACTAGCCTTTTTAGAGGTGAATGCCTCACTCGATGGCTTTGGATTTATTCCTCATCTCTGCCTCTTTGTCAGTATGTCTTTTAAGTACATTTAGGCTCTCCTTGGGCCATAATGGAAAATTACTTGTAAGAATTATTTGCAGGAACTATTTCCTATAAGTAAAAATAAGTTGTAATTTGCTGATCAGGATTTATCTGAACACCACCTCAAGGCTAGAATTACATGAGACTGGTCGTTGGTCTTGACTTCAGAGTTTATGCAGGGTTGCAAGCATAGGAACAGAAATTACAAAATATGATCCACAGCATCTCCATTTTCAACTTTCTGTCCTTGGCCAGAAGCCGCTTCCCAAACAATCGGTCCATCCCTTCCAATCCATCAATCATTAGTATTTGCTGATCACCTATTGTGTACCAAAAACTGTACTATGCACTTGGGAGAGTATGCTTCTTTGTATTTCCTAAGTGCTGAGTATAGGGCCTTGCACCAAATGGATGCTTAATTAATACTACTACTACCACCACTAGAGTAAAATTATTGCTACAATAATGCTCAAAACTAAAGGGGGAAGAACTCAAAAACTAAAGGGGAGATGGACATGAGATAATTCACTGGTGGTAGAAGATCTTCAGAAGGTGTATATGTGAGTGAATTAGGGTTTAAATAGTGTAGTATGTAAATTGCTTTAGATCAAAGTGCAACAAATTGCTTTGCGTGCATAAGTACTGGAAATGTCCTTAAGCAATGAAGTGTTAGTGAGGACGGTATAAGAGAGGGGAGAATAAAAACTTAAGAGGGCTAGAGTCCCACAGAGGAGGTAAAATTTTAAAAGGATTTGGCATCTTTAAATCAGACAACTTATTTATATTATTGAGTGTCTATAACTCTATACAGAAAGCTTGTTATGAGTGTGAAACATGTCTGCTAATGCTGTTATATTGTACTCTCCCAAGTGCTTAGTACAGTGCTCTGCACATGGTAAGTGCTCAATAAATATGATTGATTGATTTGAAGATGGGGAGAGCTGTGGTCTGGTAGATTTGAAAGGAAGGAACTCTAGGCAAGAGGAAGAGTGAAAACAAGGAGTCAGATGTGGGAGAGTCAAGAACAAAACACAGTATTGAGTTTAGGAGGAATGAAGAATGTGGTGTTCTAAGTGGAAGAAGAGAGTGAAAGTGGTTACATCTTCCTGAGTGGTACGGTCAGGGCTGTGAATTCATTCAATCATTCAATCAATCATATTTATTGAGCGCTTACTGTGTGCACAGCACTGTACTAAGTGCTTAAGGCAGAGGGCAACAATGAAGTTGGGGAGTGCTCCTCCCTTATTGACACCCATGCCCATCACCCCCGCCAGCTCTTCCGTACATTCAACTCCCTTCTCAGGCCCCCGGTTCCTCCCCCTCCTCCTTCCCTCACCCCCAACGATCTGGCCTCCTACTTCATTAACAAAATTAAATCCATCAGGTCCGACCTCCCCAAAGTCTCTTCCCCCCTTTCTCCAACCCCCCGGCTCTCAACATTCTCTGCTACTCTCCCATCCTTCCCAGTGGTATCCTCAGAGGAACTCTCCTCCCTCCTCTCAAGTGCTACTCCGGCCACCTGTGCTTCTGACCCCATTCCCTCTCATCTTATGAAATCTCTCGCTCCATCCCTTCTCCCCTCCTTAACTTCCATCTTCAACCGCTCACTCTCCACTGGTTCCTTCCCCTCTGCCTTCAAACATGCCCATGTCTCTCCCATCCTAAAAAAACCCTCTCTTGACCCCACCTCACCTTCTAGTTATCGTCCCATATCCCTCCTACCATTCCTTTCCAAACTCCTTGAACGAGTTGTCTACACGCGCTGCCTAGAATTCCTCAACAACAACTCTCTCCTCGACCCCCTCCAGTCTGGCTTCCGTCCCCTTCATTCCACGGAAACTGCGCTCTCAAAGGTCACCAATGACCTCCTGCTTGCCAAATCCAACGGCTCATACTCTGTCCTAATCCTCCTCGACCTCTCAGCTGCCTTTGACACTGTGGACCACCCCCTTCTCCTCAACACGTTATCTGACCTTGGCTTCACAGACTCCGTCCTCTCCTGGTTCTCCTCTTATCTCTCCGGTCGTTCTTTCTCAGTCTCTTTTGCAGGCTCCTCCTCCCCCTCCCATCCTCTTACTGTGGGAGTTCCCCAAGGTTCAGTGCTTGGTCCCCTTCTGTTCTCAATCTACACTCACTCCCTTGGTGACCTCATTCGCTCCCACGGCTTCAACTATCACCTCTACGCTGATGACACCCAGATCTACATCTCTGCCCCTGCTCTCTCCCCCTCCCTCCAGGCTCGCATCTCCTCCTGCCTTCAGGACATCTCCATCTGGATGTCCGCCCGCCACCTAAAGCTCAACATGTCGAAGACTGAGCTCCTTGTCTTCCCTCCCAAACCTTGTCCTCTCCCTGACTTTCCCATCTCTGTTGACGGCACTACCATCCTTCCCGTCTCACAAGCCCGCAACCTTGGTGTCATCCTCGACTCCGCTCTCTCATTCACCCCTCACATCCAAGCCGTCACCAAAACCTGCCGGTCTCAGCTCCGCAACATTGCCAAGATCCGCCCTTTCCTCTCCATCCAAACCGCTACCCTACTAATTCAAGCTCTCATCCTATCCCGTCTGGACTACTGCACTAGCCTTCTCTCTGATCTCCCATCCTCGTGTCTCTCTCCACTTCAATCCATACTTCATGCTGCTGCCCGGATTATCTTTGTCCAGAAACGCTCTGGACATATCACTCCCCTCCTCAAAAACCTCCAATGGCTACCGATCAATCTGCGCATCAGGCAGAGACTCCTCACCCTGGGCTTCAAGGCTCTCCATCACCTCGCCCCCTCCTACCTCACCTCCCTTCTCTCCTTCTACTGCCCAGCCCGCACCCTCCGCTCCTCCACCACTAATCTCCTCACTGTACCTCGCTCTCGCCTGTCCCGCCATCGACCCCCGGCCCACGTCATCCCCCGGGCCTGGAATGCCCTCCCTCTGCCCATCCGCCAAGCTAGCTCTCTTCCTCCCTTCAAGGCCCTGCTGAGAGCTCACCTCCTCCAGGAGGCCTTCCCAGATTGAGCCCCTTCTTTCCTCTCCCCCTCGTCCCCCTCTCCATCCCCCCGCCTTACCGCCTTCCCCTCCCCACAGCACCTGTATATATGTATATATGGTTGTACATATTTATTACTCTGTTTACTTATTTATTTATTTATTTTACTTGTACATTTCTATCCTACTTATTTTATTTTGTTGGTATGTTTGGTTCTGTTCTCTGTCTCCCCCTTTTAGACTGTGAGCCCACTATCGGGTAGGGACTGTCTCTATGTGATGCCAATTTGTACTTCCCAAGCGCTTAGTACAGTGCTCTGCACATAGTAAGCGCTCAATAAATACGATTGATTGATTGATTGATTGATTGCGGCATGGCCTAGTGGAAAGAGCACAGGCCTAGGAGTCAGAGGTCATGGGTTCTTATACCTGTTCTTCCATATGTCTGTTGTGTGACCTTGGGCAAGTCACTTAACTTCTCTGTGCCTCAGTTACCTCATCTGTAAAATGGGGATCCAGATTGTGAGCCCTGTGAGGGACATGGGCTGTGTCCAACCTAATTACCTTGTATCTACCCCAGCGTTGAGAAAAATGCTTTTCACATAGTAAGCACTTAATACCACAATTATTATTAGCCAACTACAGTGTTCAATTTTATGGTTGTAAAAAAAACATACGTGGGCTAGCAAGAATAAAATATTTTTAAATTCCATTTGAGTTTAAAAGGGTATGATCTTCCTTAGCAAATGTTCATGGATATTTCTGTCTTCTATGAACTCATTGCTCTCTAAAAGGAAAACCCTGGGAATGATTGCCTTTCTAAAATATTAAGATTAGAAAAAGTCATTTTTCCCCTTAAAATGGAAGAAATCTTTAGCCTGCCAAAATTTAATTCAAATCTAAAGGAGTCCCATCCATACTTCCCAGTGCCCCCTGCCTCTGCTAGGCATCTCAGCCTCTTCCTATTGCTCCCTGTTTCCCTATGGCAAAAATATAAAAGCTGCCTGCAGCAAAGGCATTTGGCTCCCCCTCTAGATGAGCTTCCCTGTAATTTAAACAGGCACTAGAAAGCAGAGGTTTTTAGGTCCACTCTTGTTTTGTCATTAAGCTTCCCATACTTACTTTACTGTCTCCTGGGTCAGTACAAATTTGAACAGAATTTTGGCAGCCTAGTGATTTTTGAAAACCATGTTCAGGGCTGTGTATATATCTCTGAGTCAAATACATCCATCTGCAAATAGCATATAGATGTTTCTATGGGACACCGTCTACCAGAAAACCGTTAGCTGAGCAGCTACCCTTAAGAGAATGATTAAGAACTGCAGCAAGTGATATATCATCCATTCTTTGCAGCCCCTCATGTCTCTGACGAGGAATGCTTTCATACTGACAAACAGCCTAAGATACGGGTCGCGTGACTTGAGGTGGTTTGCTAGACTGAAAAGCTCCAATGACGGTAGGCAACCCTAATCCAAGGATTTGGGGACATCCCTAAAAAAGTCTGTAATTGATGCATTATTATTGTCATCACAGGTTCCCTGTAGAAAATAGATGTACCCAACTTCTTAGAAGAAATAGCAATACGTTTTTATAATCTCCTTAATTCATCTTCTATCATTCACGAGGAGATCCTACAGTGAACAAGGGAGTTACTGAATTGTGAGGACCTGGTACTTGCTCCAATGTTCAGGGAAGCGGCATAGCCTAGGTTTGAGAGTTAGAGGACCTGGGTTCTAATCTCGGCTCTGCCACTAACCTGTTTTGCGGCATTTGGGGAGCCACTTCACTTCTTTGTACTTCAGTTTCCTCAGCTGTAAAATGGAGCCTATTCTCCCTCCTAATTAGGCCATAAAACCTGTTAGACCTAATTACATTGTATCTATCCCCATGTTTAGAACAGTGCTTGATACAAAGAGCTACAAAACAAAAATCCTAACCAGAGTGCTTCTGGACCAGTCCCTGCTGGACATTTTTTATGGTATTTGTTAAGTGCTTACTGTGTGCCAAGCACTGTGCTAAGCATTAAGGTAGATACACGATCATCAGGTTGGACACAGACCCTGTCCTACATGGCACTCACAGTCCTATTCAGAGGGAAGAGTATTTTATACCCATTTTACAGATGAGGTAACAGAGGGCAGAGAAGTAAAGTTAGTGAGTCTATTGTATTTATTGAGCACTTCCTTTGTGTACAGCATTGTGCTAAGTGCTTGGGAGAGTGCAATATAACAGACATACTCCCTGCCCACAACAAACTTACAGTCTAAATGACTTGTCCAAGAGCATACAGCAGGTAAATGGAAGAGCCTGGAAAAAAAACCCGGTACTTCGTGCTCTTTCCATTAGACCCTACAGTCTCTCTGTTAGCAGCAAACTACCACCACCACTTAATAGCTCTGCGCTACAACAGAGCACAATAAGCATACCTCTTTTCCAACACTTAGAAACCTTACAAAGGTATATGGCACCTTTGTCAGACCTAGGTTTGTTTGCCCTGAGAAGTTTATCAAGATCTTCAGACAACAGTATGATTGTATAGCTCATGAAACTTCACTTGTTTGCTCTTGGATGAGTGAGAAAAGGAGCAAAACTCTTGAGTTTTAGAAGTAGTTTGTAAATGTACTCTCCCAAGGGTTTAGTATAATGCTTTGCACGCAGTGAGTGCTCAATAAATACGAATGAAGGAATAAATGAAATGCACTTTTACTATACTCTTGAATGTGGATGTGTGTAAAACAAGCCTTAATTTCTTGGTTTCTGTGCTAGTCTGCCTCTTGTGACCATATCAATCTTCCTAGAGAAGCTGATGTTTCAAATGTTCATAGAATAACTCCTTGTTTCTGCATATCTCTGGCACTTGCTGTATGTCTGAGGTCTTGTTAACCATAGTATAGAATTAACACTTCTACCTTTAAACCCCAGCCTATCTTCTGCAAACCTAAGGAGGGCAAAGGGAAGACACACTAGTTAATGGTCATATTGGAATAATCATGAACTCGAGATTAGTGAGATCAGAATTGGTGATGTTTTAATGGTGGGTATATGCAGATATAGAAGATGTACTCAGAGTATATGCAGATGTAGTCTGGACGAATAACCTTTTTTGGAGCTTGAAATTTAGAGTTGTTTCCCTTGTTATTAGTTCAACATCGTTTGCCAAGATTTGATACCCATATTAACTGAGTCCTTAGTGCTCCACACACTCAATTTGGTTCCAGGCAAGGAATCTCACATTAGTAGTGGAGGTAGTGGTAAAGGTATTTATTTAACAGCCACTGGGTGCAATGTGCAGTACTAAAAGCTTGGAAAAGTATAAAAGAAACATGAGGCATATTCCCTGCCCACAAAAAGCTCCTATTCTAATTAGGAAGACTGGCATAAAAATACTTACAAATGGGGAAACCAAGTCAATAAATTGAATTTACAGTCATTAATAATGATACTTGTCTTGTGCTGTCGAGTCATTTCTGACCCATATCAACTCCATTGGCACATCTCTACCAAAATGCCCCACCTCCATCTGCAATCTTTCTGGTAGTGTATAGGATTTTCTTGGTAAAAATACGGAAGCAGTTTACCATTGCCTTTTCCTTGTAGTAACTTTGAGTCTCCACCCTCAACTCTCTCCTGTGCTGCTGCTGCCCAGCACAGGTGAGGTTTGATTTGTAGCAGATTGCTGTCCACTTGATAGCCACTGCCCAAGCTAGAAATGGAGTGGGTATGCCTCTGCTTGACTATTCTTCCCGTTGCTGAGATGGGTAGAGTAACGGATACTCTCCAGGTGCAATTCTGAGAGGGGATTAATACTAATAATTGTATTTGTTAAGTACTTACTGTATGCCACCTACTGTCCTAAGTGCTGGGATAGATACTAGCTAAAGTTGGACACAGTCCCTGTCCCACATGGGGCTCCCAGTCTTAATTCCCATTCTACAGATGAGGGATCTGAAGCACAGAGAAGTTAAGTGACTTGCCCAAGGTCACGCAACAGACAAGTGGTGGAGCCAGGATTATAATCCAGGTCCTTCTGACTCCCAAGCCTGAGCTCTAGCCATTAGGCCATGCTGCTTCTCTATTAATCAGACATATATGCCTAAGTTCTGAGAGAGGATATAAATGGTATCATTTAATAATAAATAGATATGTTGGAGTTAATTAGAGAAGGCTTGTTAGATTAGGGGAAGTTTAGGAGTTTTTAGGAATTTAGCCCCTGGTCTCCCATCATATTTACTGTCACTGAGTACCTGCTGCATGCACAGACTGGACTAGGCATGGAGCAGAGTGGTGCCAATGCCAACCCATTCCTCTGCCAACAGCAGTTGCCCATTCCGTTTGTAATCAATTTGAAAATTCTCTAATGATGAAGTGAAACAGCATGACAAAGGGGAAAGAGCATGGGCCTAGGAGTCAAAAGACCTAGGTCCTAAGCCTGTTTCCTGCTGCATGACCTTGAGCAAGTCAATTCACATCTCTGGGCCTCAATTTTCTCATCTGTAAAATGGGGATTGAATTCATTCAATCATTTTTCAGTGCTTATTGTGTGCAGAGTGCTCTGCTAAATGCTTGGGAGAGTACAGTACAGCAATAAACAGACACATTCCCTGCCCACAGCAAGCTTACATTCTAGAGATCCTACTCTCTCTACTTAGACTGGGAACCCTAGATGGGATGGGAACTCTGTTCAACTTAAATATCTTGTATCTACTGGAGAATTTAGCACAATGTTTGGCACACAGTAAGCACTTAAGTGCCATAATTATAATTATTAAGTAGGTGCGGATAAACTGTTTTGATTTGTCATTGGGAAAGAATCAATGATACTGAATTACTGCTTATTCTTGCTCTGGGCCTGTGCACACATTGCGTAATATTAGAAAGAATGATGCTTCAGACCCTATAAATCCCTGATACCCTATTGGGTTCCGTGATAGAGTATAAGATGGGTGATATCACCATTGATTTTTTTGCTTTTATTTCTTTGTCATGGCATAGGGACCAGTTAACTAGAAAAAGGAAACTGGGTTTATGACATTTGGGATAAAACAGAGCAGTAATAAATGTCACATATCAAGTAGACATTCCTGAATCGTAAACTTCATGAGTTTGGGTTTGATTGAATTCATGCATCAATATAGGATTCATAGGCATCTCCCCTCCCCCTCACAGATGCAGCAACGAGTTTATGGATGGGCATGGCTAAACTCTCTGTGGAGGCAGGCTTTTAAAACAGCCATCTCCTATTTTGTCTCTGGCTTAGTGGCTAGAACATAGGCCTGGGAGTCCGAAGGACCTGGGTTTTAGCCCTGGCTCTGCCGCATGTCTGCTATGTGACCCTTCAGCAAGTCTCTTCACAGCTCTGGGCCTCAGTTGCCTCATCTGTAAAATGGGGATTAAGAGTGGGAGCCCCACTTAGAACAGGGATTATGTCCCACCTGATTGGACTCATTAGATACAAGGTCACACAACAGACAAATGGTGGAGCAGGGATTAGAGCCCAGGTCCTTCGGACTCCCTTGCCCAAGCTCTGTCCACTAGGCCATGTTGCTTTTCAACCCATTCAATTTTTAAAAATATTTTAAAAATATATTCTTAATACAGGAGCAAGTAAGAATCACGCAGAATGAATAGGACAAGTGAAAGCTGAATATGAGAAAAAAAACATGGCTTAGTGGAAAGAGCATGGGCCTGGGAGGAAGAGGATCTTGTACATGACCTTGGGCAAGTCACTTAATTTATCTTTGCCTCGGTTACCTCATCTGAAAATGGAGAATAAGACTGTGATCCCACGTGGGACAAGGGCTGTGCCCCACCTGATTAGCTTGTATCTATCTAGGAGCTTAGTACAGTGCCTGGCACAGAGTAAGTCCTTAACAAATACCATTATAAAACCGAGCTTTTGTGTATGAATGATAAAAAGCCTAGTATCATGTCCACCTGCGCTGTCTGCTGAAATAGCTGAGGTGTAATTGTGAAGGAAAATGTGAAATTAGAGATGAATCCAACACCAAGTGCCACCACTGGTTGCCCAGCCCAAGCTAGGCCCTCTTGGTATACCCATGGCACAGCATCAGTGAATCCATTAATCACATTTATTGAGTGCCTACTGTGTGTACAGCACTGTTATAAACACTTGGGAAGATGACAAAAGAGTTAAAAGACCTGATACCTTCCCTCCCAAAGTTTACATTTACTATGGGAGGTATTTGCAAAGTAATTTACAGATTGAAGGGAGAAGTGAAGGGCAAATTAGGTAGATGAGGAAGTACTAAAATAGTGGCATATGTAGGGCGATATATACCCCAATGATCTTGTGGAGGTGATGAAAAAGTGCTGAGGAGATATTTGGGAGGCTTTGACCCAAGGAAAAAAAAGTCAATCAGGGAAAACCTCCTGGAGGAGGCAGATTATCAGAATAGATTTGAAAACAGGGAGAGCTGTGGGAGGGGCTTGAGGCAGGAGGAAGGGCATGAAGAAAGGGCAGAGTTTTGAAAGAAGAGAGTGACTCATATTTAGTAGGTTAGAGGGTATTGTGAAACAAATTGGATGGAATTGACTTTCCTCTGAGATCTCCAGTTTCCTGTAAAAGATGACTGCTTAAATTTGAAGTAAAACCTGGGAGGGCAGAATGGTTAGTGTAGCCACCACCAGCCCTCATGCAGGCTGGGCCTGGGAGATGCACATGTCACAAAAATGGACTCAGACACACAACCAACATAATGACATCATACTCACAATTTTGCAAAAATTTGGTGAAGTCCACCCAAATTTAGGACGTTCCTCCCAGAGGACCCCTGCCCCCCCCCATACTTGTTCCTGAGTCCCTCTGACTCTGGGCATCACTTTTGAGTTGCAGTACCTGGTGGCAGGAGATAAAGCAAAGGCAGGCTGGGTGCTGAAAGTAAAATACCAGACATTCGTTGATATATCTATTATGAAAAAAAGACAGAGCAGCTGAAAACTGGATCAATGACCATCATCAGGGTGGTGACTAGGACTGTTTCATTTGGCTGCACAACTATTTCAAGAGACAATTGAAAAAATAAGATGGGGATGGGGGAAAGGAAATTCACCTAATCCATAAATTGAGAGCCCTGGTGCTGTGAATTATAGGTTATCACTCAGTCAAATCAATCTCGCTTGACTAGAATTGTTATTGTGGATGTAAAATCAGCATCTGCTGTTCAGCAGGACGCCCACTCTTAGCTATGTGGGACAAAGGAAACACTAGAAGATACAACCCAAGCACCACATTTTCAAAGTGCAGCTAGAGGAATAACACACAGGACTCCAGATAGAATGAGTGATTCACTCTAGGAGCAAAATTCATCTATATAATAATAGGTATTAGCATAGAGAATGTAAATAACAGGGCAAATTTAAATAGAATATTTGACAACACTGAATTCTTGCATTCATGCTTTGAATATGCACCAGAAATCTGTGTTCTACCAGCACATCTAAAATCTCTTCAAACTTTAAAATCATTAGGTGGGGAAAATAGTTTCTTCTTCACAGTTGGAAATGATGGATGCAGTCTCTTATGCTTAAAGCTCCTTACAAGAGGCTGTTTTAGGTGATTACTTGAACCAATTTGCTTCCAAAATGATGAGATTGGCAAACTGCCCATCATTGCATCGAGTTGCCAACAGTAATGATGTTACTGAAGAAATGTTGTCGCACCATGTTCTTTTAGGAGTAGAGGAGACATCTGAGATAACCTTCATTTGCTGTCTGTTTGACAGCTGAGCCAAGAATAGCTTCCGGTTTTTCTCCCTGAATTGCCAGGATGAAATGTAGCCCGAATTAGAATCAGAAAAAAAGCAGGGAGAGTATCTGAGAATTTCTTATCCTTCTTTGTTGTCATACCCTGTGGTATTGAGAGGAAAAATTAAAATTTCTCTCACTGGAGGAAAGGTCACCCAACTAGTCCCAACTAGGGACACAATGTGGCCTAGAGAAAAGAGGGTGGGCCTGGGAGTCAGAGGACCGGAGTTCTAATAACTGCCTTGCCACTTGCTGTGTGACCTTGGTGAAGTCACTTCACTTCTCTGTGCCTCAGGTGCCTCATCTGTAAAATGGGGATTCAAAACTGTTCACCTTCCTACTTACATGGGTGAGCCCCGTGTGGGACAGGGACTGTGTCCAACCTGATTAGTTTGTATAATAATAAAAATGGTGGTGATATTTGTTAAATGCTTACTATGTACCAAGCACTGTTCTAAGCACTGAGATAGATACAAGGTAATCAGGTTGTCCCACTTGGGGCTCACAGTCTTAATTCTCATTTTATACATGAAGTAACAGAGTCCCAGAGAAGTTAAGTGACTCACCCAAGGTCACACAGCAGACAAGTGTGAAGCAGCGTGGTTCAGTGGAAAGAGCATGGGCTTTGAAATCAGAGGTAAAAATGATGTTTTTTGGAGTTCTCTTTGCTATTTCATTTGTTATTCTGAAATGTATTTGCTATTCTGAAATTTGTTATTCTTAATATTGCAGAGGTTGGCTCTTAGAAGGGAATATTAAATTGTTCCCTCTAGTGATTGTTATAATAAGATTTTATTTTAAAACCATTTCATTTTGCTATCCTCAACCTCAACTTCAGGAAGTACTGCAAGGAAATGGTTTGTTAAATCTTTCTTTACCTGATTTACTTGTCCTTCTCTGGCCTAGGGCTTACCGTAGGGCACAAGTCTCCCTGAGGAGACTTGGTTTCTATCAATCAATCGAGACCATGGTTTCTATCAATTAATGGTACATATTGAGTGCTTACTGTATACAGAGCTTTGCAGTAAGTCCTTGGAAAAGTATGATAGAATAAGTAGACAGGATCCCTGCCCTAAAGTAACTTGGTATGTAGCAGGGAAACAGACATTAAAGTAAATTACAGGTAGGAGGAGCACCTAAAAATAAAGATATCTCCATAAAAATACTGTGAGGGTGGTAGTGGGGGTTAAGTACTTAAGTGCTTAGGGAGTGCATAAGTGATGCAGTCTTGTCTTGTCTTATGCTTTTGACTCATTTCTGACCCATAGCGACTCCATGGACACATCTCTCCTATAACGCCCCACTCTCCATCTACAATTGTTCTGGTAGTGTATCCTTAGAGATTTCTGGTAAAAATACGTTAGTGGTTTTACCATTGCTTTCTTCCTCACCGTAAACTTGAGTCTCTGCCTTAGACTCTCTTCCATGCTGCTGCTGCCCAGTTCAGGTGAGTTTTGACTTGTATCAGATTGTCTTCCACTGCCCAAGCTAGGAATGGAATGGGTATGACTCTGCTTGATGCTCCCATAATAATAATAATAATAATAATAATAATGACATTTGTTAAGTGCTTACTATGTGCAAAACACTGTTCTAAGTGCTGGGGAGGTTACAAGGTGAACAGGTTGTCCCAAGGGGGGCTCACAGTTTTAATCCCCATTTTACAGATGAGGTGACTGAGGCCCAGAGAAATTAAGTGACTTGCCCAAAGTCACACAACTGACAGTTGGTGGATTCGGGATTTGAACCCGTGACCTGTGACTCCAAAGCCCATGCTCTTTCCACTGAGCCATGCTGCTTCTACCATAGCTGAGACTGGTAGAGTACTGGAAACTCTCCAGGTGTGATCCTGAGTGGGGTGTGAGGCAGTAGGGAGGGAGAATATGGTGAGGGGATGAGAAGTTAACCAGGGAAGGTTTCCTGGACATGTAATTTTCTTGGGCTTTGACAACAGGGAGAGCCATGGTCTGTCACATGCAAAAGAGAGAGGGAGTTACAGGCAGGCAGAAGGGCTGAACAATGTCTTGACAGCAAGAGAGATGAGAGAGATGTACAGTGAGTAGGTTACTATTAGAGGAGTGAAGTATGCAGGCTGGGTTTTAATGGGAGAGGAGCAAGGATAGGCATTAGGGAGAGTGTTGATTAGGTGATTTAAACCTGATGGAGTGGAGTTTCTGCTTGATGCAGAGATGGACGGGCCAACAATTGGAGGGGTCTTGAGGAGTGGGGAGATGTGCGCACCACGATGTTTAAGAAAAATAATATGGGCAACCAAGTGAACTATGGACTGAAGAGATGGGAGGGGCAGTGTGCTCTAATGGATAGAGTACAGGCCTGTAAGTCAGAAGGACCTGGATTCTAATCCTAACTCCACCACTTGTTTGCTGTGTGACCTTGGCCAAGTCACATAATTTAACTGTGCCTCAGTTACCTTATTTGTAAAATGGAGATTAAGATTGTGAGACCCATGTGGGACAGGGACTGTGTCCAACCTGATTATCTTGTATCTATCACAGCACTTAGAACAGTGCCTGGCACATAGTAAGCACTTAACAAATAACCATTCAAAAAAAAAGGAGAAAGGCTAAATCAATAGTTTAGATGGGACATAAGTGCTTGGACCAACACTGTGGCAGTTTGGATGGAGAGGAAAGTATGGATTCTGGTTATGTTGTGAAACTAGAACATCCTATCCGAACTAGATAGGATTTAGTCACTGACTGAATATGGGGTTGAAAGTGATGATTCATAGATAATGCTGAGGATGGTGGTGTCATTAGTGATGTAAAAGTCATGGGGAGAAGAGGGTTCTGGAGAGAAGAGTTCAGTTTTGGCCATAATGAGTTTTCAGTGCTGACAGGAACTGAAGACAGGAGGGATTATGAGATTGCGAGGAAGCAGAAGTAGATTTTGGACTCATCTGTGTAGACATGGTAGTTGAAGCCAAGGGAAAAAATTAGCTCCCCAAGGTGGTGGGCAATAATTGAGAATGTCAACTAATTCTGTTATATTGTACCCTCCCAAGTGCATAGTGCTCTGCATCGCCACTAGGTGTTCAATAAATCCAATTGATTGATTGACTGATCTAAGGGAACCTAAATCTAAGGCTTGGGGAACCTTCAAAATTAGGGGGCAGGGGCAGGAGAGGAGCTGGCAAAACAGACTGAGAAGAGGTGTCCGGAGAAGTAGGAGAGACCTGGAGAGGACAGTATCAGAGAAACTGGGTTAGATAATGTTTCTAGAGAAGGGGGAGGTCCACAATGTAAAAGGCTTCTGAGAGAACAGAGAAGGATTAGGATGAGTAGAGGCCACTGGATTTGTAGAGGAAAGAGGTCATTGAAGACCTTGGAGAGAGCAGTCTTATTAGACTGGAGAAAGAGGAAGCTGGATTACATATGGTTCAGGAGGGAGTTGAAAGAGAGGAAGAAGAGGGAGTGAAAGTAGTGGGTGTAACCGACTTGATTGAGAGGTTTGGAAAGAATGGTTGGAGGGAGGGGTTTTTAGGATAGGAGATACGCAGGTGTGTTTAAAAGTAATGGGGAAGTAACCACTGGAATGTGAGCAGTTGAAGATGGTGGTCAGGGAGGGAAGAAGCATGGGGTGCAAGTGTTTTAATATGATGCAGAGGAATAGAGTTGAGTTTGTTGAACCCTGTACTTGGCTAGGCACTCAGTAAATATGGATGATGATGAGAGTATTGAACGACTATTTGCTCCTGTGGCTCCTAGTGATGTTTCCTCAGTGCATCCATCCCAACTCACACTACATATGCAGTGGTTGTTTTTACAGATGGACTACTGTATATTGTCATCTCCACATAGTAAGCAATCAATAAATGCCATTGATTGATTGACTGATCTAAGCATGACTGTGGAGTTACAGGAAAGTAAAACAAGAAGAGAAAGCAGTATTTCTGGTTGTTGGGCAAAAAAACCTGTAAGTCTCTAACACTGGTGCTTACAGCCAAGAAAATCAATGGGTTAAGTGTTCTGCCCATTACTAACTTATAGTCCTAATTATACAATTAAATGCACTTTTGCTAATCACATCATTAGGATTTGAATTATGAATATAGAGAAGTACAATTACTCACTGCACTGGTACATGGAAAAATTGTACGATAAAAACAATTCAAATGTTGCACCTGAGACGTACATGCTTAATATATTTTTATGAATCTTTCAAGACATACCACATTTTTATGATCATGAGGCCAGAGAAACATCAGTCACTGAGATTAGAAATCACTAAAGGAAAACAATGTAAAAATGTAATCTTCCATGCCTGTTCAATTATAGAAATAATCCATCACAGTAAAACTACTAAGGGACTGATTCAATCCCAGAAGCCATTTTTGTGGGGCTAGCTTGGAATCTAGATGGATGTATATGTGAAAAAGGAATCTAAAATTAGATGTCGAGTTTTTCTCCTCACTTTAGAGTTTTTGCAGGAATCTTACTTAAACACATGGGAAGAAAGCCATTCTCTATGGGAACCGTTGGCCCCATCCTTCAGAGATCAGAGGTCAAGAGTAGTTTTCTTAATGAAAATAGAGGTTTTGCCCCAATCTATGGACCCTATCCTAATGATAACCCATTATGCAGATAATCTTGATGCTTTGAGACTATGTTCCAGTCGCTAGTTCTGCCTTTGAGCCTGGTCTTGGAACACAGCTCTCAGCACAACCCATCTGATGTACAGGCTCTGTTTCAGGCACTGCACTCTCCAAACCAGAGATCCCCACCACCCCCCAACAGGGAGTCCCCTGACCCCAGGCTGTCTAGCTGCAGGTGAGGGGTTAAACTTGCCATCACTGCTGGGAATTAGGTGCTAACTGGACAAGCCCAATAATAAAAATGATAATTGTAGTATTTGTTAAGCTCTTATTATGTGCCAAGCCCTCTACAAAGAACTGGGGAGGATAGAAGATGATCACCTGATCATGGGGCTCAGAGTCTAAGTAGGAAGCTGAACAGATTTTGAATCCCTATTTTGCAGATGAGGGAAATGAAGCACAGGGAAGTTAAGTGACTTACCCAAGATCACACAGCCAAGTAGTGGCGGAATGAGGATTAGAACCCAGGTCCCCAGACTCCAAGGTCCAGGCTCTTTCCACTAGGCCATGCTAAACCCCATCATTAGATAATGGAGGCATGTAAGAGGATGTAAACTCTCAGGAAAAATGATTGCTGTCCAAACTGTATCTAGGGTATTCAGCCCTTCCATGCTGAATTGGGACCAACTTCTAGGTGACCTACAGGTAGATAGATAATGAATCAGGAATTGATAAGCAATGTTAGGACCCAAGTAGATCCCTTGAAAGTTTTTCATCCAACTGTCAGACTTTTTTTTAATAGCATTTGTTAAATGCTTACTCTGTGCAGGCACTGTACTAAGTTCTGGGGTAGTTGCAAACTAATCAGATTGGACACAGTCCACGTCCCACATGGGGCTCACAGTCTTAAGGACCATTTTACAGATGAGGTAACTGAGTAACAGAGAAGTTAAGTGACTTGCCCAAGGTCATACACAGCAGATCAGTGGCAGAGTCTGAATTAGAACCCAGGTCCTTCTGATTCCCAGGCCCATGCTGTATCCACTAGGCCATGCTGCTTATCACTTGCCCTAAGCAGTCATGAAAGTGAGATCATTTAGGGATTTGCTAGTAGAAACTGAGATGCTCAGGGATGTTTTGTTTTTACATTTGATTTCTCATCTTGGCAAATGCCGTTTCAATATGGTAGCACAAAGGAGAAGGAGCCAGAAGTGGTTAATTCCCCTTCCACTAAGTTAAAGAGACCAGATGTGGACAGAAGGCTAATCACGTTCACAATTGTGTAGGATATTTTCACTGATTTTTCGCCAGTTGCTGAGGAAACATGGGTGATAAATGGAAGAGAATGAACTAACAATATATTAACTTACAATAAAGTATGTATTCATGAAACATGGATAGCACCTATAGGGCAGACTCTAATTAATTGCAGAGAAGGCATCATTTCTCCCAGTGGTCCTCTCTGACATGAATAAATCATTCTTCTCTAAGATCCATCTTGACTTTGAGCTGTAGTGTGTTGATTACACTGATACACAGCTCTGCAAATGAATAGTCTAATTAGCACCTAAGAGCATGAAAAATGTCATTCTTGGGCCAGACCAAATGATCTGTCCACCCCAGCAATCTAACTCAGACAGAGGACTAGATAGCAACAAGGGGATGCCTGCCCTCCTAGATACCCATCCTAACATTCAAGGATGGATCCTATCAATCATTTGCATTTATTGAGCACTTCTTGTGTTCAGCACACTATACTGAGTGCTTGAGAGAGTACACCATAACAGAGTTGGGAATTGGTCAGTGAACCCCATGTCAGGAAAGGGACTGATTCAGTAACCAAAGTGGAATAGGATAAGTGTTTGGATTAATATGGTAGCAGATTGGATGGAGAGGAAAGGTTGGATTTTGGTGATGTTGTGAAGGTTGATTTGACAGGATTTGATGATTGACTATGTGGGTTGAAGGAGAGAGATGAGTTGAGGGTACTGCCTAGGTTATGGGAGGAGATAAGGAAGATAGTGGTGCTCCCTTCAGTGATGGAAAAGTCAAGGTGAGGACAGGGTTTGAGTGGGAAGATGAGTAGTTCTGTTTTGGACATGTTAAGTTTGAGGTGTTGGTGGAACACCTGAGTAGAGTTGTCCTTAAGACAGGAGGAAATACGAGACTGAATAAAAGGAGAAAGACCAAAGCTGGAAATATAGATTTGGGAATCATTCACAGAGAGATAGTGCTCCATGGGAGTGCGTGGAGATGGAGAGTAGGCAGGACAATGACATGAGTCTTGAAGATCTCCCAAAATTACAGGATGTGAGGCAGAGGTGGAGCCTATGAAAGAGACCAAGAATGAGTGACCTAGAAATAGGAAGAGAACCAGGAGAGGATGGCATCAATGAAGCCAAGTTTAGATAACGTTTCCAGGTGAAGGGGGTGGTCCACAGTATCAAAGGCAGCTAAGAGGTTGAGGAGGATTAGGATAGAGAAGAGGCCATTGGTTTTAGAAAGAAGGAGATTATTGGCAATATTGAGATGATAATAATAATAATGGTTTTTGTTAAGCACTTACTCTGTGCCACACAATGTTCTAAGCATTGGATAGAGTGAAAGGGGTGGCTCTTTGGCTCTTACTAGGTGCAGAGCACATTACTAAGCACTGGGAAAGAATACATAGGTAGGAATTAGGCAAGATTTCTTCCCTTTGAGGGAATAACAATCTAAGAGTGAGAAAAGTCCTATACAGTTCCAATTCATTTTGAATCATTGTCTTCCTAACCCCTGATTTATCATTTAAATAAAAGGCTAATGTTCCCTAGTGGAAAGAGAATGGAACTGAGAGAAAGCCATCTGTTTTCTAGCCCCAATTCTGCCATTAGCTTATTGAGTTAACTTAGTCAAGTCAATGAACCTTTCTGTAACTATTTCTTTATCAGCAACATGGTGAAAAGATTCCTGTTCCTATTCCTGAGATTATTAATCCCCCTCCCCACACATAGTACAGAAACTGTGTCTGATCAGATATTTTGTCTCTAGGAGAGTGCCTGGCATATAGTAACTGCTTAATAAATAACACAGTTACATTATTGCTCTTTCACAGACTTTACATTGTTGCTAAACTTCATCTTAAAAAAGATTCACACTTTAGCATTTATCCATTCTGACGCCACCCGCAGTTATCTTTGCTATGTTACACACCAAGCCCTAATAGACTTGTGTTGTCAGGTGAACATTCCCTATTTCCTTAATCACATTCTAACCACAAGATATACTAAAAACACACTTAAAGGTAGAACTTGGGGGTATGAGTGATTGACCCAATGTGATTTTTTTTAGTAATGGTTTTCAAGAACGCAGCTACCATAATGCTTGAACATCTTTATGAGAATTTCCATGGGAAGTAAGCATGGCCTAGTGAATAGAGTAGGAGCCTGGGAGTAAGGAGGACCTAGGCCCTAAGCCTGGCTCTGCACCACTTAACAAGTCACTTAACTTCTCTGTCCCTCAGTTGCCTCATTTGTAAAATGAGGCTTAAGACTGTGAGCCCCATGTGGGATATGGACTATGTCCAACCTGATTAATTGTATCTACCCCAGTGCTTAGAGCAGTGCTTGACAAATAGTACACTCTTAATATCATTATTACGTATCACTTATCTGATACAACTGACAGCCAGCATCAGTCCACAGGAATTTCACTAGGATTAACTGGACCAAGCACCTTATATCAGAGCACTTCCTCCACTCCCGGTTAGGGGAAGAATCTTAATATGATGGAGGCCCCACTTTAATGTGCATGCTGTACTTCCATTCCAGACCAAACCATTCTTGTTTGCCTCATTCTACTGGAAGGTAGACCTGGGGTGAAAGACCTCACCCTTGTTATTGGTTCACCCCACCTCTGAGTTGGACTTTTCAGTTGAGGGTAATTTCAGCCAATAGTGGCTCTGTGTGGCCCTTGGAGCTCGTACACCTGCTGTTGGGTAGGGACTGTCTCTATATATTGCCAACTTGTACTTCCCAAGCGCTTAGTATAGTGCTCTGCACACAGTAAGCGCTCAATAAATATAATTGAATGAATGAATGAATCCAGTAGCCAGCCAATGCCTTGCCTTCTCAGAAGTGGAGGATACTACTTAGAAATGCAGAACCTACCCTGTATCCATAAATATACCAGACCTAATCAATCAATGGTATTTACTGAGCACTTTCTGTGTTAAAAGCATTGTACAAAGCACTTGGAAGAGAAGCAGTGTGGCCTAATGGATAGGGCACGGGTCTGGGAGTCAGAAGGACCTAGGTTCTAATCCCAGCTCTGCCACTTGTCTGCTGTGTGACCTTGGGCAAGTCACTTCATTTTTCTGTGCCTCAATTCCTTTATCTGTAAAATGAGGATTAAGACTGTGAGACCCATGTGGGACAGGGACTGTGTTCAACCCAATTTGCTTGTATCCTTCAATTCCTACAGCACTTAGTACAGTGCCTGGCACATAGTGTTTAACAAAAACCATAATTATCATTATTATAATTATTATTATTATGAGTACATTACAGCAGGGTTGGTAGATTCAATTCTTGCCCAAGGCTTCCTACAGAATTGGAAATGCTCCTTGTTGGCTATTACTGGTTGGAGAGGCATCAATTGGCCATAATTCTTGGCAAGTCCCTACCCAAGTGACAAGGAGCAGACAGGACTTGAGTGCAGGCTGCTCTTTCTCTTGCCTCTGCTGAGAGCTTAGTGAGGGGACCCGCAAAAGGGCCCAGCTGCTTTTTAATAGCTCTGGGTCAAATCTCTCTCTAGGGCTTATTGCAGACCCAACAAGTAGCAGAACATGGTGACTCTGCAGGGCTGAATGAAACCTGTATTAGCTGGAAAAACAGATTCAAACCTCGGTTTGTGGAAAAAGATAAAGGGAAAGACTAAAGAATTGGTACCACCCACCTAAGCAGCTGGGAGATTCATTCAGCTTTAGTTTCAAGGCCAAGGAAATACAGGCTTCCACATTATTTTTTAAAAATAATCCAGTGGCTAAAGTTAGTGTTCTATTGATTTTAGATGAGCCAAGTCTGTGCAGCTGAGATGTGATTATGAAATCTGGAGCTGTCTCCGCTATGAAATCATTCTCATTCTGCTTGAAATATGCAGATGCAATATGTAAATCCCATGTGAGATTCTTGTGGTTGAACTCCCAGGGCCAGTGGCAATTCTCAGATATTCAAGGGGTGGCAAGATGCAGCATTCACTATTTAGCTAACTTTTTTGAAACCAAACATAAATAATAGCAACAGAGTTCCCTAAAAATAATCCATTCTCTGGGGAAAATATCACAGTTGAGAGTGACACACAAATTAAGAATTAATAATATAAAGTCCTAGAGGGAAAGCTTCTCAAAAGACAAAACAATGTATCATAGAAATTAAGTAATTTAAATAACACAAAGATTGAAACCAATAGTAAAGCAATATACCACAGAGATTTAATAGGTTAGAGCTCACTCCTTTTGTTTTTAATGGCGTTTGTGAAACCCTTACTGTGTGCCAGGTACTGTACTAAACCTTGAAGTAGATATAAGGTAATTGGGTTGGACACAGTCCACGTCTCCCCATGGGGCTCACAGTCTTAACCTCCATTTTACAAACGAGGTAACTGAGGCAGAGAGAAGTTAAAATGATTTGCCCCAAGTCATGCAGAAGACAACTGGTGGAGTCAGAATCAGAACCCAAGTCCTCTGACACCCAGGCCCATGCTCTTTCCACTGGGCCACGTTCCTTCTCACTCATTTCATATGGCAGTGAAACAATTCATCACATCCATTCTGTAAGTGAAGTCTCACAGCAATAAGAAGACACCAGAAGATGGGTTCAATTCCACAAGTAGAGTTTACAGTTTGAAAAGGTGACCCCCCGCTCTGTATCCCTTACGATTTTATTTCAAAGAGAGGCTCAGAGTAGCCCTAAGCAGATGCGCTGCATTCTTCCAGCACTTAGAACCGTGCCTGGCAGATAGTAAGTGCTTAACAAATACCATCATTATGATTCGTATACCTTAACAATAGTGGGATTTGTTAAGTTCTTACTGTGTGCCAAATACTGTACTAAACACTAAGGTAGAATTAAGATAATCAAGATGGACATAGTCCCTGTCCCACATGGGGATCATAGTCTAGGTGGGAGGGAGAAGAGGTATTGAATCCTCATTTTACAGATGACTAAACTGAGGCCCAGAGAAGTTGTCACTTGCACAAGACCATACAGCAAGCTAGTGGCAGAGCCAAGATTAGAACCTAGGTCCTCTGATTCTGAGGCAAGTGCTCTTTCCATCAGGCAACACTGCTTCTCAAGGATGCTTAGGGTTTTAATGTGTCAATTATTGCCCACTACGGTTTGACTTGATATAAGTCTTAGAAATTTTACATAAATTACTATTTGCTGATTATTGCTATATTCCTGATAAGAGACCTTAACCAGGAAAAAGCATTTTGTTTTGTAGTTTCTCTACAAATTCTCTCTGTTCCAGGAAGACCCCAAATGTTCCATGCTCACAACACCTATCTCTAATTTTCATGTTTAACAATCTTCCAGGCTCTTTTTACCCTACACATTACCATGGCTTTGTGATTTTAGGCAGGTTCCAGATGAGGAAGGACCTGTTTCAACTTTTTTGAGACATTCTGGTTTCTTTTGTGGACAGCTATTAGGGACAGCCAACATTTTTCTAATTTGGTAACCATCTACTTCCACTCTTTGGAAGAAAAATGGAATTTTGCTGAGAATTTAAAAAAAAAATAGAAAATGGATTTCCTCCTCTTCCCATCATCCTTTTGAGAATAAAATGTATTTTCCTTCTGTACTCAGAGGACTCCGACAACAGCAACCAGGCTGAGTTACCAGGAAGAAGTTGTTTGTGCATATTGGCAGAAAAAGAGAGGTCTTTTATCCTGCCAAGTTCCAAGTGTTAATTGAAAGGTGTAAAATACTCTGTGACTTTGATGATGTGAAGAAATTGCTTGATGCAAACTTGCATTGCCAGCCAAGCAGAAGAAGTGACAACTGATCTGTTAGGCATTCATTTTTCAGACTTGTACATTCTCGTTAGTCTCCTGGGGATTATTTTAACTTGGCTCAAGGTGTTAATTTGCAGGCTGCTAAGGGTCTTGTGAACTTTGCAAAAATAAGAAAAAAAAAGGGAAAAAAAGCAAGTTATGCAGTGTTTATTGAACAGAGTTTCTTAAAATTTGTCAAATGTGGGATATTTTCCAGGAACTCTAGTAGCTTCTTTTAGCAATGCTGGGACCTGGCCTGACCTCTTAGACAATTCCCAGCAATTCCTTGGAGGCAGCCTCTTTGGGGATCAGAGGAAAATATGAGCAGACATGAGACCAGAAAGGCCAGTCCAGCTTTCAAAGCAGCAGAAAGAGACTTCACTCAGTAATTGGTGCCACATCCCCAAATCTGGAAGCGGAAAATACCTAGCTTGGCTAAATACTTAGCCTGGCTCCATTTCGTAACATCTTAGCAGTACCTCAGCCTAAACCCTCACCTTCTGACTTCCCTGAAAACCCATCTCTAGAAGCCAAAAGCTCGGGGGTAGCAGTTCCAGCTGGGAGACAACTCTAAAAACTGCCTTGCCTCACCCATACCAACTAGGCACCCCCGAAGTCCATGACAGGTGAGCTTTAAGTTTGGGGTGCAAAATCTGTAGATGATATTACACTAAAAAAAATAACTCACATCGTGGAACGTCAGAATGCTACATCTAAGGGAAGAAAGTCATCAACCAAAGCCAAGACGAGCACTTGTTATGTCTGATATGGCCTGAGATGGAGTTGACATCTCAGCACTAAGGTAAACTACATTTCCTTATGAAGGACAGTTCACAGAGATATGTGCTGAATACACACTGTTCTGAAATTGCCCCCTCCACCCCCACCCATCCAGAATAATGGATTTCGATGTTGGATTTTCAATTAGGCAATTGCTACCCTCAGATTTTCCAATCCTGCACAGAGGCAAAAGGGCCCAACTGATGACATCATGTCTGTACCTGGAACAAAAGCACTTTGCCACCATGACCAGTGAATATGCTCCCACAACGACAGATTGCAGTTAAGAAAAAAAGACCGCTTCTACACACATTCAGAATGACTCATCTCACAGCTTGTTGACAACTGGCAAGCTGCTTGCCCTTGGAGGTTTCAACGATTGGGCTAGTCGTGATGTTCAAACATGGAAAACTAGCATGAGCAATGGTCTATTCTTTCTCAGGGAGTGAGTCCAACACCATCTTATGATCACCAGCACTATCGCCCGCCTCCTGAAAACCGAATATAGAAATACATCCTGGAAGCACCCACCATCTGAACAGTGGCATATCATCTACTATATCACAATACAGCAGAGGTTTCTGAAAGACATAAGGATCCCAAGAGACAAGTGTGGATCACAGTTCTAAACTCACCAATTTTTGATGTGCTCTGAGCTCACAGGGTCAGTAGAGTTATGTTGCAAGGAGGTCCCCAACACAACAAGGCAGCTCAGTGGTAGATCTGGAAAAATAACAGAGCCTGCACAGCAACAGAGAGCTATGCTGGGAAATTTTAGGTTCCCTGTTTGAATGAGCAATGCCATCTATGACCCTCACTCTAAATAGTGAATGGGAGTTTGTGTGCAACATTGTTTACCAGGCAACTGGCAAGATCCTCCCTGCAGCTAGGGTAGTGCCAACCAATGAAAAGACAGCTTGCAGCAAAACCATCAGTTCATCAACAATATCTAGCAGCCCTTCCTGTTCTTGACAAAAGGGAAGCTTATATACATATTGTGATGCATCAGTCAAATTAAGGAACCTTTAGGACCAGTGGTGGAAATTCAAAACTGAAGAGATCCAAGATCATTTTTACCTTCACAAACACAGCTCATTGTGGGCAGAGAACATCTACCAACTCTGTTATATTGTACTCTCCCAAGTGCTCAGTACAGTGCTCTGCACACATAAAGTGCTCGATAAATACAATTGATTGATTCATTGATTGTTTTCTACACAGCATTGAAGACGTGAACTAGCCCAATGATAGCCCTTATCAAAGCCTATCTGAAGGGCGAAAGATGGCTCCATCCTTATCCCAGACAAAGGAGGAACCCAACGGATTCTTTCAGCCATACTCTCCCACTGCCCTCACTCTTGTTGGTCCCCTAGTCTGCAACTTCCTCACTCCCCCGCATTAAACAGACCTCAACTGTCCCCCATTGAATCCATCCTTTAATTCTAGCTTCTGCGGCCTCCTGCTCTCAGGTCTCCCTTTCCAGTGGATCTCTGAGAAAAAGACTGGGAACCTCAGCCAAGTTGCTCAAGGATCCCGCTCCCAACACATCGTGTGCACCCAGGGATTTGGGGGATTTCAGCTGCAGCAGCTCGCCTCTTGGCCTCCATCCCACTGAAATGAGAATGAAGCCACCACTCATGCCTGGCCATTGGGACCAGCAGGGTCCCTTTCCAACTCCAACCACACCCTGCATGACCTGTGCTTGTGGGGCTGCAAAGACTTAAGCAGCAGCAAAGCACAACCTCTGTAAATTTTAGAACTATAGGAAGCTTTGGCTGTAACTGTCTCGATGACCTGGGCAGAACACCTTGAGACTCTTACAGGCCCCTTTTTATTATTATTATAATTATTGTTACTATTGCCACCGCTAGACTTGTTGGCCCCTATACTTTTATGTTATTTTGTATTTATATAATTTCTTCTTTATATGGCATTTGTTAAGTACTTACTATGTGCCATTCACTGTAACTAAGCACTAGGGTAGATACAAGATAATCGGGCTGGACACAGTCCATGTCCCACATGGGGCTCACAGTCTTAATCCCAATTTTAGTGATGAGGTAACTGAGGCACAGAGAAGTTAAGTGACTTGCCCAAAGTCACATAGTAGACAAGTGGTGGAGCTGGGTTTAGAACCCAGTTACTCTGACTCGTAGGCCCATCCTTTTTTGAATAGGCCACATTGAGTCACAAACCATTCCTCACCTTATTTTTAGATGGTGAGCCTGAGGAAGGTCAGGATTTTATTTCTTATATATGTATTTTCCCCAGCATCTAGTATAGTGCTTACACAAAGTAAGCACTTTATAAATTCTGTTGTTACTACTCTTGTAACAAGATTTCCCCGATTAATTTCCCAGCATCCTAGGCTATATCATTCCTTCAACCAACTCTAGAACTCATGAACTTTCATCTTCCTTCATTCTCATGTACATGTGTTCTCTCTAGCTGTGTGGCCTAAAGGATAAACCATAGGCCTGGGAGCCAGAAGACCTGGATTCCAATCCCAGCTTTGCTACTTGCCTACTCAGTGACCTTGGGCAAATCACTTAACTTCTCTATGCCTCAGTTTCCTCAACTGCAAAATAGGGATTCAATACCTGTTCTTCATCCTACTCAAACTGTGACAGGGATTATATTCAGCCTAATTATATCTCCCCCAAGAGCTTAGAAAAGTGCTTGACACATGGTAAGCACTTAACAAATACCATAAAAAATATTTTATGTTGTAAATGTGTAGTTGTATATGTTTTTATATTTGCTGCTTTAGAATGTTAGCTCCTTACGGGCAGGAAATGTGTCATTTCATTCTTTTGTATTTTTCAAATACCTAGTACAGTGCGCTGCACCAGATGGGTATTCACTCACTGCTACCACTACTGCAAAGATGGAAGCAACTTTTCAATATTCTCTTGGGCACATCTCAAACTGTTGCAGATGGGCCCTATAAAGGTTATAGAAGCTAGAACATGTGAGAACATAGAACTTATTCCAATTATTGAAAAAGTCAGATCTTGAATAAGAGTTAAGCTCGTGAATCTGATGGCAGACTTGTGATTTATTAGTGTGGAGAGGACACCCTGCTTAAGTTCTTACCCAAGTTTTTTCTCAGTGTTGAGAAGACTAAGAAGATGTCACAGTATTTTGAAGATGCCACCAACAGTACCATCTTTGAGAAGAAATGGATAGATTGTAACAATTATGGTATAATAATGGCATTTATTAAGTGCTTACTATGTGCAAAGCACTGTTCTAAGCCCTGGGGAGGTTACAACGTGATCAGGTTGTCCCACGGGGGGCTCACAGTCTTAATCCCCATTTTACAGATGAGGTCATTGAGGCCCAGAGAAGTTAAGTGACTTGCCCAAGGTCACAGAGCTGACAATTGGTGGAGCTGGGATTTGAACCCATGACCTCTGACTCCAAAGCCTGTGCTCTTTCCACTGAGCCACTCTGCTTCTCACTACTTACAGTATCTCACTAATTACTTGGCTCTGACACTTGCCTTATGCATGTCCTTGGGCAACTAACTTCATTTTTAAGAAGTGGCATGGCAAAGTGGGTTAGAGTCTGGGCCTGCGAGTCAGAATGTCACAAATTCTAATTTCGACTCTGACACTTGTCTGCTCTGTGACCTTGGACAAGTCACTTCACTACTCTTTGTCTCAGTTACCTCACATCTTGGGTACTGTGATACTGTGAGCCCCATATGGAAAAGGGACTGTGTCTAAACTGATTTGCTTATATTCACCCCAGTGCTTAGTACAGTGCCTGGCACATAGGAAGTGCTTGAGAAATAGCAAAATTATTATTATTATTGTTACTTTTTGCTGCAGTTTCCTGAAAAACTGTAAAATGATCTGTAAAATAAGAACTCATCTGCTCTCCCTCCTACTTTAACTGTGATCCCCATTTAGGACAAAGACTGTGTCAGACCTATTATCTTGTATCTACCCCAGTGCTTACTACAGTGCATGGCACATAGTAAGAACTTAACAAATACCATAATGGTAGTTATTGTTATTGTTAGTAGTAGAACTATTATTATTATTCTCATTTCCATTGCTGCCAAGATCCCAGCGAGGTGTTTTTTTGGACCAGCTACTGATGAATTCCAATGACCTTTGTATTACTGCAGTGACAGTTTGTTTTTTAGACCACAGCAGGCGTGATTTTCACAGTATATCAGAAACAGGAAAAAGTGCAGAGTGCAGCACTAAGATATCTCTACAGTTTTCATAAGCCTCAGGAAAGCATTTGATACCATCAGTAATTGCCAGAGCCCAGATCTATTAAGTAAAGCTGGTGATCCAGAGAATTTCATCTCAAACCTGAGATTGCTTAACAATCCCATAGATTGGACCAACCCCTTCTCCTCAACATGCTATCCAACCTTGGCTTCACAGACTCAGTCCTCTCCTGGTTCTCCTCTTATCTCTCCGGCCATTCATTCTCAGTCTCTTTTGTGGGCTCCTCCTCCCCCTCCCATCCCCTTACTGTAGGGGCTCCTCAAGGGTCAGTTCTTGGTCCCCTTCTGTTCTCTATCTACACTCACTCCCTTGGTGAACTCATTCACTCCCATGGCTTCAACTTAATCTCTACGCTGATGACACCCAAATCTACATCTCTGCCCCTGCTCTCTCTCCCTTCCTTCAGGCTCGTGTCTCCTCCTGCCTTCAAGACATCTCCATCTGGATGTCTACCTGCCATCTAAAACTCAATATGTCCAAGACTGAACTCCTTATCTTCCCTCCCAAACCCCGCCCTCTCCCTGACTTTCCCATCACTGTTGATGGCACTACAATCCTTCCTGTCTCACAAGCCCGCAACCTTGGTGTCATCCTCGACTCTGCTCTCTCGTTCACCCCTCACATCCATCACCAAAACCTGCCAGTCTCACCTCTGCAACATCACCACGATCCACCCTTTCCTCTCCATCCAAACCACTACACTGCTGGTTCAATCTCTCATCCTATCCTGACTGGATTACTGCATCAGCCTCCTATCTGATCTCCCATCCTCCTGTCTCTCCCCATTTCAATCTATACTTCACGCTACTGCCTGGATCCTCTTTGTGCAGAAACATTCTGGGCATGTTACTCCCCTCCTCAAAAATCTCCAGTGGCTACCAGTCAACCTACACATCAGGCAAAAATTCCTCACTCTCAGCTTCAAGGCTCTCCATCACCTTGCCCCCTCCTACCTCACCTCCCTTCTTTCCTTCTACAGCCCAGCCTGCACCCTCCGCTCCTCTGCCACTAACCTCCTCACTGTGCCTCATTCTCTCCTGTCCCGCCATCAACCCCCAGCCCACATCCTCCCTCTGGCCTGTAATGGCCTCCCTCTGCACATCTGCCAAGCTAGCTCTCTTCCTCCCTTCAAAGCCCTACTGAGAGCTCACCTCTTCCAGGAGGCCTTCCCAGACTGAGCCCCCTCCTTCCTCTCCCCCTCCCCATTCCCCCTGCCCTACCTCCTTCCCCTCCCCACAGCACCTGTATATATGTTTGTACAGATTTACTACTCTATTTATTTTACTTGTACATATTTATATATTCTATTCATTTCATTTTGTTAATATGGTTTGTTTTGTTGTCTGTCTCCCCCTTCTAGACTGTGAGCTGACTGTTGGGTAGGAACCATCTCTATATGTTGCCAACTTGTACTTCCCAAGCACTTAGTAAAGTGCTCTGCACACAGTAAGTGCTCAATAAATATGATTGAATGAATGAATGAATGAATGAATGATCATGCAAGAGCTGAGGGTTGCCCTAGCTGGTCCTCTTCCTAAAGACAATTTGGGAAAGCAGGATTCAGTAAGTAGGTCCAATCCCTTTCAACTCATTCTGTGCAGTCATCCTGGAGGTGGTAATGCAAACTTGATTCCTGGAATTATAATGCATTTCCCATGCTCAGCAGGCTACAAACATCAGCCAAAGTCCTAGCATCAGTCATTCAGGTGTCAAAGTCAACAGTCAATCATCCATATAGAAATGACTACACCCTACCAATCAGTTACTTATTGAACACTTACTGTGACAGAGCACTGTACTAAGCATGTGGGAGAATATAATCCAATGGAGTAGGTAGACATGATCCCTGCCCTCAAGGAGTTTACAGTCTACTGCCCCTCCTTGGCCAAAGCCAGAAGATACGTGGATGGCTGTAAACTAGACTATGTCCAGGGAACATCTGCTGATTCTGTTGTATTGTACTCTCCCCAGTGCTTAGTACAGTGCTCAGTAAATATGGTTGATTGATTGATTCTAACGACATGAGAAGGAACATACCCCAAACCTAAAGATAGTGGGGCTTACTATCTTAAAAGGGCTAAATAGAGAAAAATCTAAAAAAGACCAGCAAGAAGTCAGACCATCCTTTAGGATGAGGTCTGATAGAGTGTAGTGGAAGCACAACATCAGACCTTAGACCAAATCAACCAATCAATCAATCGTATTAATTGAGCACTTTGTGCAGAGCACCGTACTAAGCACTTGGGAGAGTACAACACAATAATGTAACAGCCACATTCCCTGACCACAGTGAGCTTAGAGTTTAGAGGGGAAAACAGACATTAATACAAATAAATAAATTACAGATGTGTACAGAAGTGCTGTGGGGCTGGGTGATGGGGGTGAATAAAGGGAGCATGTCAGGGTGATGCAGAAGGGAGTGGGAGAAGAAATTGGAACTTAGTCGGGGAAGACCTCATGGAGAAGATGTGTCTTGAATAAAGCTTTGAAGGTGGGGAGAGTAATTATCTGTTGGATATGAAGAGGGAGGGCGTTCCAGGCCAGGGGTCAGACATTCATTCATTCAATCATTCATTCACTCATTTATTGAGGGCTTACTGTGTGCAGAACACTGTACTATCTACTCGGAAAGTAGTTGACATGGGCAAGTGGTCGACGGTGAGATAGACGAGTTTGGGGTACAGTGAGTTCTACAGTTCCTGGCTCTGCCATTTGCCTGCTTTGTGACCTTGGGCAAGTCACTTCACTTTTTGGTGCCTCAGTTATCTCATCTGAAAAGTGTGGATTGAGACTGTGAGCCCCTCGTGGGACAGGGACTCTGTCCAACCCAATTTGCTTGTATCCACCCCAGCACTTAGTACAGTGCCTGGCACACACCTAACAAATACCATAATTATTATTATTATTACAGAGCTGTTGGACCATCCAAGCTTCCATATGGCTGAAAGACCTGACATAACCAATGCGACAACTGGCCCTTTGAACAGCTCCATCTATGTAACTTACATACCATACTCAGCAAGTAGCCAGGCAAAGTGACAACAGCGAAGTCCTGGAACAAAGTCAGCACAAATGCCTCGAAACTGGGCTTACTTCAGTGCAGCTTGCTGGGTGGGGCATATGAGGAGGTCAGGTGACTATAGAATACTCAAACCATGGCCTCAGGTTGTTCTGAAATGGAGTGACCAAAAGCTAGGAACACACTTCAAGGATGTCAGGAAGGGCTGTTTTAGTACATGCTACATTTTAGCTGAATACTGAGAGACAGGAAGAATGAACAGGCTGGCTTAATGTACAGAAGTCAAGGAAGGAGTTGCTCTTTCCAAGCAGTTACATTGAGAGGATTGTAAAATGAGAGGCAAAAAGGAAAAATAGCACCAGGTGCTGCAAATAGTTCAACCCAGTAGAGGATGATCTTTATGTGTGCATGAGATGATGCGGATTGTCACTCTTTCAGCCACATTCATAGCCATCAGTCAGTCAATCAGTTGTATTTACTGAGTTCTTACTGTGTGCACAACACTATACTAAGCACTTGGAAACTTGTGGTACACTTAGCGAAGACATAGTCTCTGTCCTACATGGTGCTCACAGCCACAGGTTAACTTTATCATCATGGGTGTCATGTTCAGTGGGAGGGCCAAATAGAGTGTATATCCCTCGGGGAGGAAGGAATGAGGAAGACTGAGGCAAAAGATGGTTGGGGTAAGGGAATGGAGAGGACATGGTAAGTTCTAAGGTCTGAGAAGAAGCATGCCCAACACCTTATATTTTAGCATAACAAGAAGCAGCAGGGCATGGTGGATACAGCATGGGCCTGGGAATCAGAAAGTCATGGGTTCTTATCCTGATCTCCCATGGGTCTGCTTTGTGACCTTGGGCAAATCAAATCACTTCTCTCTGCATCAGTTACCTCTTCTGTATAATGGGGATTGAGACTGTGAGACCCATGTGGGACAGGGACTGTGTCCAAAGTGATTTGCTTGTATCCACCCCTGAACTTAGTACTGTGTTTGGCATGTGGTAAGTGCTTAAGAAGTCCTACAGCTATCATAATTATTAGCCCCGTCAAGCTTCTTCTTTGTCCCCAGCCTGGCACTGTGATTCTCTTCCCAGAGAAGATACTAAAGCCCTGACTTGCCCAAGCATCCTTGGTCAATTTAAAAATTTTCAAAACAAAAGTTAAAAGAATACAGGAAGACCATCTGACAGCTAATATACTTCTGTAGGGAATTGAGAGTTTTGTATTTATTCCCCCTCAAGGGTTCCCTGAAGCAAAGTATTTCCCCAAGGAACTTTCAACCTTTCTAAGCATGTTATTTGAAGTCCCCAATCTGAAAATGAATCGTTCCTAAAGAAATTCAACCAGAGGCAGAGTGAAAAACAAGTATGAGATTGCTTGACCCACACCCAAGTCAAAAATGAATGTGTTTTTGATTTATTTGTTTGAAGAAAATGAATTCATTATCCTGGGTGTCAAATTTTACTGAGTTATTTCATTCCCTTGAGTCATGAGCTCTCCCTAGTAAACTTGTAATCATTTACTTATACAGACTCTGTGTCTTCCCTTTTGACCTCTCCACATCAACAATATATCAAAATCAATGCCATCCCTCTCATTTTGCCAGTGCGGTTAAGATGGAGGAAGTGATGACCCACAGCTAATGGAAGTAGGGCAGAATCAGACTAGCTCAAAAGGCAGGAAATGTGTCTGTTTATTGTTATAGGTGCTCTCCTAAGTGCTTAGTACCGTGTTTTGAACACAGTGATCTAATCCCAGCTCTGCCACTTGTCTGCTGTGTAAACTTGGGTAAGTCACTTCACTGGGTCTCGGTTACCTTATCTGTAAAATGGGGATTGAGACAGAGCCAGCCCCATGTGGGAGACGGACTGTGTCCAGCCTGATTAACTTGTATCTACCCCAGCGCTTAGAATAGTGCTTGGCACATAGTGAGCACTTAACAAGCACTATTATTATTATTAAATACAATTGAATGAAATGAATGAATGAAATAAAAGAATTGGGGAAACAGGCTGCACTTTTGGGAGGTGGAGGAAGTATTGGCAGCTGGCTGCTTCGATGGAGCACACCACTAACCTCATCCCTTACTCAGAAAAATCAAGCAATAATATTAATTGAGCACCTGGGTGAAGAGCACTGTAATAAGGATTTGGTAGAGTGCAATAGAACTAGAAGACATGATCCCTACTTAACGTCTAATGGGGAGAGAGACACAGAATAATTTACAGGTAGAAGAAAATGAAAATACATTTGCAGATGAGTGAGTGCTTAAACAGTAGGCTATGAAAATTATGTACAGAAGCTCTCTATCCATGCTTAAGTGCCTTGTTGGTGCTGAAGAGTGGAGCTGATAGTTGAGATGATCTAGGGAGAAAAGAAATTAGTCCAAGGTAGTTTTCTGGAAGAGATGTGATTTTTGAAAGGTTTTGAGATGGAAACTGCCATGGTCTGGTGGATTTGAAGAGGGAAGGAGCTCCATGCAGAAGGGGGATAGGAGCAAGGGGTTGGAGGCAGGAGAGGCAGTGTGGTCTAGTAGAAAGAACATGGACCTGAGATCAGATGACCTGGGTTCTAATCCTGACCCCACCACCTGCCTGCTATATGACCTTGGACAAATCACTTAACTTTTTTGTGCCTCAATTTCCTCATTGGTAAAATGGGGGCACAATAACTGTTCTCTCTCCTTTTTAGACTATGTCCCATGTGGACTAGAGACTATGTTGTTGTGATTGCCTTGTATCTAACTCAACATTTGGCACAAAGTAAGCATTTAACAAAAACCTAATTCACTATGGTTATTACCTTCTACCTTTTCTAGCAAATGTATTCTAGGAAGAAAAAGGAAGGGGATACATGGGAGCAGAGTAAGGCCCAAGCTGATGTTGAGACGGCAAAATAGCGTAGGAGAATGTCTTCTACATTTCATGCAGTTTTTCCCAAAAAATGTGTCAGCATTTGAAATAGATCGTTTGTGAAATAAAACGATGGAGCTCAGCAGTCAGCTGCCAGTATTTTCTCCAACATGACTATGGACTAGTGTTTATCTCAGAAGAACAATAGTCTGAGAGATAACTGCTGAAAGTTAATGGGCATGAAACAGGCCTGAGGCCAGAGACTATTCTGGTATGGAACTCTTCTCAACATCTTTAGACAGCTGAAATTCTTCTCTATGTACTATTCTACTCAACTTTTAAAATGGCAGCATTTGCCTTTCATCCTATTGAGAGAATGCAAATTATTTGGGTTAGTTATTCTTCAGAAAAGCAAAATCTAGTATTTTATGATTAGCATATAATCAAGACTCAGTCTCCAATGTATTTTAGACTTGACAGCCTAGGGGAATATGTATGTCTCAAAGAATGTCAAATATCAGTTCTTTAAATCAACTAATTTGCCATATCATGAAAACTTTTAAGGGTAACATCACTGAGTTTTTTTGTTTGTTTTTAATAGTATTTGTTAAGCATTCATTCAATCATATTTATTGAGTGCTTACTGGCTAGCACCCTGTAGCATTTTGCCTTTTCACTGACTCATTGCCACTATTTTATTCAATTGGAGTTCATCCAGATTTGGTCCCTGTTACTTAGCCCCTAGCCAGTACTTTGGGTCAGAGAGGTGGGGGCTCAGGTGGACCAGGAGCTGAAATTCCACTGGACCCTGTGGATTTTGATCATAACTCCCATTTATTTGTAAGCTTTCAAACCAACCTTCAACATGAAATCTGGCCGTAAGGGAAAAGGCTATGCTGTCTTGGAGCACTTTTTCTTTTGCAGGATTTTTTTTCCATTCTTGAGGGAAATACAAATATTTATCAGGTGGAGAAAGGAAGTGACTCATTCTCCCCTCAGGCCAGTCCCATATGGGGCTCTCTGGGGCACCATCAGGCTTGTTCCAGGAATTTATTTTCTGCCCGACATACCCCTGCAGCATAGCCCTAGGTCATAACACACCACACAGTCCTAAGGCAATAGGAAGCACACAGGTTTCAGAGCTGAAGATTGAACCTTTCTTCTGAGATTATACCAGCAGAAACCCCATCAGACAAGCGCAGTCTGGGCTCTCCCCACTCTGCTGGCTGCTTTGCTTCACTCGGGGTAATGAATGCAGTTGAAATGCATCGAGCTGAAGAGGGAGGGAGATGTGGTCAGCTTGAAGCTAGGGAGAACAATCTTTCAAAATTACAGAATCTAGATTCTCTTTATGGGGAGTGCAGGGAGGCAGTGCCTTTAGAACCTGGCCAGGCCCCAGACAAACAGAGCTGGAAAATCCCACTCCAACCAGGGGGGCCCTTTTATTTTTTTAATGGTATTGGTTAAGTGCTATGTGCCAGGCACTATCCTAAGCACTGGGATGGATTCAAGCCAATCACATTGGACTCAGTCCATGTCCAACATGGGGCTCAATCCTAACTCCCATTTTACAAATAAAGTAACCGAGGCACAGAGAAGTGAAGTGACTTGCCAAAGGTCACTCACAGTAGACTAGTGGCAGAGCCAGGATTAGAACCGAGGTCCTTCTGACTCCCAAACCCAAGCTCTATCAGCTAGGCCATATGGCTTCATATTGTTGGAACATGTGGGCATTTTCTGCTGGCTTGACCCAGACCGGTTGGCCTGGAGAATGGGACTGGGGTATCTAGTGGTCCAGCTTCAGGACTGTCCTCACAGTGCCAAGAGAAGTGTTTGTACTACAGATCTGCCTGCTAACCTGCTGACACAACAGCAAAAGAACCTTCAGTTTTGTGGTGGGCCTTTTTCTGGTTGTTGGGGGTGCAGGGAGCAGACCAGTCCAGTAGAGTTGCCTTCAATTAAGTTCCCACTGGGCTTGTGCTCACTGTCTCCCTGCTTCTGCAGCCTGTGGGCCACACATCAACTACCACTGCCTTCAGGAAGTGAGGTAAGTTTGCGGCTTGGAAGGGTGAGCTGTGAGATCTAGACTGTCAGTTCTATGTGGGCAGGGGATGTGTCTACCAACTCTGTTATATTGCACTCTTCCAAGCACTTAGTGCAGGTCACTGCTCGATACATACGAACTCACTGTGTGTAGGGAACGTGTCTGCTAATTCGGTTGTATTGTACTCCCCCAAGCACTTAGTACAGTGCTCTACACATTGTAAGTGCTCAATAAATACCACTTATGATGCTTGACTGATGGATTGAGACCATAAGGTTGGATGGAGAAAAAATGAGAGTGATCCCAGGGCAGTGGGACCAAGAGATTTGTTGAAAGTACGAAAAATGTGGAATATATGTTGGCTTGTAGACTTCCCATAATTCTGAAAGTTTGGTCTAATTAATTGTTTTTGGTGGAATTTACCCCAACCCCACAAAGTCCTGCCTGACATCTTCAAATGTGCCCTGCCTGCTCTGAACAACCATTACTACCCTGGCAAATTCACATTGTAGTTGTAAAGGAAACCATCAGGAGAACTCGTCCTTTCCCAGGCCTCTTTCATCAGCCAAAGGATGAAGAAAATAGCATTTTGTAGCCCTCATCAGTCCCCAGGTGAATTCCTGCCAGGACTTGTTATGGCTGCTACCACTGAAGTTAAAAATTACTCTTTTACCAGGTCTTCTCAAAGTACACAGGCAGGAGGATGAACCAAATCAAGAGCTAGAAAACCAAATATAAAAGAGCCAACAACTAGACAGTCTAAAATCCAAGGAAGTTCCTAGATTAAAAACCAGTAAAAATTTAGAACTTAATGAAACCAGCATAAAAGGAGACAAATAATTGCTTATTCATAAAGACATTGTTTGGCATACACCTAATTCTGTACTGTAAAGCAATTTAGTTTGTAAAATGCAAAATCATTCCCTCTAGCTGTAAGCTCCTTGTGTGCAAGAACATGTCTGCCAATTCTGTTACACTCTCCATCGCACTTAATAGCATGCTATGCACACAGTAAGTGCCCAATAATTACACTCATGATTAATTCCAAATAGTCAATAAGGATTTTCCTTTATTATTGAGAGGCAACATGGCAAAATGGAAGAAAATTCAGGGATAAAAGCCAGGAGCCAGCAGACCTGATTTAATAAATAATAATAATAATTATAATGACATTTGTTAAGCACTTACTACATGCAAAGCACTGTTCTAAGTACTGGGGACGGGATACAAGGTGATCAGGTTGTCCCACGTGGGGCTCACAGTCTTAATCCCCATTTTACAGATGAGGGAACTGAGGCCCAGAGAAGTGAAGTGACTTGCCAAAAGTCACACAGCTGATAAGTGGCGGAACTGGGATTAGAACCCATGACCTCTGACTCCAAAGCCCGTGCTCTTTCCACTAAGCCACGCTGATTTCTAGCCTCAGCTCCATCACTGACCTGCAGTGTGACCTCAAGCAAGTTGCTTAACTTCCATGTGCCTCATTTTGTTTCTTCCCTTGTAAAGTGGTGAAAATAATACCTGTTTTTCTCTACCTCACAGGGTTGTTATGAAACTATAATGACTGTTGTGAAGGCAACATGGAATAAAATTGCTATACAAACGAAAGGTATTACTATTCCCAAAGAATAGTTTATATAATAGCTGTTCAAGGCCAGAACAAATAATAATTAACATCTTTAATAATTTTTAAGTGTTTGCTATGTGCCAAGCACTGCAGTAAGCCCTGCGGTAGATACAATCAGGTCAGACACAGTCCACTAGAGTCCCATGTTCTGCCACTACAGCACGCTGGTTTTTAGATTGAGGGAATGGAGACAGTAAAGTTTCTAAGGATAATGATAAGAATGGCATTTTTAAGCACTTACTATGTGCTAAGTGCTAGGGTAGACATATGATTATGAGAACTGACTCAGTACCTGTCCCACCTAGGCCAAATCTTATCTCCATTTTACAGTTAGGGAACTGAGGCCAGAATAGAAGGCCTTTCATCTAGCAATCAGCAAAGTTGCAGAATGTAATCCTAGACACATATCTGGAATATTACAACACTGCAACACTAAAGACTAGAGAGAGCCTGGCAAAGAGGGGAGAAAGAAGAGGTATGACAGGGGGTCAAGGGCTGGAGATTTGTAGGATAAATGGGGTGATTTAATTTTTGTTATAACAAGAAACATGACAATCTAGAAATATCTCAGGGAGGTACTCTTTTTCTGGTTAGTAGGTGCTGATAGTTCATTATAAACCCTAGGCAGACAACGTAAAATTGCAGAAGAACTGAATTTGTCCCACTTTACTTTCCAAATTAATGTTAATGTTTCAGTCCCCAAAGCTTCATTTGGCAATATTCAGTGAGCTTGTGTTTTAAAAACTAAGAGCTCTACAACCAGGTATAGCTTTCTTCTGAAACTAAGACACAATATGCATGTTTTTAAAATTAGTTGATGTGGATTTAATATAAAATTGGTATTCTAGCTACTTAAATTGATAATTGAGATTATTTACAATGCTTAACTCACAGCCACACTAAATAACTCTGGACACCATTATTATAATATCCCTGGCATACTATCTACTTTATTTAGCAGAGGAAACACCAGGGCTAGATGCTGGCTTCAATATGTTTTTAAGACCTGTTTTTGATTTACCTTAAAAAGTCACCCACATTCTACTTTGAAAATATGTGCTTTCTGGGAAAAAACACAAACAACAACAAAAAAAAACATTACTGTAAGATTGCTGTCTGAAAGCTTTCCTGCAAAGCAGCTTGTTAAGAGTTGATCTCTGCACGAATGTAATTTTCTGAAAGCACAAAGTTCTCAGCAAGCTGAAGTTTATTTCTTTTAGGATACAAAGAGCTCCTCTTTTTATGGTTCATAAACATGCACACATTTGGAACAGCATAATATTGCTAATGACTTAAAGCTTAAAGCTCTAGCTTTTCATTGAACTCCAAAGTCCAGCACATGCAACCTTAAAATGGGACCAAAGTGAATTTCCTTTTTCCTGGAAATCTGGTGGCATAGTTGCCTTCCCTCACTACAGGAGGGCTGGTATCAGAATTCACCTTGTCTAAAGTAGAATGAAACATAAATCTGTGTAATCAGATACATCCCAGAAAGAATGAGGAGAGCAAGTCACAAGGACAACCATGCAACAATGCTGATGACTGGCTCTGGGGCATTTTTAGGGAAATTCTCATATCAATCAGTGGATATTTTTGTCCTGGTTAGACCATTGCCAACAAAAACACATTCTAATAAAGGCTTCTGACAAACTCATGCAGTAATAATGCACTCAGTTCCCAGTAAAATTGCAGAACTAAGTGAGAGAGCCACAGTTATATGGAATGCCAAGTGTGTTCAAGATTGGTGTAAATTGCCTTATTCGGTTGCTAATGGACTTTGGTTTACAGCATCTTTGTTCTATGTTTGTGGCCTCCTGGTTCTCTTACCATTTCCCCTCTGGGTATAATGTATAATAGTAGAGTGTATATACCCTATATATACACACTATATATTGGGGGCGGGGGAAGATAGAGAAAAGGAGAGCTTGAGTTAGGGCTGTCTATTCAAAGTTGGCCTTGCTGACAGTGAGCTTTTATCTGTGTGTGCAGGTATAGCTGATTAGGCCTATGGGATTAGCAATTCCTTCTACATCATCCACATGTTCAAATTGCCTTTTGCTATGCCAGTATATTGTTAAGCACAGTACCTGATGTTGTAAAGTTCCTTCTTCTTGCTGTCAGGAACTTTCTAAAGCTTCAACTCCAAGACAATTATCCCTTTTCCATTTGCTGTTTTCCAGGCTGGTCTGGCTCCTACTGTTGCCAAACAGCTGATTGTTTCTATTCTACCTCATTTGAATCCTTGTTTCTTGTGTATTTGAAGCATTTCTTTGGTCCACAATTTTCTAATTATTTTACCCCGCTTCAGTAGACCTCACAAAAGTTACTTTGTAATGTTGCAGTTGATTCTGCCTCCTCATATGTCCTGCCCAAAGAAGGTGGGCTGTAGACTGTAAAGTCATTGTGGGCAGAGAATGTGTCATTTTATTGTTATGTTATACTCTCTCAAGCGCTTATTAGAGTGCTCTGTACAAAGTAAGTGCTCAATAAATATGATTGAATGGATGAAAATTGAATGAAGGGGTGATTTGACAAGGTTAATGGCCCAAATGCATTCCAGGATCTCATCACTCATGAGCTTTTTTTATAGTATTTGTTAAATACTTACTATGTACCAGGAACCATCCTAAGTTCTGGGGTAGATACAAGCTAATTGGTTGGACATAGTCCATGTCCCACTGGGGACTCATAGTCATAATTCCCATTTTTCAGATGAGGTAACTGAGGCACAGAAAAGTTAAGTGACTTGCTCAGGGTCACACAGCAGACAACTGGTGGAGCTGAGATTAAAACCCAAGTTCTTGGGTTGCATCTTATATTTAAATACTGTCCATAGTTGATGTTGGAGAGACTATTCTAGGAGTCATATAATAATAAATAATAATAATAATAGTATATGTTAAGTGTTTACTGTGTGCCGAGCACTGTTCTAAGCACTGGAATAGATACAAGGTTATCAGGTTGTTCTATGTGGGGCTTATGGTCTTAATCACCATTTTACAGGTGAAGTAACTGAGGCACAGAGAAGTTAAGTGACTTGCCCAAAGTCACAACTGACAAGTGGCAGAACTGGGATTAGAACCCACAACCTCTGACTCCCAAGCCTATGCTCTTTCCACTAGGCCATGCTGCTCTCTGGTTCATTCATTCATTCACTTGTATTTATTGAGCCCTTATTGTGTGCAAAGCAATATACTAAGCACTTGGGAGAGTACAATATAATGGTGTGGGTCTCACAGCCATCAAAAAGGCTAGACTGTAAGCTCCTTGTAGGCAGGGATCATGTCTACACCACAGTACTCTATGGCATTGTACACCCAAGCACTTAGTACCATGCTTTGCACACAGTAAGCAATCAATAGATAACATTTAATAAATAGCAATAAATAGCATTTATTGATTGATGCAGTTCTGTTTGAATTTTGTCACCGTGCCGGGGCTACATTTGATCTTTGAACATCTCAAATGATACCTCACACTCAAACCTAGAGGAGCTCATCCTCTCTCATCATCATCATCATCAATCGTATTTATTGAGCGCTTACTGTGTGCAGAGCACTGTACTAAGCACTTGGGAAGTACAAGTTGGCAACATATAGAGACAGTCCCTACCCAACAGTGGGCGACTTCAGCTTCTGCTTCTCTCTCTCTGAGGACTACTCAGTCCTAATATTC